>NC_047577.1:13519105-13829787 GCF_011004845.1 Esox lucius
CTTCCTCTTTTTAGTAGACTGAATGTATGAGAACAAATAATCATTCACTATGCCAAACCTTGTTGTTAGCAAGGTGCAGGTATTACTTTGTTACCGATCCAGACCAAACAAATCCTCTAAGGGGGAGTCCACAAAGGCGGAAGGGAACGGAGTAAGTTATCAGATTGGAACGTGTCCCAGTTCGTTCAGTTCAGGGTTGGCTTTTCTTTAACATCAAAAGGTTAGCCTTTATCCTTGGACTTTCACAAACATAATATGTCTGTAAACCACATTCTGGACTGTGAAAATGTGCAGATACAGTAACACAGACCTTTTTGTCTTGAGTAAGGCATATACCAAAGGAATAGATCCCATAAAAATAGATACTATCTGTCTTTATCTCTGTGGTCCCTACCATCAACCTCCACTGTATTCCAGACCGCACTGATATGGAGTAAAAATAATGTACTAGGAACTATTTTGTCTTGGTTGAGGATATCTGGGTAAAAACCTTTACTAATTCTACGTCCGTTGTCTGTCTCTTCCCCCTGCAAAGTGTCTCTTAGGACAGGACAGGGTAAGGCCTGCTGGGTAATGGAGTTTCTGCATGGGTCATTTATAACTGGTTACTTTCACTCTTGTACAGTTTGTACACTTAATCTGCGATTTGGGTGTGTTGGGGGGTTTGGGAAGGGGGTGGGGGTTTGGGGAAGGGGGTGGGGGGGCGAGCATGAGCCACGCCTTGCTGTCTGAGTGGGCTTCCGCTCCGACCCTTGACTGTGGGCATGGCAGTGCCAGGGGGCGGGAGGGGCACACTGGATTGGGTCAGGGGGCGGGGTTAAGGGAAGGGTGTGGTGTGTTAGCTTGGCACGCGGTCATAGTTGAATCCTATCACATGAGAATGTGCCCACTCTTGCCCGTGCATGCTTTACCTGCCTGTCTGTGCTGGACACCGTGCGGACCAGCCCTGTTACAGGGAGATGGCGGGGGGGGGGGGGGGTGGTTCGAGGGGACCAGAGCTCAGTACCAGCCTGCTGACCGGCCACCTTTCCTCCCAGTCATTTTCCTCCAAAGAGGCAGCCCCCAGGCTTCCCTCGAGCACTCTGAAGTAAAACTCGGCACATCGGCTGAGGGAAAAGGATGCCAGATCTACAGTTGGAACTGAACTCAAGGCTGCTTCAGAGGAGACCGGGTGGAGGCCGTCTAGTTCCGACCACAGCCCCTTTACCAATCACCGTCAGAATTTGCCAAGGTTCTACCGTTTGGCCAATAGCGAAGCGCCTCCGTGCCTTAGCAGCGCCACTAGCCCGGTGGCGCCGTAACAGAATGCCAAGCTCTTGTCTGTCTCCTGTTTGACAGTCTGTCCCTGTGAATGTGTGTGGGTGTGTGTTGGTCAACTGCTATGTGCGCGTGTGTGTGTGTGTGTCTGTGTTTGTCTGACGGATATTGTAGTATGTATCACACAGTTTTTGTTCAACCGAATCACACCATTTGCAGTTTGGGCCAATGGTAAGACTGTAAAAAAGGAAGAAAAGTCATCTGTTTAAATTAGTAACAGATGGATAGTTTGAGTGTACAACATAGAAACGCAGGCAGTCTAGTAATCCTTTCTACATGTATTCTATGTGCTGGTTTGTCTCAGCGTTCTAATGCCTTATTCTCCAATGTACAATTCTCTTTATTGTGCACTTCATTTAATGAGAGGCCTATAGCTCCGGGTCAATAGTAGTCCCCTTTAAAGGGGTCTGGGTGCAATTTGGCCTCTAGCCTAGAAGTTTTGCTTTTTATACTGTATATTATTCGGGGTGCGTTTGTTCACAGCATGTCTTTAATATCATCTCCTGACGGAGGAGAGAGTGGCATAGTGGGGCAGCGAGAGGGAGAGACAGAGGGAGAGACATAGATAGAGGGAGATGAGATACAGAGAGGGACAGAGAGACAGAGGAGAGATGAGAGGAGCTTCACTGTAGAGGATAAAGAAAACTTGCACACACGGTCTCACACAGTCAAGAAATTCACAGGCACAAAGAAAATGAATGCAAAAACCTCTTCACTGCTTGAACACAGACACGCACACAAATGTACACGCACACTCTCTCCCACTCCCACATTCCATCGAGCCTACACTGCAGTTTTTTCAGGAAGGAAATGCACTGCATAATCTCTGTCATGTTTCGCAGCAGTGGAAAAATAACCTAGTGGTCTATCTCCTTCTCCTCTCCTACACACTACCTGAACGGGAGAGCATTTACTCTCGTCTTTCCCTCTCTCTCCCTCTCTCTCTCTCTCTCTCTCAATTTAATTTGATTTCACTCTAAAGGTCTTTATTGGCACTGAGACCATTTGTCTAGATTGCCAAAGCCTGTGGAAAGTATGGATAAAATGTAATAATTATCAAAAGTGGAAGAAAAAGACATTCAGAAATGCAGAAAGTAAACTTTTCACATACACTTTAAAATAATAACATTTTAAATGATATATCATTAGCTATTCAGAGTGTTGTAACATTGTGCACATAGTTGAATGACAGAGGATAGATATTGTTTATTGGTTATGTTTACAGTGTTTTCCAGGGGTGGGCCTTTTTTCACGGCAGTGGGTCAAAACTGTTGCTGCGTTTGCACATTGCCTAACAGATATCAGACTATACTTATGTTTTGTTTCTACTCATCCATGTGTCTTTATTATCTGTGGGAAGTCTGTGGTCTTACATTTGGTAGGATGTTAGGAAGTGCAGCTCCATTTCCACCTCATTTTCTGCCTACGGAGACATCAATAGCTATCCCATGCTTACCGAATTATAGTCAACGATTTTCTTATTTTCCGGTTAGTTATAGTGGTTGGGTATTCTGCCACTCTTGTGGCAAGGTATCCTCCCACTTTCTTAGGGGAATTCGTATTCAAATGAGTGAAATGGTTTTCTTTTTGTTTTCTTTGATGTGGTTGGGTTTAACTGTGTGGCGGTGACAAAACCATCTGGCTTAGGAGGCTTAGGAGATTCATTTGTTTTTACATCTCTTTTCTGGATTTGGATAACTACTCGGTATGGCCAAACTGTACTTTGACTGGGTTTCACAATGTTAACGGTGGATAGCAGAATTCATAGCTTCAACTGGATATTTGCCTCGTTTTGTAGACTGTTGGTTGGGTAGTTCAAACATAACTGATTCTCATTTGAATGTAACACTTTTTTGTTCTTTTTGATGGCATGCAAGGCCCTTCTTCCTTGTTTCTGCGCTTATCTACTTTGTTGCTGTCCCTGTCCTTGTCCACCTGGTCATACTTTTGACCTAGTCTAAAATCAAATAGACTCTGGATTTAGCCCAGAGAAATGTATTTATTATTCCAATTGGACTCTTAATATCTCACCCGGCACAGCCAGAAGAGGACTGGTCACCCCTCTGAGCCTGGGTCCTCTCTAGGTTTCTTCCTAAAATTCGGCCTTCTTAGGGAGTTTTTCCTAGCCACTGAAATTCAACACTACTCTTGTTTGCTCCTTGAGGTTTAAGGCTGGGTGTCTCTGTAAAGCACTTTGTGACAACTGCTGTTGTAAAAAGGGCTTTATAAATAAATGTGATTGATTGATTGTTTTTGTTAACTCTTTAATCTGGCATTCACTGACAGGGCCGAAGTCTGCCAGAATTTCTGCAAAATGTCTGAGTAGTTATGGAGTAATCCCTCCTTGGTTGTTGCAGAATTTACTTGTGAATTCATTGGTATAAATATTAAACAGAGTGGGACTCAAGCTGCATCCCTGTCTCATCCCAGAGGGAAGAAACCTCTGTGTGCACAATAGTGTTCATTTTGGCATTTTTTGTTCTTTTAGTTGTTTTTGTTTTTATCAGTCTACAAGAACACTGGACGCCTGTTCTATGGATTTCATAAGAAAAAATACAAATATAGCTAAACTTGGATTAGCAGACACAACATGCCATTGGGACACAGGACTGATGGTTGCTGATAACGGGCCTCTGTACACCTAGATATTCCATAAAAAATCTGCCATTTACAACTACAATAGTCATTTACAACATTAACAATGTCTACACTGTATTCCTGACCAATTTTATGTTATGTTACTTTAAAAACATAGACATTACAAGTGACCCCAAATTTTTTAATGGTAGTGTATATTCTTATTGTTTTCTTACATTGACTTTATTACATTATATTATATGGCCAAATTGAGTCAAAATATTTTTTTCAATTAACAAAGCATACCATTCTTTTTTGTTTTGCTTGTTTGTCAGATGCGGTGTGAGAGGTGAATACATGATCTATCCTTCAGTAATTTTTTAAGAAGCTAATTTCTATATTTGCTCAGGATATTGTTTACCCTGAGTGTGCTGTTAAAGCTACTGAAAAAGATTTTCTCAAGGTTGCTGTTCCAAATGATGGAGAAGATGAGAGAGCTGTGATAATGTTGAAGAGTTTAAGAATGTCTAATTTAAATTTGTGTTCTGTAAAATGTGACGTTTGTTTAGTATTAAATCAACCCCAAAGGCCTTTTAGGTTTGAGTATTTGTATTTTGTCTGGTAGCTCATTCAAGGATATTTTAGAATCCACTGGATTCTAGAAGTCAAAGTATTTGTTTTTTCCCATGTTGTCTTTTACATAACACTCTTAAGTCTTTCCTTTATGACATGCTATTCCTTTTCCTCTTAGTGTATTTCTGTACCGTTTTAGTATTCTCCCATAGTAATGGCATCTGTTCAGATTTTCAGTCAGATGGTATGTTTTTCTAATTATTTAGTCAAACCATTTCTCAATTCTCATTCTACCACTAAGTTTACACCTTCAGTAGCCCATTGAAACAATTTATTTAGGAAAGTGTCTAACAGGAATTAGATTTGTTTTTGGTAGGTTTTGATGCTTTGTGATTAAGTATTGGTCTGTTCAAGTATTTTTGGGTTTTGCAGTGGTCTTAAAGAGGTGACTGTGAATGCTCTGAGAGACTCTGTGTACCCACCGTGGGAGTCCACTCACACCCTACCAAAGATGTTGTGCTAACCCAGTCTGCGTCAGAGCGTCAGGATCTGTGACCCGTTTTTAGTTGGTTATCTAGGGATGCCTTTCGGGGAGGGAATGCTGCCCCCTCCAGGTAGATGTTTGTCCCCCTGTGTGATGAGGGTGTCTAGTTTTTCCTTTCCTTCAATTCCTGCATTTAGGTCACTGCAGACAAGCTCAAATGCTTTACCTCTTTCTCCGGAATGGGGAAACTATCGTTATTAAAGGATGAACATAAAGGTGGATACAGGTAACAGACAGCAGGACCTGTTTCTCTTTTGAGACAATTAGATTTTGTATTTCTAAGCAGATGTAAAATGTACCTGTTTTAGTGGGTGAGGTCAGCTCTATCTAATTTAGTATACCCCCTTAATCTCTTCCCAGTTTAATTCCTGGTAGTTTGATGGATGGGTCTGCCAATCTCTCTATCTGTCAGTCTCTGTCTTTCCCTCTCTCTGTCGGTCTCTGTCTTTCCCTACTCTTTCTTTTGTTATCTCATAATTCAATTCAAATTGCTTTGTTAGTATTACGTAACAATGTACATATTACCCAAGTGTACTCTGGGAATTGTTATTCATTTTAAAATCATTAAAGTAATAATAATAATAGTAATAATGAAGATTGCCGACAGAATAATTAGTAGGAAAATAATGAGGAGTATGAGGAGAGAAAGCGACATAAATATACAATAGAAATAACAATGGCATTAGACTTTTTTTGTTCTGTAATTTTGTGGCTAACACCAATACAGTGTGCTGCCAGTTCCCTGCTTCCTCCCCCAGAAGGATGGGTAGCCTGTTTTCATCCTAGAGGTCTTTGAAATGTTTAATAATGCTCCCAAATCTGTGAGAATTGCACTCTTGTGTTTTACATTTCTGACATTGCCAGGAAATGCAGCTCTGTCTTTGGCTCGGCTTCCCGTAGATGCTTTTCATCTGTGGGGAGACAGGTTTTCCTGCATCTACCTTTGTCAGTGCCAATGCTGTGTTCCCTGAGGCTGAACTTTCTCAAGGTTTTTTTTTAGATTCTGATCATTAGCCGTGGTCAAATTGTTTGCCGTCTCTCTCATAAAGCGTTCAACTCACAGCTTAGGCCTATGCCAGGAGAGCGGCTATTTATCGGCTTGTCATAAAACATCCTGTAATGGCTTTCATGAAGTAACAACAGCAGGGACTGCCTTAACGATCATTCAGGGCTTACATGCCTACATGAATAGTAGGATTATAAGGGGTCCTATTGTGTTGTTACCAGTTATTGGTGTGCCGTCTGTGGCTATATCAGTTGTAGGCAAGGGTAGAACACTCTTCTGCTTGTTTGTGGCTAGGATGTAATGAATGAGGTCGAGGTCCATTCCAAGTTGATCAAGCCGTTTTTTGCAGAAATTGACTATTACTGTCTTTTGTGCATGTGGTTCTTCCTCATCCCTCTCATTTTTTTTACCCAGGTACCGCCCCTGCTGCCCAATACGTCAATCTGTCATCGGAGGCAGTACTGAATGCAGTCACTAAACACTTTCCACCACATATCTGCCACTCCTGGGATCTATGAATTCCACCCAGTTAAAAAAGGAGCTGATGTCCGCAGAATTCCCGGCTATTCCCGCTTGGGACGTTAGTTGCAGCTGTGTTCGCTTTATGCTGTCATTTCCCCCACCTCCCCGGTTTAGTCAGCAGACACCAATGGATTTAGCAAAGGTGCAAGCCCGGAAAGTGCGTGTGTCTGTGAATGACGAGGACGGTGGTTGCTTGTTGGGCAGCGCCGGGGAGAACGTTTGGAATGGAGTTTATTGTGAGACTGGTGAAATTTTGTAGGCCTATTTGTTTTTGGCTGAAGCTTTCTTCGCCATTGTCACCGCTATCACGTAGTGTGACAACCCCCGTAAATGTGAATTCTCCGTTTACTGCCTTGTCCATTTATGACTAATTTGTTTTGAGTTGGCTATAGGCGTGACTGGATGGATGTGCGTGGGGATTTCTGTTAGTGTTCTGGGCTATTTGGTTGGTTTGAGGGCGATAAACCTATTAGGATATCCCAGATAGCTGAAAGGAGGCCACACAGATCTTTTGACTGCCCCCCCCCCCCCTCGTTGTTCCCAGTTAGGGCCTTTTTACTCCAATCTCTTCATCTGTCTGTCGCTGTCCTTTTCCGTTCCCTCTCTGTACTCAGTGACTTGGTTACCATGGTGAACTGCACTCTAGCATAGATTGGCGCCGTTGCACGTTAAAAATGGCATTATTCATACAAAAGCCAGGCGCGTGCACGCACACACAAAACAACAAACACATTTTTTACCCATAGGCAATCGCCCACGCAGGTCCGTGGAAAAAGCTTTCGCACACACACACACACACACACACACACACACACGCGTGCAGCCGTCTCGCTTCACAGGATATGGTGAGATGAACTGGAGGTGACACTAGAGTGGGCTTCGGCAGAGAGGTGTCTGATTGGTTATTTTAGTGGTGGCGCTGCTATCACATACTCTAGTCCACAGAAGCCCTGCTCAAGCCGTAACCAAGGACGGAAACCGGTTACATTTACAGCTGAGCATGTCTTCACGTGTCACATGTCTCTCACAGAGAAATGTAGACACTGCCACTCAGGCTGGATTTCAGACACACGCGCACGTTTGGACAATCGTGTTTGTTCACCGATGAAAACAAACATGGGAGCTCGACTGAAAGACACATGTACACGTGTGCACACCACAGTCATTTGTAGAACACCAGAAACACTGGGTTCATGAGTCGGAGGAAAGTGCCTCCTCTCTGGACACCCCTGACGGAATATGAAATTACAAACACATTTTATTACATATGTGAGATGTATATTGTAGAACCTTTTAAACTCGCAAAATGTGTCAGGAGGAACATGTATTGCTATGCAATGTATGTTAATATTTGTTCTACAAAAATACCAGCATTATTTTTCTAGATACTTAAATGCTTCAAACACGCAACTGTATTGATACTCTTCACCAAATGCACACCCGATTGCATATGTTTTGTCTATAAATCCCCTTTGCACAAATTCCCACACACAACTCAACTCAACTTTATTAACATATAGAAGCCATTCCCACCAAACAAGACCATTGTACTGGCTAAACCTAGTGGTCCCTTCGGTTTCATGTTTGAAGGTTTGAGCATGACTGAAATGTCTCGGCTACATTTCTAAGTGTCTTTCTGGACAATATCAGCAATTTTTGTCTCCTCCATCACCCACATTCTCTCTTTCTTTTTCTAAGTTCCTTTGTTTCTTGCCTTCCCAAAGGCTCAATGAAAATGTTGCTAGCTAGATTATTGTCACTATTGTCAACTCTTTCTTGGTTTGTGTAGCTTGGATATTAGCCATGGTCCTAATCACTTAATATATGAGGAAATGAAATTACAAGACAGTCAATTCTGTTTAAAGAGTTACCAAACATTAGCTAGCCAGCAATCCAGCCAAGCCAGCTAGCTTATAATACAAACAAATGGCCAGGGTTCAGATATCAGTTAGGGTTAGAGTTTTATTCTGAGTAATATTTTACAAATCAATTTAAAATTATAGAATGTGTGTAACTTTATCTGGGTGAGAGGGGTCTGTGACATTGATGGTTTTTCTCTACTAATTTCTTATTGTGTCTCTCTTTGTGTTTTTATTGAGCATACGAACACACTCACATTTTTATTAAAAGAAAGGACAAAACTGTAAGTCTGGGGTTGTACAAGACAAACATGAGCAGAGGTAAGTGTTTTCAAAATTTGAAGTATGGGCTGTTGTTTAGTCATGTTTTAAGACTGATTACTCCTGAGCTCTGGATCTTAAACTAGAGCAGAAAACCGAACAAGATGAGTATGCTCAGATATTTGAGTGTGTGTGAGTTTGCAAGTGTTTGCTTATGTTTGTGCTGCTTCAATCATTGAGACATGTAGGCTGTATTTTTCTTCCCTGGCCTAATGAAAAGGTATCTCCCAGAATGATTGACAATGACAATAATAGACCCAACAGATCATTATGGGGAGGAAGGACAAGGTTTATCCTGAGCCTAACCTAGTGGCCTAACACCCGGCTGATTTTTGAGGCTGGCCGAGTGGTATTGTCCTGACTGATGATGATGATGTTGAATAATGGTGAGGAGCTGAGGGGATTAGTGCCTGCCGCTATGCTAATCTGACCTGCCTGGGAGCAGAGTGTGTGTGTGCGTTTTTGTGTTTGCCTGTGTGTGTGTATGTGTGTGTGTGAGTGTGTGTCCAGCCTGACAGCTGTGGGCCGCCACATACAGCTGATTTACTTAAGATTAGTCTGGCCTTGAGCCAACCAGAGGATTCAATCAGGGGATGCATGATCCGCGCCGGCGCGCTAAAACGCTAACTGCTAGCTGACTGCCGTCGGTTAGTGAGCCGGTTTTCCATGCCGTCGTCCCACAAGGTCGTGTTTTGGGATGTAAACAAGGACTCCAAAACGATTATACAAGGAATGTTACTTTTTTTAATTTAGATTGTAATTTTAGACCAAGGGATTATACATTTGAAGAGAGCTACATCTGCTTTCATTTTGCGCTTGGAGCGATGGGATTTTTTGTAGCTATGGCTACATGTGAGTATGGAACGTTTCTTGGACGCTGTTGTTGTTCCACTTAGGGTTGTTTCTAGGTCAAATAGCTGCCTGGAGTTGACCGATGATTAAAATCAGCAATTTTATCTTATTGTGAACAACAATAGTTGGGTACAGTCTTCCACTGTGCTGTTTAGATACTGGTGCTCAATTTCCTAGCTATCAGTTCTCTATCTTTTCAACCATGTAAATATTTACTAGAGTTATTGAATTACTAATGTTTTTGTGCTAGCTGTTCTGGAATGATGAATAGCATTTGGCTGATGGAGGATGTCGTAGCTTGGCTTTCCTTCTTGGCCGTTTAATGTCCTGTCATCATCCACTGTGGGAGATTAACAACCTTGTCCACTATAGGCAACAGGCTATGGCTTTCCCCATGGTAACAACATTCCATCCATATATAGCCTACTTTATTAAACTAGATATTCTAGCCATATTGGATCTCCTTTAAAACACACTGGTAAGGCGTGTGATGTACAACGCTTTGTAATTTGTGGTTCTAGTCAAGGCCCAGTTTTATATGGAACATTTACATAGTGGAACTATTTCCTCCATATCTGTAACCATGTGGCCTTTACATTTCAGCTCCAACCTGTGTGGAGGATAAAGGTGGAGGCTATGGGAGGGCGGACGAAAGGGGTCAGGGTGTATTTTAGGAAACCTCCGTCCTCTGTCTGACAAATGACTTATTACCAATACTCAGTCAGAGTCAAGAGACTAAAATAAATGATGAGAAAGAACAGAATGTTGTGACATCGTCTTTGTGTCTTCTCAGTCAGTTTGTGCAGTGTTTCTTAGTTATGTCACAAGTCCTGTCCTTTACATGATGTGTAAGAAAGACCTGTGCTCTGTTAAGACTTTTTCTAGCTGGGGTCACAGTTTTGAGTTTAGATTTCATTACCTGTACTCCATGTCATATCCCTCATGACAGAATCTGTTTTGGACTTGGAATAGAGAAGCTGATTCCAAACTTGTTCCAGGTACAATCAGACCACTGTTAAAAGACTGTGAGGACTACCATTTGTGAATGTTTAAATATATTACATAGCAAACATTTTATGTTTATGTAGTGAATACAAATGAATGCTTTGTTATGATAATTATTATAAACAATTTGCATTGTGAAAAGTAATTCCAATAGTTCATAATACCATTAAATGATGACATGGCTAAGCCTTAAGTGATCCCAGATGAATCATGTTAATGAGCTCCAACCCCAGGAGTTCTGTCATATTAACCTCAAAGGAATGGAAATAGAAGGAAAACTTTAAAGTGTCATAATCTCAGTTGGGGCCAATTCCATTTCAATAACTCATTTTACCAAGTCAAGTCCAATTCCAGTTATCCTAAAATGGTCCTGACCCCAGCCCATCTCTCTTTATATTGACATTGTATAATTGTATAGTCAACCTTCTCTCCTCTGACCGCCTCCTTAGGTTATGTGGGTATGCAACCTGTGTCGTAAGCAACAGGAGATCCTCACCAAATCAGGAGAATGGTTTTCGGGGCCAGGGCCGAGGCAGATGAGCCTGGATGGCGGCCTGAACACCACGCCCACGGGGGGTGAGTTGCAACGGGGGGACAGGAAGCTACTCCGCTCCAGGTCCCAGGCCCCGCCCCCTTCCAGGGCAAACACAGGGGCGGTGCCTGACGGAACTCGCCTGCTGCCAACGGGAACTGCCAAGGGAGCGCCGGACGCCATGCCAGCGTCACGCACTCGAAGTGAACCGCCACGAGACAAGTAGGACACCAGACACAAACGTTATAGTATATGACATATATTTTCATACATGACATAGTACATGATAGATATCATGATAGATAGATATATCAGTATACACTGTGCTGTTAGTGATATTTTAATGGCTGATAATGCTTTTAAATAGTGAACCTTCTCACAGTACTTCACACTTGTTCTAAAACCTGATTGGAGTGTATTAACCTTAGTTGGGATGGAGTGTGCTACGTTTCTACGGGCTGATTTTTCTAACTGGGTTTTGTTGACACATTCAGACCAGAATGTGGCATCCTTTGTTGTTTGTTTTTTTGTGCATGTGACCGTAATTCAAATCCTCCCTTGTTGAGAGAGACCCATTTTGGTTGTGTGCTGCGGTATATGGGTTGCAGCCGTGGATTTTTTAATCCCTACTGGATCAAAAAGAGAAGTGCTGCCCCAGCTTAGCCAGAGCTGAAGCTGGGTCACACGTTTTCTTCTTGTAAGTTCCATGATTAGTATATTTTTGCTTTGGGTCTCGGATGCCTCTGTTCTGAATGTATCCTTCATTCAATTCTGGTACTATTCAGAATGGTTAATTCATACAGACAGACCATCGTCAGACAGGCCAATTCCTTCTTTGCGAATGGATTCTCCGAACTTTACAACCGCGTTCCCCTATGCATGTACTGTCGGGAGTTAGTTGGACCACTCAATAGAAAATGTTTTTACATGTTAACTGTGCATAAATGTTTCTGATGGTTATACCTTTCTACCGCCCCAGAAAAAGGCCTTTATCCCTGCATGAGCAGAATGGTAAGCCTGGTGGTGTTGGCCGCGGCAGAGGTGGCCGTGGACCCCCGGGGAAGCTTCAGTCTGGGGCCTCCCAGGAGGAGTTCTGCGGTCCCGGGGACAGAGACCGGCGGGACGGCCAGCGCCTGGAGAAGGGCTGCTCCCAGGAGTACCCCGAGGCGGCGGAGGGCGAGCCCCAGAACCGCCAGGACTCCCGGCGACGCCCCTCGGAGGAGGACGAGCTGGAACGCAAGCGGCGCCAGGAGGAGGAGTTCCAGACGCGCTACCGTAGCGACCCCAACCTGGCACGCTACCCGGTCAAACCGCAGAAGGAGGAGCAGGAGATGCGGATGCACGCCAAGGTGTCGAAGGTTCGCCACGAGCGACGCCACAGCAACAACGCCATCAACGAGGTGGGGCTGGATGGCGGGGGAGGAGGGGGAGGGAACATCGGAGGCGTACCCGACAATCGCCTCCGAAGAGGCGGCGGCGGGGAACCGGACCGCAAGGCTCTCCTGGAGAACCACTGCGGCTATTCCACGGACAGGACCACGGGGGGTGTTGGGGGTGGCGGACAACAGGGCGGCCCCCCCCACCTTAAGCAGAACCAGAACCACGGGTCCTTTCAGCCGTCGGGCGGCGCCCAACGTCCTGGGCCCCATCCTGGGCCTCCTCGCCCGCACCAAGGGCCTCCTCCCCCGGCGGGATGGGACCCGCCTAAGGGACCTCACCCCAGTCAGCTGGACCCCGCTTCCCAGGCAGCCGCGGCGCACAGGGGCCGGAGGGAGAAGGCCGGGGAGAGCCTGCCGCGGAAGGACTCCCAGAGCTCGGACCAGTCGGAGTCCCTCCGGCCGCCCCCACCCAGGCCCTACAAGAGCAAGCGGGGTGTTAACAAGAGGCAGATGTCCATCAGCAGCTCAGAGGAAGAGGGCGGCTCCACGCCAGAGTACACCAGCTGTGAGGACGTGGACATGGAGAGTGTCAGCGAGAAAGGTCAGATTATTGAGATTGTTTCTGCCCGGAATCAGATATGTTAGTTGTTTGGTTTTTTCCAGTCAGTCTACGGTCTGTTTCAGTATCACCGGACTTCAAACATGTTGTCCTGTCGATGTTTTGCGTTCACTAGTAATGGTATTTTGGGAATTGCTTGGCTTGAGGTTTTCACTAAATTCATCACCGGAGGCTTTATTTTGGCACAGAGCTGTCATTCTCCCATCACTCACACCTCTGTGGCTAAATCCTGTTGCTCCCCATCCCAGGATGGGACAGCTCTCTTTTACTTCAGATTTTTTTTTTTTTATTTAGGCCATCTGATCCGGCAGAATTAGGTCAGTGGTTAGTGCCACTAACACTAAATAATACTTCAGTGCCAAGCCTGCCGCTGACTGATAGAATATACTTAGGCTTCAGCATTTTGGACCCTCAAACACACTGGCTTGTGACAGTGCACTCGGCTAACTAAGCTAAATTAGCTGGTAGGGACGGGCCAGTGTATATTGTTGCTTTTGTTTCGTTAATTTGTGTTGTCATCTCACTCGCCTATAACCACTGCCCCGGTTGCATTAGCCCAATCACAAATGTTTTAAAGTTAGATTAACCGATTAGGTTTACGCATGGCAAATGTGGTGTTTAACGAGGCGATGACTGCAGGGATATTTAGATAGCTGGATTAGCTAGCACGTATATGTATTTAGCTCTGTTTACTTAAAACATACTTTCCCAGTCCTGCAAAGGATTTTCTTTTGATTGTGTCTGCGGTTGCCCAACTCTGTAGCAGGACACGGCATGGTTACATTTTAAATGTGTTACGTAGGGGGTGTGTATACATTTAAACAACAGACGAAACAAGATGACGAAATTAAGGTTGCTCTGTTTATTTCCATGTTGTGTGTTTTCACTTACAGTGAAACACACCGCTACAAATGTATAACATGCATTAGCTGAGGCATGCATACGTCACACATCTACTTAGTATGCTACTTAGTGGACCTGCAATAGAGCTTTTTTGTTGCATGAGATAGTAAAACCTTGATGCTACGTGGTATAGTATCTTGTTCGGAGGTTGGCATTGTAAATATGTTGAGGGATGCAGAGTAAAGGGTTTTAAAAGCCCAAGGATGCCTTCAGCAAGTTACAGAACTGGTTCAGTTTGCATATGGGAATTATTTTTAGGAGGTAAAAGTGTTTTTTTAGGATTGCTAAAAGAATACTTTAGGTTGATTAAGGTGTTGAGAGTGTTTTATGAGTGGTCTGTGAGCTGAGTGTGTCTTTTACGATTCATTTATGAGCTAAGAGGGTATTTCAGGATTGATTTAGGTGTAACAAGTGTATTTTTTGGACTGAATAAGATGCTAAGGCCATATTTTGGGATAGATTTTTTGCTAACAGTTTATGTTAGGATGGATTAAGGTGCTAACTGCGTGGGATTGATTTAGGTGCTAAGAGTAGATGTCAGGATTTGTTTAGTTGCTGAGAGTACGTATAAGGATGGATTAAGGTGCTAAAGGTGTATTTTAGGATTGAGTTACAGGCTAAGATTATATTTTAGGATGGATTAAGTGTCCAACAGTATATTTTATTATTCATTTAGGTGGTACTAATATATATTATGATAGATTAAGGTTCTGAATGTGTATTTTGGGATCGATTTACATTAGAGGGTCATTCCTACACTTTGGTGCCATTTAGACCTTCAAATACTAACAAAATACATTTCAGATTTTAAATGTTTCTTACCTGCTTTCAGAAAAAGGTTATGTTTGACTGTCAGATAAACATATTAGTCAAACTCAGGATTTTGCGTCCTAATAATTGTTGGCAGATTGTTCCCCCATGACCACAAGATATTTCCACCTTGAAATGTATGTAGGCCTAATTCCCATTCAAGATCAGTATTTTAGTGTTTTTGATATGAATGTCACCTGCTTTCATATATACAAACATTTGAATTCTACTATACACCGTTTTACACTAAATAAGAAACAAATTATTGGGGACAGAAATTACATTTTATAGTAGGAATGACCCAATAGTGTATTCAAGGATGGATTAATGTTCTTTAGAGTACTTTTTAGGATGGATTAAGGTTCTAAGAGTGTATGTTTGGGTGGATTATGGTTCTAAGAGTGTATTTTAGGATTGAATTGGGTGCTACATGTGCATTTAATACACTAGAGCTAGAGATAGATTACACAGGAAGAAGAAAATTACTGGAGAAATTGGATCGCAGGTTCCAAACGGCGCTGATGCCAATTCTTTGTCTGCTTTTCTCAGTGTGTGTTTGTGGGAGTAATGGAAACACAATGCAAGGACCTCTGTATCTCCGTGCTTTGTACCGTTGTCAAGTTGGTTTGATTTATTCTATTATTATAGTGTCCGACATCTTCGTAAGCTATTATGGCAACGCCTTTCCTCTGCGTTTTCAGTGGCAAACAAAATAATGATTTATATATAATGATTTATTTTCTTTAAAATGTTTGATCTCGCTTCAAATTCAGACCCGGAAAAAAAGTTGATTCGCTCCCAATAACTTCACCGCACACTTTCAACCCTCCCGTATGTAAAGTTTTTCCGCTGAAATCTCCTAGCAGCACTCGAGCCCTCTGTTGTTAGCGCTTGAGATTCGGGTTGAACTTTTGTAAGGCATAGATGAGCAGCTTCACATTAGGGTCCCAAAAAATCGTAACCCATCGAAAGGGGCTGCAGTGGCTTGGTAGTCTGCTTCCCTAAATGATGTCCATGCCAACCCGCCCCTCCCCCACAAGCACACATCGCAGGGAAGACAATCCCCCATCCATGAAAGGGCAGATGAAGCTGTGTAGGAGAATGGTGCAGGGTAGATGGTTTGGCCGGTCTTCATGCCTCAGTCTCTTCACCATCTGTCACTGTGGGTGGTAATGAGGTTCGGCCAGTTGTGTGTTGTCCCCATTTGCCGACGTCTCTCCTGGTTGTAGTGCTGAGGGTGGCAGGTAGTCTGACTGTCACTGGGCTCCTGTTAGTCTCCCTGGATGAGCCTGTCCGCTAAATGATCATCGTGGAAGTATTGACAGAAACTGACTTTGTCTTGTGTGTTTTGCTCTTACATCTTTCTCGTTCTGTCTCGGTGTATCTTCTCTCCCCCCTTCTCTTTCTGTTTGCCCCTCTCTCTCTCTCTCTCTCTCTCTGTCTTTCTGTCTCTCTCTCCAGGTGACTGGGACTGCTATCCTCTGGATCCTGCTGTCTGGCATGTAAGTTCCAGGAGGAAGTGACAGATTTAGGTCCTGGCTCTGCTGACTCGAGTCAGCCTCGCTCCCAAGGACACACACACACACACACACAAATATACTTAAAGACACACACACACACACATAAATATACTCAAAGACACACACACACAAATCCACACACAAGTTCACTGTTGTGGTCAAGAATCTTTGGGGTTCTTGAAAAGCGCTATATAAATATAATGCATTATTATTATTTATTATTATGGTTCTTATTTGTTTTTATTTCTTTTGTATAATTTTTTGCAACGGGCCAGAATAAATTCCTTGTTTGTTGTGAAACTTTCTTGGCTATAAAACTCTCCGTGATTCTGATTCCGATGGGCAGAGCGTTCTTTCTCCTGTGGTATAGGCGCTGGTTTCTGTTGCTCTCGTTATTTTTTCTCCCCCCCCCACACTCCCGCCATCACCCGCCCTCCCCTTGCTGCCTCTCCCCACTCTCTGTCTCATGGGATTAATTCTCTCCCCCCTTCCTCTCCCTTCTCTCACCCCACAGCATCCAGTAACGTGGCAGCCTTCCAAGGAGGGCGACCACTTAATCGGGCGCATTACTTTGAGCAAGAGGTCGGCCATGCCCCGCGAGGCCGGCTCCTTACTGGGGTTAAAGGTGAGGGGGAATCACTAGCTCCATCACTTTCAATCACCGTAAGGCAACGACACTAACCGCTTCGGAGAGTGCCCCCGAGGCCACCTTGGTGTTCGACCTCTGAACCCGACGCTCTGATGTGTGACGGCGTGTCTCGTGGAGAAATGGGCACGCTAACTGTAACTGGGCCCACCTGGATCGCTGTCCTCTGACCCCCAGAGAAATGCTGGTTGATGCGGCAAGGAAATGTATAATGACGAGAAGAATACAGGACATGGGGTTGTACTGTTTGAACAGCCTTTGTTCTGTTTATCTTCAGGTTGTGGGTGGAAAGATGACGGAGACCGGGAGACTGGGGGCTTTCATCACCAAAGTCAAGAAAGGAAGTCTGGCTGACATTGTTGGCCACCTACGAGCCGGTAAAGCAATGGATAGATCATTCAGGGTTATGGGCTGGAGGTTGTACCTCAGTATGGCTGATCTGTGAAATGAACAGCTCCCATTTCTACCTGAACTCCATTTGGGATTTAAACCGAGTTTGGTCAGTAGGGACCAAAGCTTCAGGCACACCAGTGAATCGGTTGTTTCAGGACGGCCATCTTGTGTTCTGTTTCTAGGTGATGAGGTACTTCAGTGGAACAGGAAGTCATTGCCGGGGGCAACCAAGAAGGAAGTGTACAATATTATTCTGGAATCCAAGGCGGAGCCTCAAGTAGAAATAGTTGTTTCAAGGCCTATTGGGTAAGACTGGCTTACTGTATGACTGACTGCAGAACGTTTTGAATCACATGTATTTTGATTTTGGTGATTGGTTGATTGTCGCTTATGATTTGTCTTCCTCCTTTGTCTAAAAGATCTGTCCATCGCGTTATTTCCAAAAACTTGTTGAGAAAGGTGTATAGAGCATATCAGTAAGTAGAGAATGCGTATTGTTGACATAGTCCTTCCCAGAGCCATACGCTGTATGGTTCACATGTGTTTGTCTCTGCACCTTCCCTGAGACCTAACCCTAATCTAACCCCAACCCCTGGACCTTGGAGAAATACCGATAGGGCAAGTGTTGTTTTTGAACCTATCAGTCTCTTCCATTTGTGCTAACCCTCTGACCCAGTTCCAACCACTACCAAGTTTGTACCAATATGTGTGTCTGTGTAAACTGTGTGTCTTCTCCAATGCAAGCATTTCGTTTTTGTCACCTACAGTGTATATAGTCCAAATACTCTTGGTGGCCCTTGTTTCTGGAGTCTATAGATCTGGCATATTTTGTAGGTCTTTAAATGTTAAATTTTTCTCCCGTCCCACAGAGACATACCAAGAATACCAGAAACATCACACCCTCCTTTGGAATCAAGTAAGTGGCCACGATGGCCCACTTTATTCTTTATTACATTCAGCAGATGTTTAACCTAACTAGCATTAGCATAGGAGTGGCGTGCCCAGCATTAGCATGTGGCTAGCATGACTGCTATTATAATGACTTTAAGTACAGGATGATTAATTTGATATTGTTAATGTCATTGTATTATTTTAGATAGTGTATCTATCAAAGGGTAATGGCATAGTGGGGAAGTGCAGCCACAACTTGACATAAAATTCTAAATATTACCTCTGTGACATTGTCTGGCGTGCTTAATTTCTACCCCAAAAAAGTCTGTATGAATCTGAGCAAGATAAATCTGTCTATACTGTTGCAATTTATTTGATAAGGAGGTCTTACGCAAACCATTTTACTTCTTGCAAAGTATTTTTGAGCTTCAGCAAGCTGTATATACAAACATTGATAATGTGAAGCTAGCTTAAAGTTTTTAAACATTATTAACTTGCGTGCATAGCCAGTCACACTTCATATAAAACCGGATGCTGCCAACCAGCTAGATACCTTGTGCTACACACACAACAGTGATTACTTCCACCAAAAGCTAGCTAGATACAGGAACCTTGTTTTCATATTGGAATGATCGATGCGTAATCTTCGAATGTCCCTGTAGCTGGACATGACCGGCAGAGGGATGAGCATAGCGGAGAAATGACTCCGTCTGACACATCGTCTGACAGCGATCTATACTTTGAGCTGTTTGAAATGTTACATCCTTGTTCCTCGCCCACACAGCAGGCTCCAGTTCCTTTGAGTCTCAGAAGATGGAGCGTCCGTCCATCTCCGTCATGTCTCCCACCAGTCCTGGTACTCTCAGAGTCCTCCCATTGATCCTGCCTGGACAGCTCTCAGTGAGTGATGAATATGTGCTGGGCTGTTTTTAATATACTAGTCCATTATGGATGTTGTCGATGGTTGGTCCGCGTGTTGTAGAAGGGCCATGGCTTTCAGATATATATTTCCTGACGACCATTTGGAGTCAGTGTGATTCCTGGTAATCTGTTGTGGGTCTGTTCAATGTTAAGGTTGAATACTGAGAGTTTTATGGCTTCAGTGAGGCTTATAGCGTTGAGTGTCAATTTGTCCAGTGACTATCCCTTTCCCCTAATTGGGGTAGTTACCACTGTATAACAACATGCGTTGTGTTATTATATTAAATATATTTTAGTGCTGAGGGCACTTGATGAACAAGAAACGGGTTCTCTTGATTTCCAATGGGTGGACAAACTCTAATGGGTGAACCCCATGTTTCCAATTATCTTCTGATTAGAGTAAGTTCAGAATACAGTGGAACACCTTCCATCTCCAAAAGGTTTCAAGTTCAAGTGTGTACAAATGGGCTTGTTCATATACGGTGTTGGTTACTGTATAATAGTGTGTATCATTGTATAATCCACTAGAGGGGTTCTACCAAAATAGCTCTACTTTTAATCTCATCACATGATGTTGTTTCTAGGTAAAGCTGTGGTATGACAAGGTGGGCCATCAGCTGATTGTAAACGTCCTTCAAGCCATAGACCTCCCCCCTCGACCGGACGGGCGACCCAGAAACCCATACGTCAAGATGTATTTCCTCCCTGACCGGAGGTAAGAGCTTTTCAACTTACTACTGGTGTTATACTGAGTACTGCATGGGGCTTTTATACATTGTCATTAAGGTAGTTTATGAAATGTTTAGCCCAATATTGTGCACTAACAAACAGTTGTTGTTGTTGTCGTTGTTGTGTGTAAATGTAACTATTATACCTTACTAACTTTGTCAAAAGTAACTATACATACCTTAAAAACGTTCTCAACAGTAACTATACCTTACACACTTTGTCAACAGTAACTATAACTTACACACTTTGTCAACAGTAACTATACCTTACACAGTTTGTCAACAGTAACTATACCTTACACACTTTGTCAACAGTAACTATACCTTACACACTTTGTCAACAGTAACTATACCTTACACACTTTGTCAACAGTAACTATAACTTACACAGTTTGTCAACAGTAACTATACCTTACACAGTTTGTCAACACTAACAATACCTTACACACTTTGTCAACAGTAACTATACCTTACACAGTTTGTCAACAGTTACTATACCTTACACACTTTGTCAACAGTAACTATACCTTACACACTTTGTCAACAGTTACTATACCTTACACAGTTTGTCAACAGTAACTATACCTTACACACTTTGTCAACAGTTACTATACCTTACACAGTTTGTCAACAGTAACTATACCTTACACACTTTGTCAACAGTAACTATACCTTACACACTTTGTCAACAGTAACTATAACTTACACAGTTTGTCAACAGTAACTATACCTTACACAGTTTGTCAACACTAACAATACCTTACACACTTTGTCAACAGTAACTATACCTTACACAGTTTGTCAACAGTAACTATACCTTACACACTTTGTCAACAGTAACTATACCTTACACACTTTGTCAACAGTTACTATACCTTACATACTTTGTCAACAGTTACTATATTTTACACACTCTGTCAACAGTAACTATATCTTACACACTTTGTCAAAACATTCTTTTATTATTTGCTTATTTTCTGTGTAAAGCTTTTTTATCAGAACTTTTATCTGAACATCTTTAGGTTGAATCCCAGCCCCTTACTAGGGTATTCAACAGATAGGTGCAGGACTTTCTGACACCGACTGTCCTTCTAGGGTGCGTCTTGTTCCTCCCAAACATTCCTATGTCTTCTCCCCTGTCCGGTTTCCAGTGATAAGAGCAAGCGCAGGACCAAGACAGTGAAAAAGAGTGCCGAGCCCAAGTGGAACCAGACGTTCCTGTATCCCCACGTCCACCGCAGGGACTTCAGAGAACGCATGCTGGAAATCACTGTCTGGGACCAGCCCCGGGTACAAGAGGAGGAGAGCGACTTCTTAGGAGAGGTGTGTGTTACACGCCGCTTACTCTCATTTTACTGCGTAGAACTGTATGTACATACACACACACCTAAGTACAAATACTGTAGGTACTAACACACACACACCACAGTACATATATCCTGCATATACTAGCATACACACCTCAGTACATACTGTATGTACTAACACACACCTCAGTACAAATATACTGTATGTACTGACACACACCTCAGTACAAATATACTGTATGTACTAACACACACCTCAGTACAAATATACTGTATGTACTGACACACACACATTTCAATACATCCATTATGTATATACACACTAACACACGCAATATAGTACAAATATACCAAATTCATGTATTAAGGTACACCGCAGTACAAATGTACTGAATTCATGTACTAAGGTACACAGCAGTACAAATATACTGAATTCATGTACTAAGGTACACAGCAGTACAATTGTACTAAATTAATGTACTAAGATACAACGCAGTACAAATATACTGAATTCATGTACATGTACAAAGGTACACAGCAGTACAAATATACTGAATTCATGTACTAAGGTACACAGCAGTACAATTGTACTAAATTAATGTACTAAGATACAACGCAGTACAAATATACTGAATTCATGTACTAAGGTACACCGCAGTACAAATATACTGAATTCTTGTACTAAGATACACTGCAGTACAAATGTACTAAATTCATGTACTAAGAAATACACTGCAGTACAAATACACTGAATTCATGTACTAAGATACAACGCAGTACAAATTTACTGAATTTATGTACTAAGGTACACCGCAGTACAAATGTACTGAATTCATGTACTAAGGTACACCGCAGTACAAATGTACTGAATTCATGTACAAAGGTACACCGCAGTACAAATGTACTGAATTCATGACACACTGCAGTACAAATGTACTGTACATAGGATGCATGTATTAACAAACACAAATCCAAAGGCTGGGTCTGCACACAATTGCAAACACATGTTAACATGCCAGACTCGCACGTCGGTATGTCTGTCTGGTTCTATCTCTCTCTTTCGCTGCTTCTGTGTATCTCTTTTTCTATGTCTGTCTCTGCTTTAGTATATCTCTCTGGTTCTGTATCTGTCTCTGGTTCTGTATCTGTCTCTGGTTCTGTATCTGTCTCTGGTTCTGTATACCTCTCTGGTTCTGTATACCTCTCTAATTCTGAATATTTTGCTTTGCTTCCGTACCTGTTCTGGTTGTGTGTATCTCTCTCTCTCTCTCTCTCTCTCTCTCTCTCTGGTTCTGTGTATCTCTCTCAGTCCGTCTTCGTTTGACTCCATTTCCATGCCTGTCTTTGTTAGATCCTGATAGAGCTGGAGACTGCCCTTCTGGATGACGTGCCACACTGGTACAAACTGCAGACACATGACGTGTCCTCTCTACCTCTGCCCCAGCCCTCCCCTTACCTCCCACGCCGACAAGCCTCCCACGACAGTCCTAGCAAGAAATTACAGAGTAAGTCCACCTACAATTGTGTGTTTGTATGTCTCTCTGTGTGTGAAATAGAGATTGACATAGAGATTTTGTGTGATGACCAGAAGTCCTCATAAAATTTATAAATCCAGTACAATTTAGACAAGTGAGGATATTTTTCCAGTCCTACGGGGCAGAATCAGAGTTAGGTTTCAGTAGGTTTTAGGGTTAGTGTTGATATCAGGGTTAGTGTTTATATCAGGGTTAGTGTTAAATCAGGGTTAGTGTTGATATCAGGGTTAGTGTTGATATCAGGGTTAGTGTTGATATCAGGGTTAGTGTTTATATCAGGGTTAGTGTTGATATCAGGGTTAGTGTTGATATCAGGGTTAGTGTTGATATCAGGGTTAGTGTTGATATCAGGGTTAGTGTTGATATCAGGGTTAGTGTTGATATCAGGGTTATTGTTGATATCAGGGTTAGTGTTTATATCAGGGTTAGGGTTTATATTAGAATTAGGGTTTATATTAGGGTTAGGGTTTATATTAGGGTTAGGGTTTATATTAGGGTTAGGGTTTAGGCGGTAGTCTTAGTGTTACGGTAAGGAATAACTTTGTTAGAATGCAAAAAAGTGTGTGTGAAATTGAAATAGTGTGTTTTATGATGTAGTATGTGCATGTCCTGAATTCTGAAGACGTGTGCACGTCTTCCTGTTGGGTGAACCGTGCATATTGACTTTCCTTGATGAACTTCCTTTTAACCTGTCTGCAGTTTTGTACGAGATCGATTGAAACTCGCCACCCATGTGTGTGTGTGTGTGTGTGTGTGTGTGAACTGACAAGGCTTCTGTGTCCTTAACCCTACTCTGTGTGTGTGTGTGTGTGTGAACTGACAAGCCTTCTGTGTCCTTAACCCTACTTTGTGTGTGTGTGTGTGTGTTCACCATTGTGCAGGGTCGCATCGCATCCTTGATACAGAGTTTGATGACTCAGGTATAATGGTAGTGTCTTCAGGTGGGTGGTGGGGGGCTCCATGGGGACTGTTTCTCAGCTTCAGGTAGTGAGAGTCCAGCACAGGCTGAGAGAGGTGGACCACCGCACCCCCTCCTGGCTCCCTAACCTACTAAACCCACCTATCCGATCAATAGGTGTGTGCCACACCCAAAGCTACAGAGCGATTTTACGTCTCTAGATTGCCGTGTTAACCTGTTGTTTTTGGAAAAGCTTTTAACAAAAAAAACAATACAGATCTATTGATGAGTAAATAATACTCTGTATTACACAACTATTACACTGTAGTATACAACTATTACACAGCTTTTCCACTGTTGTATACAACTATTACATAACTATTACACTGTAGTATACAACTATTACACTGTAGTATACAACTATTACACAGCTTTTCCACTGTAGTATACAACTATTACACAACTATTACACTGTAGTATACAACTATTACACAACTATTACACTGTAGTATACAACTATTACACAGCTTTTCCACTGTAGTATACAACTATTACACAACTATTACACTGTAGTATACAACTATTACACAACTATTACACTGTAGTATACAACTATTACACAGCTTTTCCACTGTAGTATACAACTATTACAATGTAGTATACAACTATTACACAGCTTTTCCACTGTCGTATACAACAATTAAATGACTATTACAGTGTAGTAACCAACAAATTTAAAACTATCAAGAATAGTTGTACAGTAGTATACAAGAATATGCTGTACTAAACCTGCTATTACAGTGTACAGTTCAACTGCTATGCATAGCAGAATACCCAATTGTACTTTAGTACATCAAATATACTGCTGTAAACAAGAAATTCACCGCAGTACACGACTGTTATCTCCTGAATGCCTTTCTCCTCCTCTGCTGGACCGTAGAAATGGAACTAGTTGGTCAGACCCACTTGGAGCACTGAGTGCATGGTAGAGCTACAGTAGGGTGATGATATCACTGTCATGATGTCACTGTTCATTTCCACTGATGCTGTCTTCTGCATGTCCGGTATACGAGCCTGGAGTTGTATTGACTCCACGCAGTGCATTGGGTCAATTGCACACCCAGCTTGTGTGTCAGTGTGTTTCTGACTCAACCGAGTTGCCATTGTCTTGGTAAGGCGATGGGATAACTTCGCCGGGGGTGCAGAAGCGGCCAGGCACACACGCTAGCTCCATGCCTGTGCCCTTTTCACACTATCGAGCCGAACCGAGCCAAGCCCAGCCACGCGGACTTGATTATGCGTCCTCAGTGCAGCGCAGGTTGGCTGGTGAAATGTGGCTTCCGTTCCAAAGAAGGTCCACTGTAACACGTCACACCGTGACATGCTACAGTCAAAGAGACTATGCCGTTGCTACTCCATTCCCCTCAGCTCCCTGGCATGGGTTTGACTAGAGCTGCTGTGCGTAGTAGCTGAACACCGAAAGCAGCATGACCTCTGTGTACTTTTAGGAAACTCATTTTATGGGTGTCGTTCACTTGAATTCACGGTGATCGTCTAATGCCTTCTCTCAGAGCTTAACGCCACTTTGTCACATTTGCTGATTCCGACTTCAAATGCGCCTGTGTGCGCTTGTGTTTTTGCCATGCGTGTGACTGCAACTATGTGTGTGTGTGTGTGTGTGTGTTTGCGTGCATGTGTGACTGTAGGTGCGGAGCGTAACTCGAGGGAGCGGGAAAGAAACAGCACTCTGACCGTCCCGGAGCAGCAGAGACTGGTCCAACACCGGTCCCGTTCCGTTTCCCCCCACCGTGAGGACATAACCAGGACCCGGTCTCGCCCGGCACATGTCCCCATGCAGAGGTGTGACCTCCACAACAACAGACACACACACACACACACACACAAAAACACACTGATGAGATACTTGTGGTGTTGCGGTGGACCTTGCTATTACTCTTGATAACAGCATGTGAAACGGAGCTGAGGGCGGTGACTATACTAAAGGAGTTACACACATTTTCTTCATCTCTGATTCTCTGATTTGTGAAGAAGATCAAGTGAAACCTGTCATTTGTCAACACTCTTGTCTCTCGTTGATGATTAAGTTCAGTAACGTTCATAACCTATTTTTCTCCGTCCTCCCCCAGGAGTCTGGATGAGATCCACCAGAACCGACACCACTCCTGTTCCCCGTCCCGCTACCATGACTCCCACCAGGAGCACCGCTCTGGAGACTCGGATTATGAGTACTCTGAGGACAGGTAATATCACCCAGACAGAGGCGGCTGGTAGTTTACCTGGAGGGAGGTTAGCTGGGATATGGCGAGTAGAGTAGTTAGGTAGGATGATATTTTGGTGGATTAACGCAGTGTAGGATGTTCAGTATTGTTGCCATTTTTGTATGGATGTGTAAATGTCTTTGAGTAAAGCTTTTGAATCTCACTGAAAAATCTCACTTATTTGTGTAGAACTTCAGCTTCACCAAGAGGTTTGCAATTGTTTGGTACTCAAGGGCAACAAATAGTAACACTTTTTTGTACAACCAACTAATACCACTAACAGTCTTATCAGTCATTGCAGCGTTACTAAAATTTAATATCATTTATGATTATTGATGCTGAATCAAAATTATGATTTCATGATTTCTTCTCATTCATTTCCCATGAGCGGGCTTGTCTGAGTTGACCATCCTCTTATGTTGTTGTTTTGGGTTGTTTTTGATTGGTTGTTCGGTTCACCCATCGCCATGGCAATCACAGTGAGGTCCTCGAGATGCACAGGTCTATCCGAGGCGGGAGTGCCGAGTGCCTGCACACAAACAGGTAAAAGAAAAAAAAAAAAAGCCCAGAGACTTTACTGTTTTCTTACCTACCCGCCATCTTTGTTATATTACCCATCATTCTTTGCATTGTCATTTGAGGTTAACAACGTCATTTTAATTAGGTCAGTGTTATTAGTTCTTGAGTCAATGGATGCCACAAAGGTAGAGCTGGTGATGAGACTTATGAGAAAATATTTGTTTAATGTAGTTTTCTACAATATATTTGCTTTTATCTAGTCAAAGTGAAATGCGAAAGTCATATTTGTCATACCTCCAGCTTCATACCTTGCAAATTAAAAGTCACTAGGACACCCCCAGAATGTTAGAGGGTTCTGCCTTGGTTTACGTGAACATCCCCTTTTTTTGCTGAGACTAGATTTAAAAAATCCATTCATCTTTTCAAAACTGAATTTAATTTTTGCATGAACATTCTATTTATATATAATTGTTTCCTTTTCTTGTTTTTTCCCCTCAATAAATACATGATCCACATTCAAATAATGATTTAGAAGCGTAGCTAGGTCTAGCCATACACTACCACCCAAAATGCCTCTGTTAGTAAATGGAATCCACAAGGACATATACAGGTAAGAGAGTCAAAATAAGAAAACCCTGGTCATTTCTCTTGTACTCTCACCCAAAACCTTGACTCAACTTACCGTTATGTGGCAGATTATATTATATCAACGTTCCCTCCCGATGTTATTGATGTCCCACATCCACTTTCACAGAGCTTTGCTTGTGCTTCGTGTGGTCTTTGTCATTTGTTTGGTGTTCCTCTGGCTAACCAACAAATGCTATGCAATCTTTCCCTCTTATGACCTTTCCTACAAACTACTCCTATGGTGTTGAGCCTACAGCATTACAGTATATCTGCATCACAACACAATGCAACAAGCTAATATGCTAGCAATAGATTTGCATCACAACACAATGCAACAAGCTAATATGCTAGCAATAGATTTGCATCACAACACAATGCAAGAGGCTTATATGCTCAGATGATATCTGCTTCACACCACGTCACACCATACTAAAATGTTAGCGTTATTTGGCCCCACCACAAGATATTAGTGAATGATAAAATGTTAATATTATAGCTTCAACCGAAAACAGTATGCATATTTCCATTTAGCCTAATAGCTACACCTCAGCACATTATAATGTAATGTGTTAGCATTAGTTTTAGTGTATAGAGACACGTAACAAATACCAACAGCATTTGAAATTATTCCTAAAATTGCCAACCAACATTCCAGAAAGATATTTTGTCATATCACTAATGTGTTAAATATGTTACAGTAGTACTATAGCTAAAAGCCCTTCACAGTATACCCAATAACCCAAATTATTGTACAGTACAGTATATCTATTCTGTGCTTTATTCTCCCATGTTATTATGCTTTCCCAGGTATAATTTAAAACCTGTTTAGATGGTTTTATGAAGTCAATTGTAGCATGTTTAAAGTCCCTACATCTAGTGGTTGGGTCAAATTTAGGTGCCATTACCTTTCTAATGGCTTCAAAAACTGAGTTCTTCCAGCATGTGTGTCTTAAAGTTTTACTCACATTTTCTCTTTGTTTATTCAAATGTCTTGGGCCTCCATCACATTCTTTAAGGAAGTGATGAGAATGGAACCTTACAAGGAACTTGGTTCACTGGCCCTGGGAGCGTATCTGACTTTTACCAAAACATGCTCCCCCCAGACTAAAAACCCAAAGCCTCTGCTTATTAGCGCATCACATTCTGTGCACGTCTCCGTGATCTATCGGAAACAGACAAGCGGGCAAAAAGACAGATGAAAATCAGATGTTTTTCGCTAAAATTGCCGTGGGCTGCACCAGCGTGTGTTCTCCGGAGGCAACGTGCCAGACTACCACAACGTCAGACCACGCTTACTAAAGGAGAATCCTTCGCCGGTGTAGCGTAGCCTGGGCACTTCTCTAAGAGTGGACCAGAAACTGGACATCCAGACGAAATGTGAGTGGAATGTCATGTGCACAAGCTTCCGGGTCTTTAGTCCGGGTGAGAACAGATCCAGATTGCAGCCACTCGGTTCTTTATTCCATCCCTCCTGTTTTACGTGATGTCTCAGCTCGGTAATGTCTTCCATGCATGTCTTTATCTGTGTTTATCTCATCCGCTCTCTTGGATGCATGCCGTCGCCGTGTGTAGCTCCACCCTCCCAGCATGCCTAAAGAGCAAGCCTCTCCGGGCCCGTCAGGAGGGGGGCGCTCTCGCCCCCCGCAGTGTCCTCACTCACCGCGTGCTCAGGTTCACTGATGAGGTCACCGTTAGGTAAGAAAAAGATGTACCCTTAAACCCCGCCCACCCCACCGACATGCATTGTCCGTCAAACCCTTCGGGCGACGCCTTCTTCCCCACTAAAATGCCCGCCCAGCAGTCTCTTCTTGGTTTTGTTTGACTTGCACTCAAATTTGTATGAGGCGGGGGATGACACGCGAGACGTTTTAGCTGCATTTAACGAGTACACAGCTATTTGGCGTTGCGAAACCGTAGACGCACAATACACATCGGCTCTGTGGCATGCGATGCCAGTTGGACGGACCATCTGCTCCAGTGTCGTGTTGACATCCGCGGCCCCAGCAAAGAACACGCCTTGAGAAATGAAATGATGAAGTCCTTAGAGGAAGAGATGGAGGGAAAGAGAGACAAGAAGGAGAGGGAGTGTGTGTGAATTTGTGTGTTCGTTTGAGTGCATTACTAGTTCTTCTCACGCTCAAGTCCACTCAGTCCACTCTTTGCATCTACTAGAGAATGTTCCCATGGCAACGCTCCAACCTTCACATCAAGTGGAGCAACAGTGCAGTATGGTCACAGTGGAGAGCTATTATAACCAACAGAGCTTTTCAAGGCCTCTCTAGAAGTTCATACTGGATCTAAAATGTCTATTCTTTTTTCCATCCATTGCTATCTGTTTTTCTCCATTTTCTCTCTTTTCACTTTGTCTTTCCCTTTCCTCATTCCCCTTTTTCGTTAATTTGGTGTCCTCTGTTTTACTGACTTATTCAACCCCGGTCTCTGTGTTTCACTGTCTCTACCGCTCCTCCTCCTGTCTCTACCGCTCCTCCTCCTGTCTCTACCGCTCCTCCTACTGTCTCTACCTCTCCTCCTCCTTTCTATACCGTTCTTACCTACTCTACCGCTCCTCCTCCTGTCTCTACCGCTCCTCCTACGGTCTTAACCTCTCTTACCTACTCTACCGCTCCTCCTCCTGTCTCTAACGCTACTCCTCCTGTCTCTAACGCTACTCCTCCTGTCTCTACCGCTCCTCCTCCTCTCTCTACTGCTCCTCCAACGGTCTCAACCTCTCTTACCTACTCTCCCGCCCCTCCTCCTGTCTCTACCGCTCCTCCTCCTGTCTCTAACGCTCCTCATCCTGTCTCTACCTCTCCTCCTATGGTCTCAACCGCTCTTACCTACTCTACCGCTCCTACTCCTGTCTATACCGCTCCTCCTACTGTCTCAAATGCTCTTACCTACTCTACTACTCCTCCTTCTGTCTCTACCACTCCTCCTTCTGTCTCTACCACTCCTCCTTCTGTCTCTACTGCTCCTCCTGTTGTCTCTACCACTCCTCCTTCCGTCTCTACAACTCCTCCTTCTGTCTCTACAACTCCTCCTTCTGTCTCTACCGCTCCTCCTGTTGTCTCAACCACTCCTCCTTCTGTCTCTACTGTTCCTCCTGTGGTCTCTACAACTCCTCCTTCTATCTCTACCACTCCTCCTTCTGTCTCTACTATTCCTCCTGTTGTCTCTACAACTCCTCCTTCTGTCTCTACCGCTCCTCCTACTGTCTCTACCACTGCTCCTACTGTCTCTACCACTCCTCCTACTATCTCTACCACTCCTACTATCTCTACCGCTCCTCCTTCTGCCTCTCTCATGCCATCTGTTTCTACCACTCCTCCTTCTATCTCCACCTTCTGTCTCCACCGCTCCTTCTTCTGTCTTACCGCTCCTCCTTCTGCCTTCCCCACTCCTCCTGTCTCTACCACTCCTCCTGTCTCTTCAACTCCTCTTACTGTCTCTACCACTCCTGCAACTGTCTCATGGTGCTGTAGTGATCTGCAGCCCAGTCTGGACCGGGTGAGGAGTGCCAGTACCACCTGCCTGAAGCCTGACACCACCTTCCACTCCCCTGACCGAGACAGGTACCAACTCTAAGCTTCTCCAGTATTTGGTGAACTGGGTCGACAATGTATTCCTTATGGTAGAACATGTTATTGTATTCCCTCTGCTGAGAATGCACCACTACTTATGGGCATCAACAAGGGACCAGAGAAAGAAATGTGCAATGTGCGGTACATTGTTCCGGCACCTAATGATTTGTCAAGTAAGATGTATATGTCACTCGGAGCTGAAACAGTTTGTGACTTTCTTTCTCTGTATACTACGTTTTTATCATAGATGTGCTCCACTGTCATACAGCATCTGTTTCATCGTTGTTGCACAGCAGAAACAAACGCCTCACAACTAAAGCGTAACACTGGGTTCACACCGACACGAAATGGGATTCACCACAATGTTCCCCGTTTGGGCCAGCAGAGGCCACCGGGGTCCAGGGGCAGCTTAATGTTCTGAGCTTGTAATGACAGTGTAACCCACAACTCTCCTATCATTCATCATGTCCCCTCTCCCTGTCCTGTCTTCTCACTTTGGGGGGCAACACGCCACCAGGTGCCCCAATTCTCTGCCCCACAGACTGCCCACAAGCCCCAGGATTTTAGTAGAGCATGCCTCCCCAGAAGAAGAAAGGTACCGGGTACCGACCTAGCCTCACACCTAGCTCTCAGGGGCCACGGCTGCTGCTGTTCATCCTTAGCGTCCTGTGGCTACCTCTGTTTCCCCGTAGACCTTGCACTAATCCTATGGCTCTGACCTTGTGACCCTCCTAACGCCAGCTCTGCCCCTTGCATTAGCTGTCTCTCATGGATGTTCAGGTTTAGGGTGTAAACCGGCGGATTGCTCTGACGCTTTGCTGTGGTTACTGCTCTTCATGCCTGCCGCTCCTTTTCCCACCAAACACCTGACTTCTGCTTCCTTTTCCCACCAAACACCTAACTGCTGCTTCCTCTTTCCTCCAAACACCTGACTGCTGCTTCCTCTTTCCTCCAAACACCTGACTGCTGCTTCCTCTTTCCTCCCAACACCTGACTTCTACTTCCTCTTTCCTCCAAACACCTGACTTCTGCTTCCTCTTTCTTCCAAACACCTGACTGCTGCTTCCTCTTTCCTCCAAACACCTGACTGCTGCTTCCTCTTCCCTCCAAACACCTGACTTCTGCTTCCTCTTCCCTCCAACCACCTGACTTCTGCTTCCTCTTCCCTCCAACCACCTGACTTCTGCTTCCTCTTCCCTCCAACCACCTGACTTCTGCTTCCTCTTTCTTCCAACCACCTGACTGCTGCTTCCTCTTTCCTCCAAACACCTGACTTCTACTTCCTCTTCTACTTCGCCCACTCTTCCCTTCCCTCTTCCATACACCTGACCTCTGCTTCCTCTTTCTTCCATACACCTGACCTCTGCTTCCTCTGCTACACATGGGCCTTCTACTTGCTTTGTTGTCTATGAAGCTCTTTGGATTGTTCTATTCTTTGCAATTTTGTAGCAAGAGTGGGCAATATAGAAATGCCTGTAATTTAGCATTTTTAATTAATAATCTTTCAAAGTCATTACAACCGACACACCTGTTTTATTTTCATATCCAAATCCAGCAATTATCATGCCTTAAATATTTTAATCAATTAATTTACTTTTTCATTGGGCTATCCATTCTCCATTTTTCTCCTCATGTCCTTTACATCACAGGCAGTCTGGAAGTCTGGGCAGGCCTAACAGTCAGAGAGGTGGCCGCAAGAAAGGCCTGGAGACTGACAGGTAAGGTCATTCATTTACCCATTCCTACCATACGTTTCCATTAATCCCCTACTCTGTCTAGAAGCATAGCATCCCTCTTCCATTCTAGAATGGGTGGTTTCATTATCTACAGTTGTTTCACCCATCCTGGTCCTATAGTTTTTGTCTTCTCAATCATTATTTTCACTCTTTTTCTGCTTGGATATTTTGTTTTATAAATCGAGAAAATCGTTTTTCTGACAAAATCTGACAGAATGTTATAGCATACTCCCATTACATCAGAATCTTATTCTGTATAATGTCATTACACTACATTGGTATTTACTGTGCCATAAATCCATGTTTGAATGATGCTGTTTATTACAACAATAACAAAACAATGCAAATATGGATTAATGGGCCAGTGGTCTTTTCATGCCATATAACATGCTTCAACACGTTTTGAGTTGTACTGCTGACTCAGCAAAATGAAACAGGACATGTTCTTTGTAATAAAAAGACAATCTACAGCAGAGGTTTGGGGGGGATCGACTACTGGCACAAAAACTGTGAACAAAAGGCCACGTAAAGTTCCTCTTTGAGGGTCATACGGCCATTTAATGTTTGTTTTCTGATATATATACGATTTACATTCTTTGCCACTCATATCATTTAGCTTTCTGTCGTTGGTTTGTTCTTTTCTTTCGTCGTGGCCTGATGATGCCAGTCGCATGCAGCCCACTTCTATCCTGAGGGGAAGTAGAGGGCGAGGGGGTCCGTTGAAACCCTTTAGTCAGACGCCTCTGGGCGGATCAGCCCCCAACTCACCACGACCAGACAGGTGCAGGATGTAGCCACAGGATACACCCCCTCTGCGCCTCCTCTGCACATCCTCGTTGCAGCCGCTTTGACCCACTGATGTCTGTGATCCTGCCCAATCCTCGTATTAGTTGTCAATCCGTTGTTTCCCACCGGTGTCTGGTCCGGTTGTGTGTATATATACAGATGGTTCCCTCCAGTGTCTGGTCCGGTTGTGTGTGTATATACAGATGGTTCCCTCCAGTGTCTGGTCCGGTTGTGTGTATATATACAGATGGTTCCCTCCAGTGTCTGGTCCGGTTGTGTGTATATATACAGATGGTTCCCTCCAGTGTCTGGTTGTGTGTGTATATACAGATGGTTCCCTCCAGTGTCTGGTCCGGTTGTGTGTGTATATACAGATGGTTCCCTCCAATGTCTGGTCCGGTTGTGTGTGTATATATACAGATGGTTCCCTCCAGTGTCTGGTCCGGTTGTGTGTATATATACAGATGGTTCCCTCCAGTGTCTGGTCCGGTTGTGTGTATATATACAGATGGTTCCCTCCAGTGTCTGGTCCGGTTGTGTGTATATATACAGATGGTTCTCTCCAGTGTCTGGTCCGGTTGTGTGTATATATACAGATGGTTCCCTCCAATGTCTGGTCCGGTTGTGTGTGTATATACAGATGGTTCTCTCCAGTGTCTGGTCCGGTTGTGTGTGTATATACAGATGGTTCCCTCCAGTGTCTGGTCCGGTTGTGTGTATATATACAGATGGTTCCCTCCAGTGTCTGGTTGTGTGTGTATATATACAGAATGGTTCAGGATGTTTTGTCTTTCTCTCTCAGAGCACACACCCACAGCCCGTCCCCTCCTACAGGGACTCCCCAGTCAGGCCGCAGGGGCAGACAGCTGCCACAGGTCCCTGCCAGAAGCAGTAGCATAGAGCAAGGTAGGTTGTCAAGGTGTGTCTGTGTACACGTGGGTTTGTTAGTGTGCGAGTGTGTGTTTTTATTTCTTTTTTTGTGTGTGTGCGTGTGTACATGCATACTGTCTACATGCACTAAGTCCATGTAGCTCTGACCATTCAGAACCATTCAACATTCTGTCTGAGTACTCTTTTATACTCTCCTCTCTTTCTTCACGTCCCTATTCTCTTCCACCTCTATGCTCATGAAGAACATACACCCGTAGATATTAACGCTGCTGGTAATAAACCTGAAGAAAGAGGTAATTCATACCTTCACAGACTGCCTTTTACACTCAACAGTACGTCTTAGAATTTAGACCCCCTGTGTCCCGTAGATGTGATTTGAAACAAGCCACATACACCGACACGTATGACCCTCTGAGCACTGTGCTGTTCCGTGCATGAAATCCGACTGAAGCGATACACGACATGCTCCACCTACTGTTCAAATGGAGTAAAGCACATTTACTATCACTGGTATTGATAGTATGTCTACCTCCAATCAGTTCCTTCTTCCTGCCGTCTGTGTTCACCTTTTCCGGGGTGAGGTTTTCCCTAGGTACAGATCTCAGATCGGCTTCCACTACCGTAATTCCAACTGTAGCCATAATTGGGGGAAATGTTGAAATGACCCAACATCAAGGTTTCGGGTGGTGACCTCTGGGAGCCTCTTAGTGCAGGTGTAATAGACAGAGCGCTATCTGATTTTCTCGCCTGACAAATGTTATATTATTGATAATGTCATATTCTGACCCTATTCCTTGAAGAAAGGACTGAAAGCGGCACATGCTGCATGTGTTTCCTGTTATCTTCAGAGCTGTTGTGTGTTCCTTTGAATAGACATGACCAGGCAGGAAATCAGATGGCGGAAAGCAACGCTTGCCCGATTGTCTCCCCTTGATGTTTTCCACTCAAACTTGTCAATTCAATTTGATGTGGAAATGTGGTCACAGGCTCATCAAGTCTGGGGACACCCGGTCTAGGGGAAACTTGACCCCACACCGTTCGCCTCCACTGTCATTCGCCCCAAGAAATGTTTTGTTTGTCATTTCGGCCCGTTAATTGATTTGACCCGCAGCTCTGGCGGCGGAAGAGCGAGCGCGACAGATGAACATGAAAGTACATTCCTACCGGCCTTCAGCCTCCCACGACCCTGAAAACGACCTCAAGACCAAACGAGAGGTCAGTATGTTACTCACATCTCTCCCTGTGGTCAAGATGACCTTCATCTTGTGACTGTTCAAATGGCGCGGGCGCTGCCCTCTCTCCCCTTCGGCAGATGTACGCGGATCAGCGGCGGAGCAGTGACAACGTCTCGGCGCGGTCTTCGGACAGCGACATGAGCGACGCGTCTGCCCTATCCCGTGCCAGCAGCGCCTCCCGCCTCAGCAGCACCTCCTACATGTCCATCCAATCAGAACGCCCGAGAGGCCGCCTCAGGTCGGTGTCCCGCCTGTTTGAACGGCAAGCGTCGCCAAGGCGCGTCCGTGTCGCGGCATGTCTGTCGTCCGCCGGCTGTGTTTTTTTATGCATGCTAATTGGTGCGTGTTTGGATCTTTTTTGCATGCCTGCAATCCTCTACACACGCTCTCTCACACACTCACACACACACACACACACCGATATGGATGAAACCACAAACCATACGGACCAAGGTCCAAGTCCTTAGAGGAGGAAAAGAAGGACAGGAGGATCTCATGGGGGGTGAATGGAGAGGAGGACAAGAAGAAGATGGCGGGGAAGAGGCGTTTCTCTCAGGAACTGAAAAGGAGGAGACACACTGTGTCGGGGGACCCCAAGGACGCCAGGTAAAGACGGATGAACCCTCGCTCCTACACAGGAACGAGGGACCTAGTTTCTTAGACAGCGGTTGGTTCAACATGAAGATCAGCCTGGAGAGGACACTCCGCCCGTTCCTTCCGAGCCCTATCGGGTTGTGTTCCTCCAAACCCTCCTGTTCTTCTGTAGACTTATGAGGCTTCCTGTCTCCCCTCCCACACCCCACCCTGACCGCTCCCTTCCCACACCCCACCCTGACCGCTCCCTGACCGTCTCCTTTCCCACACCCCACCCTGACGTCTCCCTTCCCACACCCCACCCTGACGTCTCCCTTCCCACACCCCACCCTGACGTCTCCCTTCCCACACCCCACCCTGACCGCTCCCTTCCCACACCCCACCCTGACCGCTCCCTTCCCACACCCCACCCTGACCGCTCCCTGACCGTCTCCCTTCCCACACCCCACCCTAACCGTCTCCCTTCCCACACCCCACCCTGACCGCTCCCATCCCACACCCCACCCTGACCGCTCCCATCCCACACCCCACCCTGACCGCTCCCTTCCCACACCCCACCCTGACCGTCTCCCTTCCCACACCCCACCCTGACCGCTCCCTTCCCACACCCCACCCTGACCGCTCCCTTCCCACACCCCACCCTGACCGCTCCCTTCCCACACCCCACCCTGACCGTCTCCCTTCCCACACCCCACCCTGACCGCTCCCTTCCCACACCCCACCCTGACCGCTCCCTTCCCACACCCCACCCTGACCGCTCCCTTCCCACACCCCACCCTGACCGCCTCCCTTCCCACACCCCACCCTGACCGCTCCGTTCCCGTCTCCCTTCCCACACCCCACCCTGACCACCTCCCTTCCCACACCCCACCCTGACCGCTCCGTTCCCGTCTCCCTTCCCACACCCCACCCTGACCGCTCCGTTCTGGCCTGTCCGCTGACTCTGACAAATGACCCAATCCGCTGGGCCTCTCCAGGGCAGGATCACGACGCAATGGCCCTTATTAAAGCTGTTATGTATTGAGGTCTGCATGCATGTGTGTGTGTGTATCTGTGTGTGTGTGTATCTGTGTCTGTGTGTGTGTGTGTGTGTGTATCTGTGTCTGTTTGTGTGTGTGTGTGTGTGTGTGTGTGTGTGCGCGTGTGTGCACAAGGGAAAATATACTTTATGCTCCTACTTTAGATGAACCCAAGTAGAATGTTCTAGATGAGAAAGGGCCCGGGGCCTGTGACATATTTTCTTGCCGAGAGAGCAACGCTAGTTTTGACTGCAGAGACAAGGGCCGGTGTCGGTTTGTTTGCTGGCTGCTCAGACTGCTAAAGACCGGCCTCAGGTCAATGTGGAGGTGCTTAGTCAGATACTTGGATGAATGCGTGTAACCGGGAGAGACACAGGGAGTTAACATAAACAGAGGAGGTGAGGGAAAAACCATAAACCAAAGACAAACCGATCCTCCGGAGAGGTTGGAGGTCTTTAGATGCCTGCCCTGATGAGGTACTGATGCAGGCTATGGATTGGCCCTGTTGGCTGCATCTGGAATGTTCTGGAACCTGCCAGCGTTTTCTTTTTGGTGCGTGGGTGCGCGTGTTCGCATGCGTTGGTATCCTTCAGTATATCGCCGTGGGGATATTGTGGTCTATATATTGTGATAGGAATTGCTGTATGGAAAACGCAAGGTATTTAGAGATGTGAAATCCCCCCAGTCCGAATGGCTTCCCCCACTCTCCGCAAGCCTCCTCCCTCCGTCTGAGGTGGAAGTAGTTCACTCCCTTCATTGCATTTTAATTACATTTAATTCACAGCTTAATTGATCATGGTGGGAAACTGGCTCATTCATTAGTATACTGTATGTCCTACACACCCTACTTGTGTTTGTTTTTATAGATTTGACACCTCGGATATGTATGTGGTTGTGTGTTTGTTTCTATGTTGTGTTTGTGGTTGTGTGTGTGTACGTGTGTTTGTGTCTGTGTTGTGTATGTGGCTGTTTGTTTGCGTATGTGGTTGTGTGTTTGTGTCTGTGTTGTGTATGTGGTTGTGTGTGTCTATGTTGTGTATGTGGTTGTGTGTATGTGTGTCTGTGTTGTGTATGTGGTTGTGTGTTTGTGTCTGTTTTGTATGTAATTGTGTGTTTGGGTCTGTGTTGTGCATGTGGTTGTGTGTTTGTGTCACTGTGTATCTAGGTCACTCCTTGCTTGCTTCCTGCACTGCCCCCCCTGTCCGGACCCCCCCTGGACCTCAGAGCTGGACTTCTACCCACCCTACACTTCCAGCGTTACGCGCCCCTCCCTTACCCCCCTTCAAGGGGCCGAAGAGAGGCCCCAAGCCACCCTACCCTTCCCTAGTCCCCTTGTCCATTGGATAGGGTCCCCTGTGGGAATGGGGAGCCAAGGTAGTGTGACGGAGCTCTCCTGCAGCACCCTAGCCCCCTCTGTGGGGATGGGGGTGGACGTGCACCAGCTACTCCAAGCCCCTAGGGGGCACCGCCGAGCACTGCATGTCGTCTGCCCTTGCTGTGTGTTGGCCTGTATGAGAAGAAGCCTAAACAGCTAACGCCTGAGACTGAGAGACTAATATGATCAAACATACCCTCATGGGCAAAGACATTTTGTGTTCTAGTTGTAGATAACGTTTTTGAAACGTTTCCCGAGTCTGTTGAGGCTTTCTTGTATCGTCCGTATGATGTTTTAACATTAAAACGCGTTACCATCACTCACCAATCATGGTTTGCTGCGTGTCATATTGAAAGACCTGAGCATATTCAAGTGAATTCAATGGATGTAGTTTGTTTCCATCCCATTTCCAAGGTAACCCGTGAACCCCCCTCCCCCGCCCCTTTAACACCTCAAGGCCGCCATTCCGCATTTGAACTCTCGTCTTTCCGCCTTATCCTCCCTCCTCTTCCTCCGTCTAGTCGGCAGGTCCGCACAGCGCCGGGCAGGAGCATGCTGAAGAGCACCAGCGTGAGCGGCGAGATCTACACGTCAGAGCGCACCGACGGCAGCCAGTCGGACACGGCGCTGGGCACAGTGGGCATGGGCGGCAAGAAGAGGCGCTCCAGCCTCAGTGCGAGGGTGGTGTCCATCGTCTCCAACAGACGCAGCCGCAGCACCTCGCAGATCAGTGGCCCCGGTGAGTTCAAAGGTCAAGGCCCGGCCCGAATGAAAGGGACGCGTGGTAGAGTTGGGTTACAGTGGATGTGGCTCGGATATTTCAATTGGACTCAATGAAAGGCTGCGGTTTCACCTCAAGGTAGTTTTTTTGGGGGTTGTGATCCTGTAGCTGACCTATGGCGTTGTTTACTGATGTCATGTCAAGCCCTGGATAAAACAGTAAACGTCCAAAACGGCCTTTCGTTGGGTTCAGACCTTACGCGTTTAACATAGACAGCACACAGTCAAGAGTTTTATTGCATGTTTGCACTCTGACCCAGAACCCCAGTAGCGCTGCTTCCAGTTTGAGGGAGCGAGGTTAGCGAGCTGCCCTCAGCCCAGCTGGGCTCAACATGTGCTGGGGAAAGAGAGGAACGAGAGCAGGGGACTTGAAAGGCTCCACATGCACTCCTCTTTGTTGCTGGGGCCTCTGGGGTCCCTCCCACCCAGCCTCACTCCTCATCGTTATAGAGCAGTACGATTGGTGTTCTGTTTGAGAATTTCCGTTTTTTATTGCCAACATGTTCGTGTTCCTGTTGGGGCGAGAGAGAGAAGGTGAGGAGGATTTTCTCTTTTTTCTCTGCTCCTGCTGTACGACAGTCTTCCGAACATTTGGGTATTTCTATCTGCTTCGTCTAATTAAACTAAACCTGACTACGCAATCTCGGCGTTACGCGTCATCGCAGACCGGTCCTTAGCGTGGTGCAGGTTATTGTCTGCGTCAATGGCAAGGTCGCCGCGGGGCTAAAAACGACGGAGGGCGGTTGAATTCACAGAACCTCGGGAATATGAGAAAATGTGGTCCTTGGTCCCTGAACACTTGAGCGGCCACGAGCCCTGCCGACCTCTCCATCCCTCTCCAATCCATTGTTCCGCTGTGATTGGTTGGAAATGGCAAAGTACAGGAAAGGGCACTTTCGCCGCGTGGTTCTTTCTCTTCCTGTTGGGTCCTTGGTCCTCACTGAGGTTACCGTGGTGACCATGCCCCGGAGATGTCACTGTGTTCTTCTTCTCCAACCTTATTCCCAGAAAGGCGCCACACGGGCAAAACCAGCTTGATCCTCTGTAGGTGCTTTTATGTGTGGAATGATTTAACTCCACAGCAAAGGGGTGGGGCTGCTAACCAGGTCATTGGCTGCATTCTCATCTGTGCTTTTTCTCTCCGCTCTTCTCTTCCAGAGGGGAAGGGGAAAAAAGAGAAGGGTCCCTCCATCCAGAGGAGCACGGAGACGGGCATGGCCGTGGAGATGACCAGGAACATGAGCCGGCAGTCCAGTAAAGAGTCCACCAACGGGACCATGAACAGCTACAACTCGGAAGGAAAGTCAGTACAACCTCCAGCGCCTCTCTTCCTCTCTCCTTTTTCCTCCGTCGGCATTTCCCTCAAACTCATCCGTCCGGTAGATCCATGGAGGCTCGATTTCATGCGGTAGAGTTAGTTGTATGTTTTCAGTGTTTTCTCCGCTGTTCCAGTCTGCTGTTCGGCGGGGTGCGTCTGGGACAGCCGGGCAACCAGTTCAGTGACTTCTTGGATGGTCTGGGTCCGGCCCAGCTGGTGGGCAGACAAACCCTTGCCACACCTGCCATTGGTGAGTCAACGCAGCGCATTTCACTTCTGTCACTGTATTAGAGATGGAACCCTTCCCCAATTGAAAAGCACTATTAACATTTCAGTGCCTGGTTTGACTTACGCCAAAGGCCCCGTGCTGTCAGAAAATGTCTGTCTGGGAAGGGTACGCCTTGGGCGACTGGCGAGGATGTAGCTGACTTGATCCCCTGTATGATCCGTGTGGTGTCTTGGGGACCTGATGCGATGAGGCCTGGCTGGAGGGGAGAGTGGCCATTGATTGGCTGGCTAAGGGGAGGTCAGGCTCCATCCATCCTGGATCAATGGCTGTCTGAGATGGACTTGAATCAGGGGCCCAATAACACTGAAGGCCCTTTTATTGGGATGTCAAATCGGTTGCAATTATTTCTCGGCTAAGCTACGTAGGTCCCACTTCTTCGTGTCAAAATACAAAATTGGTCTATGCAAAATGTAATTTCTAAAAGTTATTGCTTATGTTAACTTTGCACTCACGGAATTTAGTTCCTTGGCCCAGTATGTATCAACCAAGGACTTGAGGACATCGATTTGACAGATTTATTGATTGTAGGGTGTCTGTAAGAAAGCGTCTTTGGGGAGGGTCAGTCTGGATGAGGGGCTCAGGAGGTCAGTACAGGTCGGGTTAAACGCTACGGCCACACCCCCTCCGGCGTCTCCAGCTGATGGCCTTCCTTCTGCACCTACCCGGAGAATGTCTTTGTAATGTGTTCGCTTACAACTACACCTTGCCTCGTCCTCGTCCCAGGTGACATCCAGATCGGCATGATGGACAAGAAGGGTCAATTGGAGGTGGAGGTGATCAGAGCTCGGGGCCTGGTCCAGAAGCCTGGATCCAAATCCCTCCCCGGTGAGACTGTTTTGGCTACTCCGGTTACGCCCGAAGGACTGCATTGAGATTAAGCCTGTTTCTGTTCCAAATAATGTTCAGTGGCTATTGGGAAAGCCTTTGAAAAGGGTTCTTTAGTCAAGCTGTATGGTTCGTCAGAGTCCATGCGATCTCTCGCGTGGAGAACCCAGAATGTGTGTGTGGTTATAGGCACAATGAGTTATCCTTAGGATCACAGGTAGCCTAGCGGATTGTGTCAGTAACCCAGAGGTTGCCAAAGTGGACGATGTGTCTGTAAGCAAGGTACTTAACAGTAATTGGGAACAGGACAGCGGTGACCAAGCCTCCGAACCCACCCCCACGCACTGAGGGGGAGTTAGGATATTAGCACCCACAAAATGACTGTTGACTTTATTTTAATCTGCCCTTCTTTCAGCTCCGTACGTCAAGGTTTATCTGCTGAACAATGGAGCATATGTGGCCAAAAAGAAAACCAAGATTGCACGGAAAACACTCGACCCACTGTACCAGCAAGCCCTGCAGTTCGAGGAGAGCCCACAGGGTAAAGTCTTACAGGTAAGTGTCAAGTCTGGCAATGTCCAAAGACCAATACTTTGGGTTCCATATAGTAAGAATATTAGATATGTGAAAATCAAAGCCTTTTATGGTGTGACATTTGTTTTATATATGTTTTCGGGCATTTTATGCTTCATTAGATAGAGACAGTGGGGAAAGATGCAGAAGATTTTTTTGATGAAAGAGCAGTGGGCCAGATTTCGACCTGCAGCGTTAATTTGTAAGCTTTAAATGCCAGGATGCCATTTCGGCTTTTTGTACTGTATGATTTGATTCATTTTGAGAAAGAACATGGTGAATGAGATGTGCCCAAATGAACTGTACTGCTGTTTGGTAAAATACATACAAAAGAATGTTGTCAAGGCTGAAAAATTTATTTTATGCAGGGAATAGCCTGCTGTCTGAGGCTCTAAAAACATGCCAGTGAGCTTGTGACATTGAACTTGTGTGGTGCCTAGGGCCTGTTGCTGCTACACACAGCTGCACAGTTAGGGTTAAGGTTAGGGTTAGAATTCAGATTAGGGTTAAGGTTAGGGACCTGAGGTAATGAATGAAGCGAATAAAGGGTACAGGTTTGCAATGCTGGCAAGATTTCCCAAAGCCTCCTTGTTTTTCCACTGGTTGTTCAGACAGTTTAATTTAAGTGAACATTCAAGTAGCGAAAAACTCTGAAACTGAATGTAGCCCTGGTATGTGGATATTTACCTTCAAGTTAATGTGGTAGGGTGATGACTGAATAAATGAGACACATGCAAAGGTTTCCCATTAAAAGCTTAAATGTCTCATTCTCTCACTGTTCACCATACTATTAATACACATGTAGATGTATTATGTAGTCGGCATGACAGGTTACGGCATTGGCCATTAAGAAAATGAAATTTTAGGTAATTTTAGGTAAGTATTTTACATTAATTATAATTATTTTAAATGAATTAAATGTAGCCTCTGAAGACAACGAACATAAAAATGAAAACAAAATGTTATATCTGCAAAATTCTATAAAATTTTTTTAGGTGATCGTCTGGGGAGACTATGGACGAATGGACCATAAAAGCTTCATGGGAGTTGCACAAATCCTATTGGAGGAGCTAGACTTATCAAGCACAGTGATTGGCTGGTACAAGTTGTTCCCGCCCTCCTCCTTGGTGGACCCCACACTAGCCTCCCTGACTCGACGTGCTTCCCAGTCGTCATTGGACAGCTCCTCGGGCCCACCAGGCACTCGATCCTAGTGGACCAACGGGGAATAGAGCTACCAATCTTAGTGGACCAATGGGACAATTAGCGATCTTATTGCTTTTGTGTAACGAATGAACATTACAGTAGAGATTAACGGACAAACATCATTCTAGAACAACAACAATCAAGAAACAGAATCACAATGATGAAAAAAAGCTTTGTTGAGATCTGACAATCACTCCTGTCAACGTTTATTTTGTGGTTTGCTTTAGAGAGCTCTACGTTTCGATGTTTCATTTTAGTAAAAAAATTGTCATCGTTTGTTCTCGGTTGTGATCTAAGAACTAGAGCTGTTGGTAATAAACAATGTCCGATAGCTAGGTAGGGCTGCTCTGTAGTCGAGCGATAAGGAGACACTCGATTTATATGAGACACTTTGTAGAAACTGAATTATCTATAATAATTAAAGAAGCAGGGTGGTGGTTTTTAGCCGAACCATCAAAAAAACTAAAATGTACAGTATGTTAGCGTCAGAATGTATGGACCCAAGACAGAGGTGTCATCCTCCCTGCCATCCTGGGGGAGCGTAATGTCCACTGCGCTGTGGCCCCTGTCCGGCTCCCAGGCAGACTGCCAGCACTTCGGCCTCCAGGTTCGAGTGCTTCTGGGTGGGGTCGGTCAGGATGAGCAGGGACCTCCCTTCTGGTGCCTAGACTTTGTAGATTCACAATTCTGGTCCTTATCTGTCAAAAAATCCTTTTTTGTTTTTAGTATGTTTACCATGGCTGGTCTAAGCCACTCTTTTATTTTCATCTTTTGTTGCTTTCAAAAAAATGTCTCCCCATTTGTTACTTATGGCACAAAAATGTTTTTATGATGAGTATGAGGTTTACGATACGTTGTCTGATACTGTATGTGTGCATGGAGATAAAAAAGACACAAAGAGAAAAAAATAAGTAATAGAGAAAAATAAAATTATGTGTCTGCAATGAGATGCAGGGGACTGTTCGGGGACAGAGCTTAAATTAAGATTTTTACACTTGACTATGAGATTAGAGTGGAATTATTATACTATGTTGTTTTCTTCATTCAATCACAGACAAAAAGTCCAAACCAGTATTCTTTGTATAGATGTATATTAGATCTCCAAGGAGGTTGACCAATTAATATAATTATTAATGTCACTTTGAAGTGTCACCAGGGTGTGAACAAGTCACTGTAAAAAAAAAGAAAATCTATTTCCACCCTCACATTAAAAAGATACATTGACAACAGTATCTTTGATTTCGCAGTTTTTGGAAATACCTTCTTCTTACCCTTAACACATGTTGGGGGTTTTTATCCAAAACTTAAGTTTACATTATTTTGAGATTTTAAATGCAAGCACAATAAGCTTGATTTTTTTACGGCAAAAAGTTTATCTTTTTGGAGAAAAAATGTTGACAAAAACAGAAAAAAATACTGATTGCAAATTAGATTTTTTTTGTTTAGTTTCTTTCTTAGTTTTCTCGATTTCATGGAAAGACTAAATGGACAAGTTGCTCACAATTTCCTTGTGCATCTCTGTGAATGTGAAAAGTAACCAATCAGATTGATCTGTCAGGACACGAACACCAATGCTCATCCTCTGTCAGGCCTGCTGACTCCTCCCACACTGGAGGGGGGCGTGGCCAGCATGACTCGGACCCGTTCCAAGCTGCATGCACATTTTGTAAAACGAAATCGATACTGGGGAGAAGAAAAAAAAAATGATTTAACTGAACTAGATGTGTGTTAGTTCCACATGCCGTAGGCCCGCTTGTATGTTGCATGCACTTGTACAGTTTGCTCGTACTTAAATAATAAAGAGATAAACCAAGAAACCGAAGCCATTCACATCACGCGAAGACATTCGAAATGATCCGCTGCAGTCAAGCATAGTCCACGTCACTCATCCCGGTGCTGAATGTCTCAAGTCTTAATTCATTACAGAGATTATGTTGATGTCTTTTTTGACCCTACTGAACGTGTGCTGTACTGTGTTACTAGCAGTCCTCACCACCCCTTCTTTCATATATATATATATATATATATATACTGTTACTGTACACATCATAGTTGACCTCTATGGGGCTAACACTATATGGTTAAATATGTATAAATCAGATCAACCTATATACAAAGTATAGTTATGTTGAACATAATGATGTGATTACATATATGGATACATTATTTACAGTATGATGCAAAGAAAGTTATTGCGTCTTTTTGGTGAATATTCAACAACCAAACAATCAGGTGACTGGTATTTGCATAAAAAGGGCCGAGTCTAATTATTGGCCCGTTGTCAAGTTGTCTCTAGGGACCACTGGTAGACTTCTAAAGTCTGCAAATGAACACTTCTGTACTACAAGGCTTTGGGTTAGTCCCAACAGGCCAACCTTGAGTGTACTAGGCTATCAGGCTATTCTTCATACCACTCAGAAGCTGTCATTACTACACTTCTCTACGCTTGCTTTGAAACCTACATTCTACATCCCCAGTCGTTTACAGAAATAACTAATTTACGTTCCATACTCAGCGAGGCTAAGTTATTCCTTTTACTTTATCAGTATTATTGGGAGAGAAAAAAAATGCTGATTGTTTACAATTTATGTGTTCCACTGAAACAACAACTATAAAAGAATATTATTAGGAGAAAAAAGAAAGTATTCACTGCAAAACTTCTTGTTTGTATAACAAATGTGGCTCAGATGATGTGTATGTTTTATATATAAAAAAAGAGTTCATTTTTATTATTTACAAATAAAAAGAATGTGTGGAAGAAATTTCACTCATACCTGCCGTCGTTATTCCACTCAACACCACTCATAGCATTTTGATATGATTGGAAAAACCTTTTAAACAAATGAAATATTCACAAAACTGCAAACTGACACTCCAGGCAAGCAAACCAAACAAAGTATTTAAAAGATGTGAAATAGTATTCAAGCCAAGTTTTCAATAATATATTATTTTTAATATAGACTATATATTAAAATGTATTTCTTAGGCCTAGATTATGCACTTCACCAGAATTACTGTAATAGAGAAAAAAGCAAATGCTCTCTAAAATAAATTGTATCTTTCGCTATGCTATCTTATTACTTGCTTGTGGGAAAACTAATATTTTCCAGAGTTCCACAAATTCAACCCTCCATGCCCTCTGTCATTCTCCTCTGATAGGCATCTAAGCAAAGCAGAGAAACCGAACTCCCAGGAAGAGGGAGAGAGACAGAAAAGAGGGAGAGAGAGAGACAGAAAAGAGGGAGAGAGAGACAGGAAAGAGAGAGAGAGAGAGACAGAAAAGAGAGGGAGAGAGACAGAAGGGGGATGTGGGTTAGAGGGTCTCAGTTATGTCTCTGTCATCTTTGAGTGACAGGGCATGGTCAGATTCATTATATATTTAGAACATCAGTGGCGCTCAGAACACAATAGAGCAGTATCTTAAACCTCGAAAATCCGAAAAATGTTAAAGAAGTTAGAAGTATAAAAACTCCAAATTGTGACAATTAGTGGATGTGAAGAGTAGCCTCGAAAGAATTTGCTGTAACTGAAAAGTACAATACACTGAAAATGACCATATGTAAATAATTATCTATATGGCTGCATTATATTTGTGACGCAGTTTCTAATTACTATTGACTGTGTGTAATCTCACAGATGCCATCTTTCATTTGTTGAAAAATATTCCAAAAACATTGAAACCAAATGCCCCAGGCAATGACCTATGTACCCCTTATATGTTTTAAGCCACATCTTTCTAACTTTGCGGAGAGCTGTTGTTTTTTGCCGTGACAAGATTTGGTCAGTTTGCATTTACACAGATGAAGTGTTTTGTCATTGAAGCAATATTGACAAAACCACTAAGTCAATGTTTTTTTTTTTATTTAAAAAAAAACGGGTGCAAATCCCATCCTGGTGTTGCCAGTGGCCACATAATCAGAACACTGTTCATCATGTGGAGCACTTGACAAGGAAAGTTTCTCTTGTTGTAGACCTTGATACGGGCCAGTTCCCTCAGAACAGGAAGTGTGTACTTATACCTGAATGATGCTACGCTCAAGCTACGCTCATGTCTAGCTATGTGAATAGAGCTGAATGTACATACAGCAACATGAACTCTACAAGGTAGCTTTGACTTTATGTACTTCCTTTATCCCTGACTGCGTTAGTTCCTCTCAATGAATGCTACAGTTGTGCCAAAATGGCCTCTCGTGCAACCTCAAACATGACGCATGTCAACATGGGCCCCAGAGATTTATGTTCCACATCCTCTCATTAAGAAAGTTGAGGGCCCTCTCAAGCAACATCTGCAGGCAATCTAGCCCCTGACCCTTGTCACTGGATCAGAGATCACAACTTGTGTGTGTCTGTCTGTCTCTCTCTCTCTGTGTGTGTGTGTGCGCGTGTATGTGTGTGTGTGTGTGTGTGTGTGTGGACCAGAGCTAATATAACACAGTCAAGATACTTATTTTCCAGCTCCCAGGAAGTGACCTTGTCCATTAGGTCAAATGATGCCGATCTTTATGGTTCATCATTAATAGGAAATACAGAATGGAAATGAAAATATAACCACATTCATTCTATTACAATTTTTTGTTCCTTTTATGTTGACCTCTTGAGTTTTTTTTTTTTACAATGATTGGAAATGGTTTGGAAACAGTCCAGCTAGCCTAGCCTATATTGTGCATCTAGCTTCCTGCCATTGGTCACTGTTTTCAAAGGAGTTATATGTGGATGTTGCCCATGTCAAATAACGCAAGGCCAGATATTTGTTAGCATTCAAACGTTGCTACTGCTAGAATTCAGTGTATACAATGTTGGTCTGTAGTGGCACTGCTGTGACATGTTGGGAGACATTGAGTTACATTGTGTGTTGACAGAGCTGACCTAACCTTGTTGTAAACAAGACACCTTCTGAAGCAGCTGGAAAGTATGTTTGGCAAAAGAAACTGATGCACAGTATATAGCTCCACCAGCGAAAAGTTTGTGTACAGCTGGGACAATTGATTAAAGCAATCTTTCTGGGTTGTCAGTGTTTCTGTACTCAGAAAACACTACAATATTAGAAAATAAATATATACATCAATACAATTAAAGTAACAATAATGTATTTTGTTGTCCAAAAGGCGATTAATATCTTAATCCTAGAATAAATTTAATTTGCTTAGAGGTTGTCTGCATCTTCAGGGACTGAAGGAAATCCAGTGAAGTGCTTGTTCAGCAATTGGCAGACTCAGTTGGCACCAAAGTACATACTTTACAGTGAAAATAAATCTTGGAAGGAATGGCCACACTGACTGGTAAAAATGGTATGTTCAGCACTGTATTCAGCACAATTATGACACAAAGAACAGTTTTTAAAAAAGGAGGCATGAAAAATTCTGCCTGAAATGTGGAATCATTTACAATCACAGTCTACCAAAGTAAACTTCAGTTATAGTTTCTAAGGGAGGTCACACAGAATACTTTCCTAAAAACACAAGAATTTTTTTTCCAAACAAATAAACTGTGTATAGGTTATATGTAAACACTTTCCATGTATAGCTACAACACCAGACTACAGATTAGCATTGCCCTAAAATGCTTACAATAAATGCTTACAGCCCCAAAACTGTGACAACTGCCTAATGAGTTACTAACCATTCCTCACCAGCAGGTGGTGTCGTTTTGTCAGTGCATCGTCGGTCGAAGGAGAGATTGGACAGAGAGCCTATTGTGGTCTGACATTTCAACGCCGTCTACAGGTGTTGGATCTTACTTTGACCAGTTCTGACAATAGGAAAATAATCCTCCTGCAACAAGAATTGTGAGTTGTGATGTGGATTGCTGTAAATGTTTTGGTTTGGACTAATACAATTTTTGTTCAGGCAAATAAAGTCATAAAGACTTTTAAAAAAAAGAAGACATTTGAAAATAGAAAAAACTTTACAAGCTTTTTAAACCACAAATGCTCTTGGTCACACTTTATTTTGAGAGTCCCAATTTCCATCTGTAAAAGCTATATGTATTTTGTTGAAAGTTTTTCATAGTATTACTATCTTTTGATAAGCAATTGCTTGCTATGGTTGTGGTTAGGTTAAGGTTTAGAACAAGTTTTAGGGTAAGGGTTAAGCTATGGTTTAGGATTAGGATAAAGGTTAAGGTTTGGGCAAGAATTACGGGTTAGTATATAGTTACAAGTGTACTGCTAGTCAGTAGATATTTTGTAGAGAATCTACTGAAACACATCTGGGAATCTTAAAATAAAGTGTTACCCTAAGTGTTACCCCTTTAATTTATTGTCTATCAATGTGTTTCATGGTTGCCCCACTTATAAATGTTCTCTCTGGATATGAGCGTTCGAAAAATGTCAATGTAATATTACAATAGCATTCAGTAGGTTCATCATAGCTTTTGGTGAAGAAAAGGGAAGTGTCTGTTCACTGAATCAGAAAACAATACGCCACTGCCTTCCTGCAACTTCCTTTACCGCGAACCGTTATACAGACAAACGCATAGTTAACATTGCATATGTCTTTGTAGAGAAACAAAATAAACGAACTAAGTTTTCTATCCCTTTTTATTAGTTAACTACTTTTTTAATCATCAACGTCTTTACCTTTAAAAAAAGAGAACTACTTTACACTACAATTTTGTAATTGGAAAATGTAAAAGATATAAGCCAATTTAACATTAAACCTATCCAATATATGATATATATTTTTCAAGAGTACAGTTGACAGTTGTTGTCTGTCGTCAGTCTTGCGCATTTAAAAACACAAATGTGTCTCTGTACTTATTTCTGGATTGTATGTCACGTGGTCGGGGTGACAGTTGCTGCTGACAGAGAAATAAGAGGCAATTCTTCACGGAATTATTAATAAATCCAATACATTCATAATTATTATTTTTGAAAGAATCTAGAGTTTATTTCGTTGTGACGCGCTGCCTGGTGGAATTCAGAAGGACTTTTGCGCCTGTGAGTGTTTCCATATAGGCTCGGGCTAGTGAAGATATTTTATACAGAAGCCATACCGTTTGCGGTTTCCATCGACTGGAATATATTTTAACTTCTGACTGAGTGGAAAATTCATTACGCTATATTCTACTTTATGGACCATTCAAAGACGTCTGGTAATTTTGCACTTTAACAGGAAATAAATTGTATGAGTACTGACTGCTGTTTGCATGGTTTTTGCCTCAACGTCAACGGATTGAATTCGTGGTTTTCACTGCGACTTGTGATTCAAGCACTCGGACACAACCTATCAATCACTAAGCATTATGCGCCTGGCTGCGGGTTTTTACTGGTTTCTAAGGACAGAGGACATGCTGCCACAAAATAATACTAAGATACGGAACTGTCATAAATAAGTTGACACTTGGTTAAACGACTAACATTTTGTGAGGTGCAGTGCGTTCTTTAATTTGCCGGTGCCTTGCTATCATCACGCCTTGCTATCATTAGGTCTCCTCGGCGGATACCTGTATCGGAAGCAACAGGCTGCTCACCGTGCACTGGTGAGAAAGTCCGCTTTCATGTTAGATTTACTTCCTCTATGTTTTGTGCTATACGCTACGAACGGAGTGTGAGCAGAAACTATTGCTGGCAAGAGGCAGTTTAAACTGTGATAGTGGTGAACATATGTTGGGAACAGACGCACCCAACTAAGAATTGCGGGCGCAGTGCATTTCGTTTACGCGCAGGCAACACAGCTGTGGAAAACCGACTGTTACATGTGGAGTGGTGACGGTTCATGAGATAGCGAAAGAGGGCGGTCAAAACACAACACTGGCTAAACAGCGTGCCTTGGCTATTGTTTCATATCTAACTCCCGGGAGCTAGAATACTTAATTTGCAGTTCATTCAGACAGCTCCACATCTAGATCTACACCTTCAAGACAGATACGCATGCCCCAGAGGATCTCCGCAAGGCAGTACTCTATGCCCGCCCTGGTGATGCCATGCCACGCAACCACAGCGGAGATGAAGGCGGCACGGGGCTCTGGATGAAAACCTCGCCGGGCCACCGCGCGGAGGGCTACGACTTGAAGGATGTGGAGTCCGGACGAAGGATGATGAACAACGCCAGTGCCGGGGACGGTTTGCTGTCGGCCACCAGCCCCACAAGCACCGGAGGTTCGGAGAGACTGAGGGGAAAGCAGGGGGCCCGGCTGAGCTTGTTGGGGAAGCCGCTCATATATAGCGCTCAGAGCGGCCGAAGAAACGTCCGATACCGGAGGCTACAAAACGTACTGTACAACGTGCTGGAGAGACCACGAGCATGGGCGTTCATCTACCACGCGTTTGTGTAAGTGAAAGTTTTCATTCATCTATCATCTGCGTGCTATTCTAGCGCAGTTGTTTCATGCTGCGGGTGGTCAAAAAGGTTCTGTGCTCCACCTGTAGCCTCCTCCTGGAGGGAAGCTGATGTGTATTCTACCATGATAGATGTTTGGACCAGTCATGCAAAATGCTCAGTTTTTCCTTAAATGTTATCCTCTCATTCCCTAATCTTCCAACCAGGAATTTTGTATAACAGGTCATTTGATTAGTTACGGAAAATGCACTGCTCTTGTTTCTCAACACATTTCTTGTACTTTCATAACTCTGTTTGAATAAGAATCGGGCGACCTTAGTCTACCATCTGAAGATATTAGTTAGGACGGAGTACATTAGTTTACAGCACAATTCCTGCAAGTTAAATGCAAATTATGCATTGAGGTGGAGATAGATAGCCTATGTCAGTTAGATAGATAGCCTAAGACAGTTGTCGCAGGCTTGACCAACTCCCAATTTAAAAATGCTTGGCCGGAGGCCGCAGAGGTTTTCAAACTTTTTACACTGCGATTCACCTCAGAAAACATTTCACTGAATATATATCCATCAAAGGGACCACTGCGTACCACCAGTGGTACACGTACCATAGTTTGAGAACCAGTCTAAGCGACTGCTTATGCCTGTAACCGGCCCTTAGAATATACATTTTGGACTCACACAAACGCAATGTTCTCCATATACAATATGCATTCCAGAATTATTGTCACTCTTTGTAAACATGAAGAAAAATCGAATTGTACGTATATACTTGATTTGACATTCAAACTATGAGAGAAATCTAACCTTTAATTATTTTTTTTTAAAGAACAGAAACAAATTCATGATGATTAAATATATTTCAACATGTGTAATGTTTAAAATAATTGGCAACCTACAAATTCTTATAAAAGAAATCTGCCATAAGGCTAACATTGGGCCATTGTTGGATCTTCCAAAAGTACAATGATCAAAAGCATTTCTCCTGGGCCACACCAAAATGTCTCATTGACGACAGAATCAAACTTTGCAGTTGTCATCCCAGACCCCTGACCTACACCCTGGGGTGAGTTGAAGCGGAAAGCCCACAAGCGAGGACCAAGGACTTTGAATAATCCTGAGGGATTCTGCATGACTGAACGGTCTCAGGTCCCTTGATGTTATTTTGGCCGAGGGCGTGCATGAAGTACTAAATGATGGGGTATCAATTATCAAAATATCAAAATACAGTATTGTTTTTTTCAAGAAAAAACCTTGTGATTATCAACTAGTTTCTTCTTTTAACAAATGTACCTAAATTAAAGGTTAGATTGCACTCACATTTCGAGTTGAAGATCAAGCTGATGAGCCGCCGTGACGTTCTCTGCTTGTTTGCTCATTGTTAACCAGGTTGTCAATCATTCTGGAGGGCTCTATAAAGATCTGCCATAGCCCTTAAACATAAACAAACAAACTGAATGCACTATTATAACATGGTGATCATCTGCTGTTATTGTTGTTTTTGTGCTCGAGCCGACTCATCTTCAACCCAGAACGAATTAAGTTGATGTGCTACTGAGACCAGTGTAACCGAAGGTCGATAATGAATGCCAGCTATGGAAATATCAAGTGTAGTGAACCCCATTCAGGGTCATCCATAGAAGAATGACCTAAAGGAGAACCACTTTACAGCACAATTGTTTTTAGCTAATTATGGATTTCAAAACCCCTTCTCCACATGACTCACACCGTTGAATTGTTTAAACTACGCTAGAGCTTTTTGTAGAAGAAACTTTGGACACAATGCAAATGCTGTCTTTTCAAATAATGTAATGAACTGTTGAGTGGTCTGATGACTACTGCTGTATATGCAGTTGTGGCTGAAAGTATTGGCACCCTTGCACTTTCTACAAATAACTCACATTGTCTCAAAAAAACAAGTTGGAATTTACCAAAGTATTTGGTCTCCACAGTTCTTTATTTCACTGTTAATATTGCAGAACCTTTGCTTTAATTCAGAACCTAGCGTATCCTTTGAAATCTGAAAGTGAACAGAAATGGCATTGACTAAATTATTGACATCCTCAAATCAATATCTGGTAGCATGGCTTTTGGCTAAAATGACTGAGCTTCCCCTAGCCAAATAAGATTTATTTACCTTTGTACTTCTGTACTTCTGTACTGACTGTCTGGTCTCGTCTTGTTCAAACTGTTCCAGTTCTACCCGATTTTAAAGGTGCCTCCCAACTGCTGTTTTCAGATCTCTCTGCAGGTTTTCAATGGGATTTTTATCTGGATTTACTGCTGACTACTTGCTGTTGCTTTTTCAAGTTTGGGGTCATTTTCCAGCTAAAAGACAGATGACTTTTGACAGGGATCCAGCTTACAGACAGTGAGTTAGACATTGCGATGCCATGTACACTTTCAAGGCACACATTACCAGAGGTGTCAAAGCAACCCCAAAACATCACTGATCGTCTTCTGTGTTTGACTGTGATGAAGGTGTTCTTTTCTTTGAAGGCATCATTTTGTTTTCTGTAAATATAGACATGGTGTGATTGGCCAAAAAGCTCTAATTTGGTCTTATCTGTCCACAGGAGATTGTCCCTGAAGGATTGTGGTATGTACAGTTGTGTTTCAGCAAATTGTTGTCAGTCTGTCTTATTACTCTCTCTCAGCAGTGGTTCTCCTACCATAGCCCCTTTCACTGAGTTGTCGACAGATAGTGCCAGTTGAAACTGTCATACCTTTAGACGGTGAATTATTTGAATGAATTGCAAGAGTGCCAATGCTTACGGTCACAACTGTGCATTTATGTGAACACTTCCCATTAAGTGCTGTGTAACACTTCCCTTTAAGTGCTGTGTAACACTTCCCTTTAAGTTCTGTGTAACACTTCCCTTTAAGTGCTGTGTAACACTTCCCTTTAAGTTCTGTGTAACACTTCCCTTTAAGTGCTGTGTAACACTTCCCTTTAAGTGCTGTGTAACACTTCCCTTTAAGTGCTGTGTAACACTTCCCTTTAAGTGCTGTGTAACACTTCCCTTTAAGTGCTCTGTAACACCAGTGTGTTGGAGTTCTGTTTGTGCCCTTTGTAGTCATGGAATGCACCCCCTGTCACTCGGTTCTGTTAATGCTATTGTTATCATTGTAACAAGGACGTTATAAAGATGTTGATGGTCGAATGTTGTATGGGGGCTAGTGACATTAATTAGGAGCTAATTAAACTTTTGGCCTAAATTGCTTCACAGTGGCTTGAATATATGTTATATAAAACAACAAATGTATATGTTGTCGTAAAAAGATTGTGCGCCATGCTAACTAACTTGGTCTAAAATACTCAACAGTAGCTAGCTGGCTGACGTTATGTTGCATATAAGATCAATCTGGTGACGACAAAATTATGAAATGTTTTTTTTTACTGCTAATCATGTGCCTTCTTTAAGGAGATGTGTTGTGTTGTCAAACAGCAATGCACTTCAGACTAACTCTTCATCAGTTGAGGGTACTTTCAAAATAATATTGTAATGTACTTGAACTACACGACCCATGAATGTGTGTTCTTCCGCTTGGCCCAGAGCGTGATCAGACCAGATACAGGAAGGAGTCAATCCTCACAGTGCCTTGGTGTGTCCGTCCATCTGGGCACTGTCAGATGGCTTCTCTTATTGACTGGCAACCAGCTGCGTTTGATTTCCCGTGTGTGACAGAACTCTTATCACAATCCCACTGAGACTGATTACAGGAAGGAAGTGTGTGTGTCGGGACCTAACTGAGTTTTGAGCATCCACGTTCTGGGTTATAAAGAAGGGCTCCTATGTGCATATGTTGGGTTGTACAGCTTCTACACATTTTGGGGGTCACAATTCCTCATCAAACTAATTCTCAGGCCCCCTTATCCAACTTAGAATTGTCTTTCAACCCGTCATTGCTCCAGAGGACCCTGCTACAGACTAGGATTATGTACATGGTGTTTCTCATATGGTGTATATGGTGTACCTATGTAGTGTACGATTCTTTACAAAAACCCAGAACATTTTAAGAAATGTCTGGGGTCAGTTTTATCTGCAGTGTCTGTTTCCTTATTTTTCCTTCTCTATTTTCTTTTTTTCTGCGCTAAAGAAACGTAGCCAACTTGTTGGATTATATTCTATCAGCGCGTCTCCTTAGTTAAAAATAATAAGGGGATGAGTTATGTTTATTGAGGTGATAAAAAAATAAAAATAACTGCTTACTCACTCTCAGAAAGAACATGCGGACACACACTCGAGGAGGCGTCTGTTCTGTTGACGTTTGTCTCTTCGGGAGCGCATGGTTGGTGGGTTGATGGCTGGAGATTTAGTGAATTAGGTCTTACAGCCCTGGGGTCAGTGTGGAAGAGGGGGAGACATCCAGCCTCTCTCTATTTCTCTTAACTGTAAATCATCATACGAAACCTAATGGCGCCGGATCACACTGGATAAGAGGTAGTTGTCATTTAAATGAAATGCACATGCTTTTTACTGGGTCTCGTGCCTTCAGAAGCTCCATGGAACAACGTATTAGCAAATTCGTTTGAGACTTTCAACTGTGAGCCCTTTGCAGTTATAGGGTTTAAACTGTAGGGTTCATAGTCGTAGGCTATTTAGTCTTTTGAAATTTCGAGGTATTTCAAATCACAGCTGTAAAAAAAACATCTGACAAATACATTTGAGCATTTGGATTTCCTTGTCAGGTTTGTCTTGTAATAATAATGCCTTTGTCTTATGTGGGTTCAGGTCGCAATCACCTGGATAAGGTAGATCGAATTGTCATTTTACATAGTTGAGGCCTTGCCTTTTATCTTTACAAAGAAAGAATGACTTAACGTTTGCTATTTGTTTATGTCGTTATAAAAGAACGCATTTATCCCCACGAATCCCACCTGTTCAGTTTCTGCTATTATTTTGCTTACGAATATGCTTTATGTACCTGGGGCTGCAGGTGTGTGTTGTGTTTGTTCAAATCTGCCTTCTAGTGCTTACTTTATATTTGACTGACAAGTTCAGAAAATTGTGTTTGTCACCAGAGATTTATGGAGTTACACACATTTAAACAGAAACTTATACAAACATATTTTGATGGACCACATCAAATTGGCAAGCTAATTACAAACTGGGTCGCGTTGGGTAGTTCAAACAGCTGTTAGCAAACAGCTGATAACTAGTAGCTATTTTTCAGTCAAAAATCTTTAGTGGGACATGTTCAGACTGAAGGTATAGGCCAAGGTAAATTTGATTAAGGTACCTGACACAAGGCAAGCAGTTTGCTTATTTAATTCTACATCCGGAAGGGATATGCTTATCTAATTTTGCATCCTGAAAGGGTATCACACGATTGACTGTATAACTATGGTAATGAGCTAAATGCACACAACATCGTTCTAAAGGGCTTTTCAAAAGGTAATGATATTATGAAATTAACTATTGAATAAAAGTAATAAAAAATATCCAAATATTGTAGACACACGGAACACAGGCGGGGCGTATGTATTCTGTCCATTTTATTTCACCATGTTGGAGATGGAGGACAGAGACAGTCTTTGTGCCTGGCTGTCTGTATCGCAGCCTGCCCGGGGGCTTGGTCCCCACTGACTACCTCCCTCTGGTCCCCCCCCAACACTCAGAGACAGTGCCACCATTCATCTTACCTCTGGATTAACAAGCTCTTATCCCCGCAAGTAAGTCTGGGGCCAGGAAAGAGGGGTGAAATGGATACGCTCGTGGGACCTGGCCCCCTCGTCGGCTTGCAGGCGACGGCGCTTCCAAAGCCATCCCCTCTTCCCTGATATAATGCACTTCTTTTGACCAGGGTCGGGAGGGCCCTGCAGTTTAGGACTCAGACATACCTGAGAAGGAGAGTGAGAGGGAGCGTCGGAAAACTATTCTGATCTCTGTGTACTCTAAGGGCGCGGGTTCACAGGTCTGGCCGGGGGCTGATGGTCAGGGTGTCTGCGGCGGATGGAGATGAAGGTTCGAGCACTAGACAGTATGGTGTTATGCAAGACTGTATTTCTGCTATGTCACCCTTGTTTGATGGTAAGCCCTGTGGTTAGGAACGTTGTGCCAGGAAGTGAAAGGTTGCTAGATTGGCAAAAACAAAAGGCATTGTGCCTAATATAGAGCCAGCTTCACTTTAAAAGCAGAAGTTGCATTTCTTTTGAACGTTCGTGCAGTTGACAACTAAAGCAACCTAATCCTCAAAATCTTTAGTGTGTTGTTCAGGATGGAGCAAGGCCATTTGCTCCCGCGGAGTGTAGAACTTTCATTTACATTGGATCACATTAAAGATATCAGTGGCACATGCCGTGTTTCCAGTATATCTATCTCTGTGTCCTGCACATGAAAGTGCCACGTTATCTTCTTCTTGAAAACCCACTCCTCACCCGTCTGGAGTTGTAATGGTTGTGCTGGCCTCCAGCATGCCAGCATCTGTCACCACGCACCAATGTCACCAAGGAGATCATGAATCCCCACTACTGCTGTACAATGACAGACACCACAGCAGAACTGGTGGTGCCGATGCTGTCCACATCCTGCACAGTGCACTTCACCGCTGTGCACTTTAACACTGTGTACTTTAACGCTGTGCACTTTACCACTGTGTACTTTAACGCTGTGTACTTTAACACTGTGCACTTCACCGCTGTGCACTTTACCGTTGTGCACATAAACACTGGGCAGTTTGCCGCTGTGCACTTTAACACTGTGTACTTTAACACTGTGCACTTTAACACTGTGTACTTTAACACTGTGTACTTTAACACTGTGTACTTTAACGCTGTGCACTTTAACGCTGTGTACTTTAACGCTATGCACTTTACCGCTGTGCACTTCAACACTGTTCACTTAAGGCCATGGCAGTGCAGCACATCCCACAACATTACATACACTGTGGAATACACAGTGGACCCTGCTGATAGCTACTGATCCTTAAACTAATCTTAAGGATGGACTACTAGGTAATGTAAACTGATCCTTTAACTAATGCCACCAAAACATTGCCTTTTAGGGTACTGATGTGGGTGTTTAAGTGAATCATCCGGTCAGGTATAGGCATTGTGCTGCTGGTTTAACAGGGTTGTTGTTCGTGACGAGGGTGTGTTTGGCCGGAGACCGAGTCGTGGTTTATCTTGAGAAAACAAGAAAGTACCTCATGCACTTGCGCAACGTTGCTCTGAGAGTGGCTACAGCAGGGTGGAGGATGGGTGCGGACATTTGGAAGGATAGTATCATCAACATAGAGGTGGGAAGAAACAGTGTCGGTGATACTGACGTGGAAGAGGTTGTGACCGCAGGGTTCACTCCTTTGGACTGGCTCAGATTTTGGGTTGCGGGCGTTTTCACCTCTAATTGTTCGGGGAGCGTAGGGTGAAGGAGGCGGTGAACAGTCTTCCGGGCTGACAGACGAGGAGTCGCCAGGTCAAGGGGGGAGGTTAATAAGCGGAGAGGCGCGCTGTGACCTTTCGCAGTTCACAAGACAGGCTTTGTTGCGTGGTTGAAGTAGAGCCTAACTTGGATGTTGACTTCCTGCTGTACCACAGACGTCTGGATAAGCAACCGAGAGTGGATGTATGTGACAGAGGGCTGTGTAAATGGATCTAAGCCCTGGGGGGGGGGGGGGGGGTTACTTATACCAGGTTAATGAAAATTTGGATACCTTTCACCCAGGAGCAATGTCTGTATTTTCCGGAAGATTCCACACACTTGCCTTAGCGTTTTTTCTACACTGGAAGGTATGCGTAGTGGCTTCACTGGCTAAGCGCTCTGAGTCGATGGAAAAAAGCACGAGTCTACACACTGGGGCAGGCAAAGGTGAAGTTTTTCAAGAAGCAGAGAGTAAACACGGTGTCTGGTCGGGTGATTCAGTAAGAGGTCTGCACGTGGTTAAGGGAAAGGGGCCTTTAGAAAGAGGACACAGAACAGAAGTCCCTGATGTACTTGGCGGAATAGAAACCCGAAACATAGGTGATGAAGAACGGAAGCTAGAGCAGAGGCGTTGGTGGGAGGAAAGACTGCGAGGTGTGTGTGTGGGTGTGTGTGTTTGTGTGCAGTATTTGTGCAGGAGGAAACACGCTTCAGACGTCTACATGAGGAGCGTGCGATTGTGTGTGCTTTCAGCTCAAGAACTGCAAAGATGGCCACCCCAGTGTCCAAACACTTAACTGTGTGACAAAACTTCTTAACTTACTACTTATACCTGCCTCTTATAACTGTATCATACTACATCCACTGAACTGTACGTGCAGTTGAATATCGCTCTGGTTCTCACTGGCTCCCCTTTCAACACAATTCATATTTGACTCTCTACACAGCCGGCTTATGTGGCCCGTCCATTTTTATCAAGCACTCGCCTACTAAGATATCTGACACATACACTATTCATCCAACTTAAACGCAGTATGATGTAGAACAAGGCAGACATATCAACCCTTGTAAGATCTTACACAGAATTGTAGACCCTGTTTTACTTCCGTACGGAACCCGTCTGAAATGAAAGGTGGCTTGTTAAAAAAGCTGTCAGACAAAAATCAGCCTAGGAAGTGTTATACATTCAGTATCATCTGACATTCTGACTCTTAAGAGTTGCACATTCAGGCACTAAGGACTGAGGAGATAGTTGTATACCTGGAGTATAGTTGTTTGTGGTTATATGCACATCCTGAATAACATGCGCGCCGGGTTAATATCGAGGGGTGGAAAATACCAAGGCGTCCCTGTGCACTGTGTGAATTCTCCCGCTTTCTCGACACTTTGCGAAGCGCGTTTGGTTTTCCCATCCAGACGTCCGTCAGGTCCAACGGGCAGAGCCGCTCGTAACTTGCAGCCTCACGGGACATCTGCGAAACATGACGCGCGGTGGGTGTGGAGATGATGCAACACACCAAAAGGCATGACCAAGAAACAACAATCACAGAGTTGTCGGGAAATGTTGAATCCACATACCGTGCATAGTATTCAGAGCCCTTCAATTTCTCCTGATGTTGTTGTGTTGTAGACTTGATTTTGATGTGTTACTGTATAATCTGCATAACTAATTAAAAAATGTTACCATACAAGACAGGTGTCTCATTTCAGTCCTGTGTTTTTCTCTGAGGGAGTTCCCCAGAACTGTTTTCAGAGATCGCTAAGACAGATAAAGAGACAGGATACACTAACACAGATGCATTGTGCTTTTCAAGGGACAGGTTTACCTAAACACATACTCCACCATTTTCCCCCTGCTTGACCCCCTGAGATCCTGAGAAAGCTGCGTGGATTCGTTTGATCCGAATTGCACGCCGGACCTCTGATATCGCTTAAGTATCTTGCTGGAAAATGTAGACGCTGACTAAATCTGGTTTTCGCTAACTCTGATTTTGACTAACTCTGATGTGGGAAGTTTGTGTTACTGATATAAGTACAACCAGTCTTTGCAGGGAGTCCGATAATTATCTTGACCTTAAGTGATTTATTTGTCATCATATTTCATTATTTCTCACAAAAATCCACCTCAGTTGTGGTCGGAGACTCATTTCCAGTTATCCTCCTCCTACCCTAGCACCACTCAGTCTTTGCAAAAAGGCCATCTCCCCTTCTAGACCCTTGGAGAGAATGTTCATCTGAATCGTTGTCGTAACAAACAGATGATTTAGCCCTCCAATATAGTGACTAGCAAGCTAGCTAGCATTGTGAGAAAACTGCCCTTCCAAGCAAGGAGTGAAGGTCGTGTGTGTGTGGCCGACTGTCTTCTATTCATGTTGATGTATTGTATTTTTTTTTATATCCTTAAGCTTTTATTTAAAAATGCTGGAGGAACAGCATGCCAGCCTCTGGGAGAGGATGGGAGGAAGAAGGAAGATATTTGGCTAATTTCATGAGCTTAATGTTCATCGCAGATTGTGTTTTGTGGATTTATGATTTTTGAAGACTATTTAATGCTGTCTACCGACAAATTCTACCAAGTGTTGGGTTGTCATATCCAAAATAGAACTTAAAAGCTGTGTCTTTCATTTGAGTGTGTCATGTGGATTCGGACAAATCACTTTAAAGTTAGGGATTTTAGGACGATTAATGCTCTCTGCTGGAATATTCAGAGAACATGTCATAGGCCTGCCCAAAACATTGCAAAGAAGCACAAAAAACCCTGACGCTCCTTTGTTGCTCTACCAAGCAGTCCTACTGTCCCTCAGTGTTCTCCAGCTCCTCAAAGGGAAAAGGGCAATTTTCAGAGTGCAGCACATTGTCTCCATAGCAACCATCAAGGCTGTTACTAGATGTTGCAGTGGTAGCTGAAAAACATTTATCCAGGGGTGTTAGGCAAAAAAAAAAAAAAGACTCTCTCGATCGTCTCCCTCATTTGTCTAAAGCGGAACACGGCTAGCACCATAACACACAGCCTCCGCTACACTAGTTAGCCATGGGAGACAGTAAGCCATGTCATGCTCAGCAATGCTTTTTCTTGCTGTGCTGTATTTAGGAATAAATCTAAGTGTGGATGACCTACCACCCCCCACAAACACACACACGCGCGCACGCTTAGTGTGTACAGCAACCGCTGGAGTAGAAAAAACTGTAAGACTGCCATTTTATACTCCTGGGAGATGCACACTGGGATTACGATCCGAGCACTCCTGTCCCCTGCGAAAGCTCTGAGTTACAAACTTCGGTCAATACCGACACGAGTGTCTCACAAAATCCAGGCCCGTAATGTTCCTAATGTGTCCAGCTGGCCGCCTTGTCTCTCACAGCAGCAACGTTACCTAACCCGGGTTGTGACGAGCATTCGGCCGACGCTGTGACGCGGTCAGCGGTATTCAAGAGGGAGACCTCCGAGGGCAGTGGGATGTCTCTGTCAGTGACCAACTAGCTTGTGGTGTCGCTGCCTGGAGAGGTCAGGCAGCGTGATGGTCCTAGAGTGTGGACTGCAGAAATAAGAGACAGAGAATAGAGAGGGACTGGCAGAGAGAGAAGCCAGGCCGGGCCCCTGGAGGTCCTCTGGTTGTGTCGGTGGATGTCTACAGTTACTGGGGCCCTGTGACCTCCCCATGTCACCCCCAGGGGCCCAATACATCAGTGCCAGCAAAATGAAGGGAGGGAGCGAGAGAGTAACGAAGGGAGGAGAAAGGGATGAGAGAAAGGGAGGTACAGAGAGGGATTGAGATGGATGAGAAATAGTCTGAGAGGCACGGTGGGAGAGATGTATGGAGATGGGGGAGAGAGAGGGTAAGACAGACAGAGGGGGAGAGATAAGAGGACAGAAGACAGAAATGCGCTGCGTGGCCTCTCCTATTTAATGACCAGGATATGTGGTGGTGGTCAGTGCTGGTGACTGAATACATTGCTCTGTTCTGTCCTACCATGGCACGCAAGCAGCACTGTGTGTGTGAACCCGAACTTAAAAAGCTATAAGAACTTAACGACAGTGTTAATGTGAGGAGATTAATCAGGTCCTGCTTCCCGTTTAACGAGGCTGGTGAATGTCTTTCATTTCATGAGTGAAACACCGGATTGACTGAGCAGGAGTCAAGCATCCCTTCTCTGGTGTCTGTTACTTCCTTCAGCTGTTGTTCACCTCCTGCTATTATGAGTAATCGCAAATTTAGCAGCACACCACTGAACAAGCACCAATGCGCGTGTGTGTGTGTGTGTTCATGTTCATGTTTGTGTGTTTGTTTGTGCGTAAGCAAGAGGAGCTTGTTTGCACAGCGTGTTCTGAAATGAAAGGTCTCTCTCCCTGAGCTCTCCACAGGCCCTCAGTCCTCTTCACCTTCTCCTCCCCTCTTCTCCTTCTCCTCCCTCTCTTTCTTCCTCCCTCTCTTTCCTTCTCCTCCCTCTCTTTCCTTCTCCTCCCTTTTCTCCCTCTCTTCATATCCACATTGCCCGTTTCAACATTATTACTTCAGCGTTCCAAAATAGCCAAACTGACATCACCAACCCCCCCCAACCCACACCACCACCATCAAATTCCAGGTTGCTATTGGCAACCATCTGTGACCCCAGCCAATAAAGAGAGGTTGCGCACATAGCACTGTGGGAAACGGAGAGAAAGAGGGGAAGAAACAGCTAGAAGAAGATAGCGAGAAGAGGAGGATTGAGAAAGGAATAACCACACTGAACCGACGACTCTCCAAGGTGCGGCTTGGTGAATTTCTCCCAGCAGCCTCGGAGGCAGCTGAGAATGTTGTTTGGCGCTCTCTTGATATCTCATTAGTCAACAAGATATCTATATCCACCCTACTGGTTGGTTGACTAGCTAGCTAACTGTCTGCTTCTGCATATGATTTATACTGTCAATGTAGCTGACTGCTACGTTTGAATAGAACAGTTTTACATATTTGCAGCTTTTGATTTGATGTTGCGTTTTGACTTAGATTTTTCTCCTGGGGTATATTTTAGGATTTGGGTTAGTCAACAAGGTGAAAGTACTGCGACAGTCAGTGGACCACACTTTAGGTCAGCCTTGTGTTTTCTTCCCAGAGTTTCTGCTCACACAAACACACACACACACAAACACACACACACAGACACACACACAAACACACACATATGAGAAAAAAAAACCCAGGCTCATGAAAAACACAGCAAACACACACACACACACACACCCACACACATTGAAAAACACAACGCACACGCAGCCTGGTGAAACAAAACTAGTGAGACTCAACAGACCTTTTCGTAGCTTGATAATCCCACACTACCCTAGCCAACCAAAACGAAAATCTTTATTTATGTTCTTTGAAATTATGGAAAGTTTGCTGGAAATACCGCACGGTTTGGGTTGTTGGGTTGTCATCTGCCCACAGTAACAGTTCTGTGAATGGGGCTTACGTTGGAATGGTTAACCGTTGCGTTGCTCCGTGTTTGTTGTAACATGTTAGCTGGGAGAATGCAGCTAGCATTTGCCTCGGGCAAAGTCTTTTGTCGTTCTGTTGTGGCAAGAAAGAGGGAGGGGGAGATCTGTTTCCGTGCTTTTTTAATGTTAGAAATTATCACTTCATTATTTACTTTTATGTCTGTCTATTGGTTTCAGAATGATGAGCCTTCTTATTGTCATCATGTACTTCATCTCCTTGTTCTTATTCACTGAGGAGGGGCTGCCATTGGGTTTCCAGTGTTTGCACTGACTTGCCCCCTGCTCATGAACAATGTTTGACTGTGAGGTGATTATATGCTTTTAACTCAAAGTCACTGTATGTCCACCTGTCTGCATGTTCATGTTTCTATGCGTGTCTATGCAGGCATGCTTGTGCGTGTGTTTTTGTGTGCTGGAGCAGTGGCAGCCTTGGTGTGTGTGTGTGTGTGTGTGTGTGTATGTGTGTGTGTGTGTATGTGTGTGTGTACTCTGCCAGCTGGCCTGTCAAATCACCATCCGAGTGACTGTAAGGGATGAGTGTGGGAGGGACGAGTCATCCGGTAGAACCCTGCTGTATCAGTCTGTCCTCTCAGTAATGGATGGTTCAGTCATCCAGTAATGGATGGTTCAGTCATCCAGTAGAACCTTGCTGTATCAGTCTGTCCTCTCTCTAATGGATGGTTCAGTCATCCGGTAGAACTTTGCTGTATCAGTCTGTCTTCTCTGTAATGGGATGGTTCAGTCATCCAGTAATGGATGGTTCAGTCATCCAGTAGAACCCTGCTGTATCAGTCTGTCCTCTCTGTAATGGGATGGTTCAGTCATCCAGTAGAACCCTGCTGTATCAGTCTGTCCTCTCTGTAATGGGATGGTTCAGTCATCCAGTAATGGATGGTTCAGTCATCCAGTAGAACCCTGCTGTATCAGTCTGTCCTCTCTGTAATGGGATGGTTCAGTCATCCAGTAATGGATGGTTCAGTCATCCAGTAGAACCCTGCTGTATCAGTCTGTTTTCTCTGTAATGGGATGGTTCAGTCATCCAGTAGAACCTTGCTGTATCAGTCTGTTTTCTCTGTAATGGGATGGTTCAGTCATCCAGTAATGGATGGTTCAGTCATCCAGTAGAACACTGCTGTATCAGTCTGTCCTCTCTGTAATGGATGGTTCAGTCATCCAGTAGAACCCTGATGTATCAGTCTGTCCTCTCTGTAATGGGATGGTTCAGTCATCCAGTAGAACCCTGCTGTATCAGTCTGTCCTCTCTGTAATGGGATGGTTCAGTCATCCAGTAGAACCCTGATGTATCAGTCTGTCCTCTCTGTAATGGATGGTTCAGTCATCCAGTAGAACCCTGCTGTATCAGTCTGTCCTCTCTGTAATGGATGGTTCAGTCATCCAGTAGAACCCTGATGTATCAGTCTGTCCTCTCTGTAATGGGATGGTTCAGTCATCCAGTAGAACCCTGCTGTATCAGTCTGTCCTCTCTGTAATGGGATGGTTCAGTCATCCAGTAGAACCCTGATGTATCAGTCTGTCCTCTCTGTAATGGATGGTTCAGTCATCCAGTAGAACCCTGCTGTATCAGTCTGTCCTCTCTGTAATGGGATGGTTCAGTCATCCAGTAGAACCCTGATGTATCAGTCTGTCTTCTCTGTAATGGGATGGTTCAGTCCATTTAACTTATACTTGGCATCGCATTCATCACCCGTTTTGACCCAGAATCCTTAAAATCCTTGTGCATTCATCACAATCACTTGATAATCACAGAACATGTTATTGATGTGTATGTCATTCTCCTAAAGATATTCACAAGTGTCTTATGGTTGACTTCATTCAACTATAAAATATTACATCATATAAAAAATTGAAACACTCATGGATGCTGAGAGTTGTTCATATGAGTTACTGTGTGTTTGTCTGTCTGTTTGCTTGTGTGTGCGTGTGTGTACATATGTGTAAGTGTGTGTATGTGTGTGTGTTTATGCTGATACAACAAAAGCTTCACTGAATGGCTACAAATGACCAGCTCTGCCTTTTAACAGGGCAGAGACACTAAGAGAGGGATGTATTCTGTGCAGTAGTTTTGTCTCATTGAGTACTGTCATTTTGCCATCACAGGGGCGAAAGTCATGTCTGTCAAATCTATGATGCTCTTCCTGAAAAGGACACAGACTGTGTGACTGCAAGACCTCCTGTTACGCCTCAGAAGCAGACTCTGCAGACCAGACTGGGTAATTTTTTTATGAGCCAACAGGTGTTGTGAAACATCTGGCCTTAGTTGTTACTGCTATCAATATCGAAACGGGCAAACTACACTTCTCAAGAAAATGAAGGGAACACTTAAATCACACATCGGGTCTCGATGAACGAAACATATCAAGAGATCAAAGTCTTTACTGTACATTGTTTAACTCGATGAGAACAAAATGACGCAACAACGGTCAGTGGAAACCAAAATCACCAACTGATTGAGGGCTGGATTCAAACTCACACCGAAAATCTAAGTAAACAATTGAAACCACAACTTGCATGAATTTCATCATGGCAGCTCATAATGAGACTCAGTAGTGTGTATGGTCCCCACGTGCCTGTATGTACTCCCGAAAACACCTGGAAAAGCTCCTGTTGAGACGGCGGATGGTGTCCTGGGGGATCTCCTCCCAGACCTGGATCAGGGCACCAGTGAGCTCCTGGAAAGTCTGTGGCGCTACTTGGCGGCGTCGGATGCACCGACACATAACAATTGTATTCAGGTCTGGGGAACGCGCGGGCCAGTCAATGGTGTCAATGCCTTCGTCATCCAGGAACTGCCAACACACCCTGGCCACATGAGGCCGGGCTGTGTCCTGCACCAGGAGGAACCCAGGGCCCACTGCACCAGCGTAAGCTCTAAAGATGGGTCTGAGGATTCCATCCTGGTACCTAACAGCAGTCAGGGTACCGTTGGCTAACACGTGGAGGTCTGTGCGTCCCTCCAAGGATATGCCTCCCCAGACCATCACTGACCCACCGCCAAACCGGTCATGCTGGATGATGTTGCAGGCAGCGTAACGTTCACCACGGCGTCTCCGGACTCTTTCACGTCTGTCACACTTGCTCAGTGTGAACATGCTGTCATCTGTGAAGAGAATGGGGCGTCAATGGCAGACCTGCCAATTCTGGCAAATGCCAGTCGAGCTGCATGGTGCTGGGTTGTGAGCACGGGTCCCACAAGAGGACCGTGGGCCCTCATGCCACCCTCATGGAGTCTGTTTGTGACAGTTTGGTCAGAAACATGCACACCAGTTGCCCGCTGGAGGTCACTTTGTAGGGCTCTGGCTTTGCTCATCCCGTCCCTCCTCGGGCAAAAGAGCAGATACCGATCCTGCTGCTGGGTTGTGTGATGGTAATTCCATCGATCGGAACTCTTAAAGGAGTAAGTACAGAGAAAGAATTCTCTTGGCATAATTAACAGTTTATTTGCAAATAGAGAGATGTGTCAAAAGTTTACAGAATAATAATCCGAGGAGTCTCTAAATGAATACAGGACAATCATCAGTACTTTAAGGGGATAAAGGGGCGTGGTAAGATGCTGCCCAGCTGTCCTATGTCAATAAGACACATTCCCTTTGATCTTTCACTACCTAAGTTTTAACCAAGCGGCAGGCTGTCCTCCCCCACATGGGTAACCTCTTATGGATGTGCCATCCTGGAAGAGCTGGACTGCCTGTGCAACCTGAATGGGCTGCAGGTACTGCCTCATATGCCACCAGTAGTGAAAAGGACACTAGCAAAATGCTAAACTATAGAAGAATCAGTCAGGAAGTATAAGGAGAGAACAATTGTCTGTGGCCACCACCTGCAAAATCATTGCCTTTTTTGGGGGGTTGTCTTGCTGTTGCCTCTCCAGTGCACCTGTTGTTACTTTCATTTGCACCAAAACAGGTGACAATGATTCACAATTGCTTATGCTTCCTAACTGGACAGATTGATATACCTGATGGTTAATTGACTTATACTGTGTTATACGGTGATGATTACGCGTTCCCTTAATTTTTCTGAGCATGTGTAGTTTTGGAGAGAATAAGCATAATAATTATTTACTACAACCACTTGAATTGGATGAACTGACATTTATACTTCTGGCCTATCTCCATACCTTACCATATTATTAGAGATAACAAGGGGCTTATCAGAAGGCATGTTTGAAACAAACAATGTAGAGATATCTCATTCAGGATGTACTGTCCCATCTGGTATTTTGAGCAAATGAAAGATGTGCTGCTTGAGTTTTTACACAGTGAGGAAAATGATAATCGGCCCAAGAAACAAAAATATAGGTTGGTGTGTCGGGAATGCCAACACTGATTAATAGCTCAAGTCGGCCCCTAGATCTTGCACACGAGCTTCCAATTAGAAAGACTCATTGCAATAAGCAAATTTACAATTGCTAAGTTTATCATGAAGTGATCCATACACAAATTCTACAGCTATAATTGTAGTATTATGGGCTCCAGAAGAACTACCGCCACTCACTAACTGCCACTGACTGAGGTTTTTGGAAAAAAAAAATATTTGTCAGAGTAATTGATATTTGCTCAAGCTCTGGTGAAGATTGTGAAATAGAATTATTGTTCTTGGCCTTTGCCTCGGAGATGGAAAACCAAGCGTCATTATTGGTTTTTATAGGGGAATTAAAAATATTTTAATGAGAGATTTATATAATCCATTTTATTTTTATTATTGTTTTATTTATATATATATATATATATATATATATATAGAGAGAGAGAGAGAGAGAGGGAGAGAGAGAGAGAGAGGGAGATACTTTTAATTAGTGGTTTTTATATAACTTATATTTAGATATAATCCCTAAAGTGGATAAAGAGTTGCAAATCTGCTTTCCACAGTTCCTTGCGCTTCTGGTTGCCTGCCATATTTGTGTGGTGACACTCAAGTCCTTTAGTCATTTATTCATAGAGAGAAATGAAGTGCAGTGGCTATTGTCAAAGATTATTAAAGCTGCAGCCAAATCCCTGTCCTGAGTAAGAGGTAATATGTCACGAAGGCTCCTACATATTCCACTGCCTGGAAATTCCTGGTTTAGTGGCGTCAGCCTATCATTCAGAAATGACTTCTGTAAATGGGAAGTGAAGTATGCAGTTGGATGTGTTAGCACATGATATGAATTTGATTTCTCCCCCTAGCACCACTGTATCTATATGTTAGCTGCAGCCTGCTAACAGGCTAGCTAAGGCCTTGTCTGTGACCAAGGGAATGACAACAGCCTTGAATCTGAAAGAACTGTGCAGTCATTGCAGTCATTGTATATTCTTTACTACCATATGATTCCTTTGAAAAGTACTGTGAAAAGAGAATGTGTCACCTCTCGCTAAAAAAACGTACAGTAGAAGTAGCCACGTCATGAGTATGTTGAAACACACACGCGTGCGCACGCACACGCACGTGCGCACCCACACAGAAACACACACACAGTCTAAGGAGGTGATTGGCTATAAAAAAAACAGATGGCTAAAGGTGGCTAAAGTCGGCTGGAGTTTGTCATTGCTGTTTCATGGAAAATGAACCAAGGTTTGCTGAATCTCTGGCCTGTAGACTTCTTTTGGGGTTAAGACCCATCTAACGTCAAGCAGAAAACAAATGTTCCTGTAACGTCTAGCAGGGGAGAGTTAAAAGTTTTAAAGGGATAGCTAAATAAAATGGCCTGTCATGAGTCTTTTTTTCTGGTGTCATCCCCTCTCTCTCTCTGTGGCACTTTTGCTGACATCGTAGACTGAAACTTGAAACTTTGGCATCTGGCACTTACTGTAACAGTCAGAAGTACATTTTTACAATTTCTAATGTCGGTCGTTGAAATTAGACACGCGTATGAATCAAAATATTCAATCTTCAATCATCCCCGTGGATCATGTGTCTTTGTTTTGGCTGCCAAATCTCTTCATGAATGTAAAAATATAATGACTTCTGAATAGTCTTTGACCTCGGTCTCATGCATGCATTCAGCCCCTCAATGAGCAAGTCCCTTCCACTCTCTCTCCCTCTCTCTCTCCCCCCCCCCCTCTCTCTCTCTCTCTCTCTTTGTGCACCTGGATGTCAGCTAATACATGTCAATTAGCCTGCTCCTTGTCCACGGACACACCAGTCTCTCTAGGCCCTTGATCTCAGGCCACATGTTCCAGAACAGAGGGAGCCAGGGCGAAAGGGCCATTGCTATGACCCTCCCCAAACCCCAGACAGTGAACTCTCCCTGGGAAGAGAACCTAGGCATGCTGGGTTTGCCAGCAGTGTGACCAGGGGAAGTCTTAGCTCTTCCCTTCAGATCAGTCTACGTCTACTACATTTACCCCTTAGTGCTGACTGAGTTATAACTTTCCCATGAAGAGGACCAACTTTCACCCGGGCCACAGAACAGCTGCTGGTTACGATGCCTAAAGGGCAGCTGCTGAGGGCATAAAGGAGGCGTACTTAATGAAATGGCATGTTTTCCACTTCCTAGTAACGCAAGAACATAATCTTCGTTGTAATAGACTTATGTAGTCTTTTGAAACTTAAAAGTGCTTATTTGACTTGGGACAGTGAATCTTTTTCATCAAGACTTTACAGAGATCTTAAAGAGGCTTGTGTGAGTGTGTCAAAGGCGTCTGTAGAGAACTAAGCTTGTCACGGGAGATTGTCGTCGTAAAAAGGGCGCAGTGCCTTTTTAATGTCCACGATTTGATATTCCAATGAAGTTCTTGTGAACTTTTCTATTGTTATTGCTGTTGTCTCTCCATCAGAAATAGGGAATTAGTTGCAGACGGGAGGTGGGAGGAAGTTGAGTGGCTTGTCCGAAGAGGGTCGTCACCAGGGGTTGAACTGGGCGGGAGCCCGGAGGAGCTGAGGTCCTGCACATATGATCCAAATGAGACTTGTGGCGGGGGGGCTGAGCTCATGTACTTCCACTGGCCAGCAGTTTAACAACTGGATAGTAGAAAGTATGGCTCTCCTGCTTCCCAAATCTCCGTTTGACCCCTGGTCGGCACCGATGTCACCTTTAAGTTGCGGCCTTGCGATGACATGCAGCTCCAACAGGTCTGCCGCGCAGAAGAAATGCTGGCCGGCGCAGATCCAAAAAAGAAAACTTCAATGAGTTTTGACCGTAATACCAAACACATCGACCTATGTGAAAACATCAACGAGCCAGAGTGATTTGTTGAAATGGACGAGGGAAAAGTAGATCAACTTTTCATCTGGCCATCCATTTGTGTCACCCATAACGCTGGTCGCAAGATTAGGACTGAATCCAAATCATTTGAATGACTCCAATTCAATTAGCCTTTGTTTTTAGCCAGCTATATAGCTTCAAAATAGATGGACTACTCATGTTATTACTGATGAATGATCATCACTACCCTTGCTAGTTGACTTAGAATAATATAATCCAAAATTATATAAAAAACAACAATGTACCAATCTTTCATTTACAACCTGATAGCTATTTATTTGACTACCAAGCAGTTATATTATATAAGTAATTTCTTGAACTGCATTTATCTATTCTGCCAAGAGTGCCTTACTCCCTCATGGAATGTGTAGTAAATTTTTGAAACCTTATACAAAGTTGGTATATACATATTGTTATATTTAATGTAGTTTTCCAAATACTATTATTGTCCTTTCTTCATATCGATAATTTATTTAAAATGCTGTTTCAATTCATAGGAAGTGATGTATTTTAAAGACAGAGTTGATAATATAGTGTAAATAAGTCAATAATCAGAGGGTAGCTTATGGTTTTTAATTCTCTCTGTAGTAATTTTATTGGTCTATTTTGTAATGTGGTGGGCCATGGTGTTACAGACCAAGTAGAAAATCGACCAGCTCTAATTTGATAAGGTTCAATTGAATGTTGGCCTGCCCTGAAAACTACACGCAGGCCCGATGGACTGTCCACGAACAACGGGAACAACAGTGAGTCTAACAGTGATAAGCAGAACTTCAACGTCAAAACAAAGCACCACCCCGTCTCAGCCCCCACGTTTCATCTCTCGTCCACCTGTTACGTAAAGCCCTCCCTAGACACCCCCCTGCCGCGCTCCCATCTTTTCTGCAAGCTTTGATATCTTTGGCCTGACAACAGTAACACTGCTGTTTTTAGCCACAGGGCCACAAACAAACAAAGTCTAAAAGGCTTTCTGAGCTAACAGAAGCTCAGCATTGGTGACACTGGAAGTCTGTTGTGGCCAATTGGCATTGACTTGCTAGCTAAGCCTGCCTAGCTAGTTATAGACAGCTGTACATGTTGCTTGAGTCCTTTTTTGTTGTTGAGAATGTTTTTTTTTTTTTATCGTTCTTTCTTATTTCAAAGGAATGTGGCACAATACCAAATACCAAATGTGTCGTATTTATAGATCAGATTTGTGAAATCCCCTTCGAAAAGTTTGGACCTATTCTACCATCTAAGTTAGCCTATGAGGATTTTAGACAGATATGGGTACAGAACTTCACTCTCTGAAGAATTATAATTGGTGTGTGTGAATGTGAAAGGGCAGCTGGCAGAATTCGGTTGGCAGGGCAATCCTCGACCATTCAACCTTCACAACTATAGTGACACAACGACATCTACAATATGACAATATGTACTAACATGTACAGTATGCCAATATGTACTAACATATACAACATGCCAATATGTCTTGAATGAGTAAGTGTGTCCAAACCTTTGACTGGTACTGTATATCAAAGAAACAGAATTTACTTTAACGTCCTCAATAAGACATGAGTTTACTCACGTCATTACATTTCATGTGAACGTTTATAATAGAGTGTAAACTTGGTTACTGTAAAGGCCGTAACCACGCCAGAAACTGACCGCAACTCGCTCAAAATCTGTCTTAGTATCCTGGTGTAAGAGAGAGAACAATGGCAAGTATGCAAACTTGAACCCCTCCTCAATCCCACCAAACCACCAAACACAAGAAAATCTGGCACCAAAACATTCCAGGAATTCCTGCGTTTGGCAGACAGCAGGTAAGTGACAGGGGCAGACCCCCTAGGTGGAGTGTCGCTTAATTATGCCCTGACCGCAGCAATAACAATGTTCCAGAACCAGACAATAGTCTGTACAGGGTCACTATAGTACTAACATATATCATATGACAATATGAACAAACAAAATATGACAATAAGGACTAGCATATAAAATATGATAATATACACAATATGGCAGTATGTACTATTGTGTGTAAATATATATATAATTGAGATCTGGGGAATTTGGAGGCCAAGTCAACACCTTGAACTCGTTATTGTGTTCCTCAAAATAATTCCTGAACAGTTTTTGCTTTGTGACAGGGTCCATTATCCTGCTGATAGTGGCCAATGCCGTCAGGGAATACCGTTGCCATGAAACGGTGCACTTGGTCTGCAACAATGCTTAGGTAGGTGGTACGTGTCAAAGTAACATCCACATGAATGGCAGGACCCAAGGTTTCCTAAACCATTACACTGACTCTGCCGGCTTGCCTCCTTCCCATAGTGCATCCTGGTGCCATGTGTTCTCCAGGTAAGCAACGCACATGCACCCGGCCATCCACGTGATCAGACCAGGCCACCTTCTTCCATTGCTCCGTGGTCCAGTTCTGATGCTCATGTGCCCATTGTAGGCACTTTCGGCTGTGGACAGGGGTCAGCATGGGCACCATACGCAACACCTTTCTATCAGTACCAGCATTAACTTCTTCAGCAATTTGAGCTACATTAGCTCTTCTGTTGGATCAGACCCCACGGGCCAGTCTTCGCTCCCCACATGCATAATTGAGCCTTAGCTGCCCTGTCGCTAGTTCACCGCTTTTCCTTCCTTGGACCACTTTTGATAGGTACTGACCAATGCAGACCGGGAACACCCCACAAGGGCTGCAGTTTTGGAGACGCTCTGACCCAGTCGTCTAGCCATCACAATTTGGCCCTTGTCAAAGTCGCTCAGATCCTTACGCTTGCTCATTTTTCCTGCTTCTAACACATCAACTTTGAGGACAGAATATTCACTTGCTGCCTAATATATCCCACCCACTGACAGATGCCATGACAACGAGATTATCAGTGTTATTCACCTCACCTGTCAGTGGTCATAATGTTATGGCTGATCGGTGTATATATTTATATAGATTATCAGTGTTATTCACCTGTCAGTGGTCATAATGTTATGGCTGATCGGTGTATATATTTATATAGATTATCAGTGTTATTCACCTGTCAGTGGTCATAATGTTATGGCTGATCGGTGTATATATTTATATAGATTATCAGTGTTATGCACCTGTCAGTGGTCATAATGTTATGGCTGATCGGTGTATATATTTATATAGATTATCAGTGTTATTCACCTGTCAGTGGTCATAATGTTATGGCTGATCGGTGTATATATTTATATAGATTATCAGTGTTATCCACCTGTCAGTGGTCATAATGTTATGGCTGATCGGTGTATATATTTATATAGATTATCAGTGTTATCCACCTGTCAGTGGTCATAATGTTATGGCTGATCGGTGTATATATTTATATAGATTATCAGTGTTATCCACCTGTCAGTGGTCATAATGTTATGGCTGATCGGTGTATATATTTATATAGATTATCAGTGTTATCCACCTGTCAGTGGTCATAATGTTATGGCTGATCGGTGTATATATTTATATAGATTATCAGTGTTATTCACCTGTCAGTGGTCATAATGTTATGGCTGTACACTTGTTATCGGTGTACACTACCCCCCCCTATAAGTAACCTCACAGCAGCCGCATGTCAGATTCCATACTTGGTCCCTGTTATTCCCGCCAATGGGCCTCGTGGTTGGAGCTGGAGGCTGGAGGCTGGGGCTGGAGGCTGGGGGGCTGGGACTAGGAGCTGGAGGCTGGAGGCTGGGGGGCAGGGACTTGATGCTGGAGCTGGAGGCTGGGGCACTGGAGGCTGGGGGGCTGGGACTAGAGGCTGGAGCTGGAGGCTTGGGGTCAGGGACTAGAGGCTGGAGCTGGAGGCTGGGGGGCAGGGACTAGAGGCTGGAGCTGATGGCGCAGGGTCTGCCTATTGGGCAGCGGCGATTCATTCGCTGTATAACTAGGACCTCCACGCACATGAACACACACCCACTCACCAACCCAGAACTCTAATTAGAAGCCTAATTACACAGGGGGGCAAATGGGATGCCAGGGAGACGGAATAGGGAAAGATGGAGCGGTGCGGGGAGGAGGAGTCCATTTGGAGAGAAGACGGATGAGGAGGAGGGTGTGGGGTTGGGCGATGCATCAGAGTGGCAGCGGGAGCTCAAAAATAGACCATGACCTTGTCGTCATCTGCTCATCTGCCACTGGCGTCCATAGACCCATGTGACCCACCAGGGAGGGATATCGAGCAGCTGCAGGGCCCCTCTGAGACCTCCAATGGGCCCTTCCCTCACAGAGTCATGTGAGCAAACGCTCAACCCCAATCTTCATCTAAAAATAATCAGAAAATATTAACGATTGGAATTGCGGCAGCACTTTTCAAAAGACTCTCAAAGAGCTTCAGGAGCTAAAAACAAAACGAACAATCAAGTAATGTATAAGTGTCATGACAGGTCAGCCAGTTGAGGACAAAATGTTTGAATGCCACATTCTCCGAAGATGGGTTAGGGTCAAGTCTTGGCTTGTGCGGAGAGAGGATCTTTGGACATCATCAGGCTAGATATGGCCAGACACTGCATGAAGCCATGATATTTTAATGGAAGTTTTGCCAAACTTTTTTGATCTATATTTTTTTGACAACCCTGCCATGTCAAAAGTAAACAGGTTTTTTTCAAGGTGATATGTAACAACATTTGAATCTTTTTTTTTTTTTCATTTATTTTTGTCTGATTTGCTATTTAGTCTGGTCCACTGGTATTTAATGGAGACAGAGGACACTGTTTCTGAGAGGCTTGTGTTTCAGGAATGGGGACATATTTTGTAAAGACGTGATGGTGCTGGAAACACATTTTCAGAAAGAAAACGGAAACTGCTCCGTTTAGAACAAATGCAGTTCTATCAGAAGACACATGAAGCATGATTATTACCTGTTTATCTTTCAACCACATTTTTCAATCTGATTTGTCTGCACAGGGTTTCCGCCCCTAGTCGTTTAATGATTCTGAGAGCTGTTTGTTTGTTATCCTTTACTTGTTGCTTGTTATTATCCAAGTCGATTTAATATTTTGCTGACACAGTGTCATTGTATTTAACACTTTGTCCAGTCAAGTACATTATCATACAATCCTTGACTACATTACTATTTCAAATGTTTGACATGTCTGTTTAAGGAACTTCTTAAGCAGTCCATAAACACAGAGAAGCTGTGTTAACAGACACTTGCCAAACAAGCCTAACAAGCCCTGGTCTCCTTGCTCCCCTCCATTTTCCCAGCAATGGTGTCAGGCACATTAAAACACACAGAGACACCAACGAGGTGGGACTGTTCCCAAACTGTGTTTCTTGTTAATGAGCTGTTGACAGAGTTCTCCGTTCCCTGTCATTGTTTTGTTCTGTACTCTATTCGTACCGGAGAACAGTTTCGCTGAACAGCTTACGGCCATTCTAAACATAGAATGACACGCATTGTGTGTCCCGTTCATATCTGCCTGAACAGGACAATCAACGTAACATATTTTAAAACACTTATTTTGACGCAATCACAGCCAGTGGCCTATTCATTTTCATGAAAGATCCGGTATTGTGATTGTTAGCGCCCTGACCTTCCATTTTTAACTGGACGAGTGAGCTTGTGCTGAGTGACTAAGGAAATTAGCCTTTTAGGACCTCAAGTGTGTTAGCAAGAACTGCCTTATGCCAAGACCAACAAGACATCCCTTTGAGAGGAATGATATTCATCTAAACCCAGGGAAAGGACTGTCCCTGTATGATGATGTCATCGAGTCTGATGATGTCAATAGAGGTTTTATATCACATTTGACATAAACTGCCTGGAAGAACTGTCCCTGTATGATGATGATGCCAAGACAGGGGTAGAGTGTGCAAAGACAGGGGTTGCGTGTGCTTAGACAGGGGTTGAGTGTGCTAAGACAGGGGTAGAGTGTGCTAAGACAGGGGTAGAGTGTGCTAAGACAGGGGTAGAGTGTGCTTAGACAGGGGTAGAGTGTGCTAAGACAGGGGTAGAGTGTGCTAAGACAGGGGTAGAGTGTGCTTAGACAGGGGTAGAGTGTGCAAAGACAGGGGTAGAGTGTGCTAAGACAGGGGTAGAGTGTGCTAGGGGTAGAGTGTGCTTAGACAGGGGTAGAGTGTGCTTAGACAGGGGTAGAGTGTGCAAAGACAGGGGTAGAGTGTGCTAAGACAGGGGTAGAGTGTGCTAAGACAGGGGTAGAGTGTGCTTAGACAGGGGTAGAGTGTGCTTAGACAGGGGTAGAGTGTGCTAAGACAGGGGTAGAGTGTGCTAAGACAGGGGTAGCGTGTGCTAAGACAGGGGTAGAGTGTGCTAAGACAGGGGTAGAGTGTGCTAAGACAGGGGTAGAGTGTGCTTAGACAGGGGTAGAGTGTGCTTAGACAGGGGTAGAGTGTGCTTAGACAGGGGTAGAGTGTGCTAAGACAGGGGTAGAGTGTGCTTAGACAGGGGAGGTATCATAAGCGACCTAAAAAGCAGTGTTTTGTAGTCAAAGACATGCCAGAACATGTCGGGTCAGACTGGAACAGATGTCGCAGATACCGAATTAATTGTACTTTGCTGGAATTAACATCTTGATTTTATTGACTTAGGAAAGTGCTGGCATAGCCGAGTGTGGTTGTTCTAGGCACAGCCAACAGGGGTAGCACTAGAGCCAATGCCACTGGACAGGCCTTTGGCATACACACACAAACACACTCAACCACCTCCTCGTCCACATGTAAATGTCACTTCCAACCCCCGACAAAAGCCACTTAATGAACTCGACAATCCCAGTGAAACAGGAAGCCGCTGGAGCTCTTCCCTACTCTGGAGCATGGTCATTCACACCTCCATCAGTGGTACTTTCCCTCTCCTCCTCTCCTCTTTTCTCCTCTCCCCTCCCCTCCTCTGAGGTTGTTGTGATTGTTATGCTAATGAACTCCTCTCAAGGACATTAGCTCAGTGTGTCTGAGTGTGTGCGTGTGAGAATTGAACGCGCGTAGGGTATAACGAAGAGACCTGAGGTAACTACACACGCGTACATGTGCACACACAAACACGCACCACTATCTCAGGTGACCACTCCACCCCCTGCTCTCTCTCTGTATCTCTCCTTTTTCTCACTCATAGGGCCAATTATTTCGGCTAAAATGATGGAGCCTGTGGGGATCCAAGTACATGGTCAACACATGTTGCCTGTTTGTTTGGCCTCGACTACCAACCTACACACACACTCAGACACACATTGGTTAGGCCTACGTACCGTTGGTCAGAGCGAGTCCATGATGCCTTGTTTTCACCAGCCTCTGGGTGTGCATCTCCAGGTGAGGATATGGAGAAGTGCATGCACTACCGGCTAAAACAAGAGGGGGGGGGGGCGGACGGACCAGCAGTTTTGGAATTGATGGGTGGAACATTAACCGTGTTTTGTTCAAGGCATAGCGTATAGATGGAGCCCCACAAATAAGCGAATGGGGCTCACCTTTATTCGCTAACATTTACACATACCCGGAATTTTACTTATCCATGGAAACTGTGAAAATACAAATAGATATCTGTGTTTTGTTGAATAATCTCACAGGATTGACATGTTTGGTCTATGCCGAGGAACAAAAAGAAAAATATTTTTTATTATTCATAGTAGTGTTTTTTTGTATTTGGCCGAATGCCACCCAGATATAGAATATTAATCACACATCATAACAAATGACTTAAAACGATAAAAACGACGTGACAAACGATTTAAAGGTATTCTTTAAGGTATTCCTGACAAGCCAACGTTTGCCACCACCCCCTTTCGATTAAAACCGGCGTTTAAGCTCTGTTTGTCTAATGACTGGAGATTAACAGACGAGGAACACTGATTCACTTCAGCGCCTATATTCTCGAAAGAGGTTAAACATCTGATTGCCAAAACTGTGCTTGCATTATGTGTTAAATACTAACCAGGTCCTGGGTTCAAACATTATTTGAAATACATCCTCTGTACTCAATTGAGCTTGGCTGGCTTGATGGACAAATAGGATAGACCCCAAACCAAAAAACCACAGCCTATCTAAACCACAATGCAACAGCATAGGAGTGTCCAGTTTGTAGAATAGGGCATTTGCATGTACTGTTTTGAAGCCTGACTGGAAAGAAAAGCCAATCATCTACAGTAATGTCAAGTTAGACTGGCTGCATTCCCCTTGGCCAGCCCTCCCCGCGCTGTCATGCTACACGTGCCAGTCGACAAACACGCTGGTTGTTAACTAAAGGACAAAATCACCTGGAGTCTGAGACAGAGACCGAGGGATGGAGAGACAGGAGAGACGAGGGAGAGGGAGACAGGAGAGACGAGGGAGAGGGAGACAGGAGAGACGAGGGAGACAGGAGAGACGAGGGAGAGGGAGTGAGGAGAGACGAGGGAGAGGGAGACAGGAGAGACGAGGGATGGAGAGACAGGAGAGACGAGGGAGAGGGAGACAGGAGAGACGAGGGAGAGGGAGACAGGAGAGGGAAAGAGATGTTGAAAAGAGATATAGTGTGTAGAAAAGATAGGGAACAATGGTGTGTGCGTGTTATGGCGTGTGTGTGTGTGTCTGTGTGTGTGTCTGTGCGTGCTCGCACATGCGAGAGAAAGGGAAATGTGCATGTGTAAGAAACAAAGCCCCCAAAGCCCACATCTGTGCTCGTAACCAACACACTAACCATACAGAGGTCAGAGACAGAGAGGGCGAAAACACACACACACAAGCACACACGCACTCAGGCACCCACACTCATGCACACAGCGCAAAAAAAACAAAAACTCAGCTAGCATGTGCATGTACAGCACTTGCACCTAAAACAGGAACACATGAGATCAGCCTAAAATACATCTACACCTCCCTTTAGTATAATCAGATGTCAGACCACCAGCTCAGCTCAATACCCCGCTCATAATTTTTTTAAAAGCTACCGTAAACCACTCATTTGCCATATCTGCCATGTCGTCTCCATCATAATGATTAAAGCCCTTAACCGTGCAAATAAATCCGGTAAGCCCGGCTGAAGCCAAAGCAATGCCAATGCAGCTCTATACGGGACAATGTGCCGCAAATCCAGTTACAGTTCAGCTAATCACATTAAACAGTTTGAACGCTAGCCTTTTGGACACATTTGAGGACTGTTGTTGAGCCATTATATGTTATGCTGTGTGCATGTGTGTGCGTGTAAACACTTGCCTCTATAAATACCTTGGTTTTAATCTGGATGAACACTTCACAATTTTGCATGGCACTAGATCTCTAGCAGATTCAGAAGGTAAAGCCTTTGGCGGTTGTTTAACAAAAGGAGCAAACTAGTCTGTGTGTAACATTGCAAATCCTGATATGGTTCAGGAACTTTGTGACCTCTGGCGATAATGCCACTTGGCATGCCGTTGAATAAACGCGCCAGGAATGACATCAAACAAACACTTCATATTGACATCTGTCCATGGGCTAGGGAAATGTAGTCTGTCTTCACTACACTCCCAGATCCAAATACGTATGCAGCACTCCGCTGTAGACCAGGGTTCGACACCTGTCTACACCCTTCACTGCTGCGTCTCCTCCCTTCACTGCTGCGTCTCCTCTTCACCTGTCTCCATATGATTCTAACTTTCAATAGAAGGCCTTGGAGAAAAGAAACCCACTCTCATTTGAAAACAAAAAAAAGTTCTGTTAGGTAGAGCCCCCTCCCTCTGGCCGTTGAGAGGGGTGGATGTATCAGAGAGCCGGAAGAGGGGTGGGTTTGCCTGTTGTGTGGTATTGGGAAAATTAAAATCAACGTTGTGTTTTATGCCTTCTGTAGGATGCTGCTCATTGTAAACTTGCTGGCGCTTATCCTGAAGTATTCTGGTTACCGGACAAGCCGAGGCTCAATAATAATAGAATTGGTTGAGACAATGCGTTTCATATTGTTCATTTTGTTCAGAAGGCCTAGGGGGAGAGGGGGAAATTGATTGTCGGTACTTGCCAGTATTATTGCAAGTGTATTGTATATCATTTGTAAAACGATCGCTTATTTGCTACAGTGTCTTGCACCGGTATGTGACAGTAACATAAATGTCAGTTATCAATCAGTGTCAATTATCAAGGAAGTGCATTTCTGTGTGTTTACCCGTGTGTTACAACTCAGGCTTATGGCTGGTAGTATTGGGATTTAGCTCATGAAGGGGTTCATACATTCACCCTGTATCCGGGGCCACTCTGTGTGCTAATTGTAGATGGGTCTAGACCACAGCCATTGAGAAGCTGTTGACGTCTGACGAGAAAGAGAGCAAAGGAGTGTGTCGATTTGGGTCTGTGTGTGTGTGTGTGTGTTAAACAGGATACTTTTGTATTTTGTAATAGCAAGGAAAACACAAAGAAGTTAATTCAATGCAAGTCTGTTTTTCTTGGAATGACTTCCATGTTTCCAGGCTGATTGAAGTTGACACGATGATTGACGCGACGAACCCAGCTGTCTTTACACGGTCTCCCTATCGGATGTGTTTGTGTGTTTCTCAACCTGAAACCTGTTTGGAGGGTTCCTGTTCAGAAAACTGTTCAGCCTGGATGGACTTAGCGACGTTCCGCACTGTTTCGGGTGAATTAAAAAAATATTTCAGGCTGTCTACAGCCACTAGCCTCACAAACCAGACTGATCAAACTGCGCTGTGTTTCTGTGGGAGAAAACTCTCCAAGGATACGATTCCCAAAGTTTCCAGAGATTTCCCATAACTGACGTTCGACTTTCCCCTGCTGTTTGTACCAGGAAACGATGGAAACTCTGGGTTAGAATTGGTAGGTGTCCAGATTGTCATAGCTTCAAAGTATTAGTTTCAGCAATATTGACGGTATTAAAAAACCATCCGTGTGGGTGGTATGTGTTCTGACCCAACACCACCCTGGTAGTCATATTCCTGGACAGTTGACAGGTAAAGGATATGGTATATATGGTCTGACCCAACACCACCCTGGTAGTCATATTCCTGGACAGTAGACAGGTAAAGGATATGGTATATATGGTCTGACCCAACACCACCCTGGTAGTCATATTCCTGGACAGTAGACAGATAAATGATACGGTATATATGGTCTGACCCAACACCACCCTGGTAGTCATATTCCTGGACAGTAGACAGATAAATGATACGGTATATATGGTCTGACCCAACACCACCCTGGTAGTCATATTCCTGGAATGTAGACAGATAAATGATACGGTATATATGGTCCGACCCAACACCACCCTGGTAGTCATATTCCTGGACAGTAGACAGGTAATGGATATGGTATATATGGTCCGACCCAACACCACCCTGGTAGTCATATTCCTGGAATGTAGACAGATAAATGATACGGTATATATGGTCTGACCCAACACCACCCTGGTAGTCATATTCCTGGACAGTAGACAGGTAATGGATATGGTATATATGGTCCGACCCAACACCACCCTGGTAGTCATATTCCTGGACAGTAGACAGGTAATGGATATGGTATATATGGTCCGACCCAACACCACCCTGGTAGTCATATTCCTGGACAGTAGACAGGTAAAGGATATGGTATATATGGTCTGACCCAACACCACCCTGCTAGTCATATTCCTGGACAGTAGACAGATAAATGATACGGTATATATGGTCTGACCCAACACCACCCTGCTAGTCATATTCCTGGACAGTAAACAGGTAAAGGATACGGTATATATGGTCTGACCCAACACCACCCTGGTAGTCATATTCCTGGACAGTAGACAGGTAAAGGATATGGTATATATGGTCTGACCCAACACCACCCTGGTAGTCATATTCCTTGACAGTAGACAGGTAATGGATATGGTATATATGGTCCGACCCAGCACCACCCTGCTATTCATTTTCTTTACTCTTTATGTTTGGCTCTTACAGGTTCTTCATCCTAATTTAATTCAGTTTCTCACAGCGGGAAAACAGTCCGGCATCAACCGGGAATGTGAATGACTAGGTGAATTATAATAATGGATTATTTTGAAGGGCTTTGATACATTATTTTCAAAATCTAATCTGATATTTTAAAGTGAAAATAGCAACTTTAAAAAGGTTTTTTATTAAATCTTGAATGAGCTGCAGATTCTGATTTATTGCTAGTGTGATCAAACTAATATTATGCATCTGTTGGTTTGAGAAGATGCAGGGAGCTTTTCAGTCCCCCCTTTAACCCAATAAAATCTCTTATCCATCAATCTGACTGTAACACAATTAACCCTTGAAATGATGTTACCAGAAGACCTGCACACTCATTAACATAAGGGCTGCTTTCTTCAGAACCGTACACGTTACAGCCCAAACGGCTCACTAGTTACCAGTGTGCTACTTTCATCCAGGGTCCATTGAGTTCTGTTCAAAAGTTATGGACTGTGCAGTGAATAGGGCGACATTTGGGATGGAAAGAAACTGTCCCTGAATATTGTCAATGAAGCATCTTGCTTCATCCTGCCAACACTTAAAGGGAATTTGATCAGTAGGCCTTTGAAGGTAGAGACAGGTGCTAAAATAGAAGCCTTGTTTCTTCTGTGTTCTGTCTTTTATCTGTGACGTTATGAAACTAATGAACTAGAATAACATAAGTATTTCATTCATTTCTATGAAGATCTGACCTGGAACACTTTCCCTAAGGCAAGTCCCCTTTCACTTGTCATGACAATGTAAAAGACAAAGGTGTCGAGTTGTGAAAAAGACGACGTCCTGTTTCTGAATATGTTTATGCTCCAAATAAAAAGCAATTGAAACAGACAAAAGGTAACATTTTTGAACAGCATGTGGAAGCATGTGAAATAGGCCGAGCCAAATGGTTTTGGTAATTGCGTCTCTGCTAATGGCTTGACACAGTGAGCTTTCTCCCTCTGACAGTAACTGTGGGTGTAGGAGACAGCCTAATGTACAAGATAGATACTGTGGCTCATGTACTGCATTCGAAAATATGATTGCAAAAACAAAAACGCCAGTAGACTTTCTCTGTGTCTCTCCACCTCTCTCGGCCTGTCTGTCTCTAATTCTCTCCATCTTTCTCCCCCTCCCCCATATTTTCAGGTTCTTATGGCTGTGCTCTATCTGTCTCGCTTTGCCGGCTCCAGTTCTTTATTTTTTCATTTCTAGAAATTGCTTTTTTTTTTTTTTTTTTGTGGTGAGCGCAGTTTGAGTGTCTCTCCTGGTTTGCTTCTTGAGACTCAGAGCTGTCTCACTTTTTGTATTTCAAGTTTTCTCCATTTTAAATGAATTGAGAGATCTGCTTGGTTTAAATTCTCCTGATGAAGTGTGCCCAGTCTCTGACATAAATATTGTTTTTCTCTCGTTTTTCAGGTGTCACATGGGCCAACATTCAGTGTTGTTGGTGGTGTCAATCTTTCTTTGTCTCTCTCTTTGCTTTTTTCTTGTCTGTCTCTCTGCCTGTCTATCTCTTTCAATTACATTTCATTCAAATCGCTTTATTTGCAAGAAGTAACAATGTTCATATTGTGAAAGCATACTCTGGAAATAAGTATTCAATAGCAACATAACATCATCAGTAAATAATAATGATTAAGACCAGGACAAATTAGTAAAACAAAAACCAAGAGAAAAAAAACTTAAATCAATATACAACAAAAATAACAATGGCAAAAGAGTTGTTGTTCTCTGTGAGACAGTGTCCCTCATCTTGTGGCAGGAAGCAATCTAGTGTGCTACCAATCACCAACTCTCTGAATCTGCCCACAGAAGGATGGAGGCATAGCTGAAGGATTTAGATCATAGCCCCCAGAAGGATTTAGATCATAGATGTCTTTGAAATCTTGAATGATGGTCTGAAATGTGAGGAAATCACACTAATTGTTTGGTATTCCTGACATTCTGTCAGGAAATGGAGCTCTCTCCCTCAGGTTTAGCTGCGGTGCAGGGATCGCACAGTATCTTCTTCAAAAGGAGACATGTGTCTAAATTTCTCAGTGTCGAGGCTGTGCTCACAACTCAGCTTGTACTTTGTTGAGGTGTTTGAGTTTTTGGACAGCTCTGCATTTTGCTTTGGACTTGGGTTTGTGTTCCTCAATGTTTTTTTTTGACTGTATTGTATTTTGGTTCATTTAGATTGATTGGACCTGATGCTTCAGTATGTTAGTAGAACACTTTTGTGAAAGAGACTTTTATCTTTACTCAACTGTCACCATTGTTGACATTTGGTAATGAAATGATAGAAGGTCAATGTAATTTAGATGCTTCTTAAACTTAATTGCCCTTCTTTGAGTTAATTATTTTTAAATATTGGCCTAATTCTGCCCTGCCCGGCATAGATTTGTATTATATATTGGGGAGGTCAGGGTCAATTTATCCTCGTTTCCATGGGGGTTACTTGTCTGTAATATAATATTGTTTTCCTGGACATGGGAAAATCTTACCTAACTCTGCAACCAGGGTTTCCGTTGTGTGAAGGTCTAAATAATGACGCTCTTCCCACACCTCGTTGTCGCTCATATTTGTCTCGAAATTTTCTCTGTCTAATTTTCTCGGTCTTAACCACGTCTGTGTGTGTTAACACATCATGCCAAGATCAAAGGACCTATCTGAGGCCCTCAGAAGAAAGATTATTGAATCCCATGGATCTGGGAGGGGTTACAAAGCCTTTTCTAAGCAGTCTGAAGTACATCATTCCACTGTCAGATGGATCATTTACAAATGGACAGAATTCCATTTTAGAGACTACCAACTACAAAAAAATTGTGAGATGACTGGGGGTACCCATCAGAGGTTTGAGTCATAGGAAAAGGGTACACAATAATATCCAAGTGTTTTGTTTTCCCAGTGAGCACATCTGGGTTAATAATCAGGAAGTGGAAGCTGCATCTCACCACCCAGGCCTAAGACCATGGTAACATAATGGGATCTACAGGCTTCTCTTGGCCATAATCAATGTCAAAATGCATGAGTCAACCGTCAGAAAGAGACTGCATAAAACTGAGATTTGGCAACAATGCCAGATGGCATGTTTGGCAAAAGCAGATCACTCATACTAGTGCATCAAGTACCTCATACTGACTATACAGCAGCATTATGGTTGGGGCTGCTTTGCTGCCTCTGGCCCAGGCCAACTTGACAAAATTAAGTTACCATGTATTCCATGTTGTACAGCGGAATTATTGAGGAGAATGTGAGGCTGTCTGTCAAAAAGCTGATCCAGAACCAAACATGGATCTTGCAACAGGAACATTTTCCAAAACACACAAGCAAAGCTACAACAGAATGGCTCAAAAAGAAGAAATCGTAGCTAGAATGGCTGAGGTAAAAGTCAGATCTCAAACCTTTAGAAATGCTATCGTGAGGACTTAAATGCCAGAAAGCACTACTGTGAAGGAGAGTGGGCAAAAATGACTCTGAAGTAGATGCATGATGGTCTGAAAAAATGACACTGAAGTAGATGTAAGAGACTGACAGTAAAAAAATGTATTCAACCGAATGGGGCAAAACCAGTTATTGAAACTACAGGTGTGCTTATTTCTTTCGCTCAGTGAAATCATATTTCCATTGAAATCTGATGAGTTTTTGATGAATAAATGATCGCTATATATATATATACAGGTGCTGGTCATAAAATAAGAATATCATCAAAAAGTTGATTTATTTCAGTAATTCCATTCAAAAAGATAAACTTGTATAATGTATACATTCATTCCACACAGACTGATATATTTCAAGTGTTTATTTCATTTTTATGATTATAACTGACAACTAATGAAAATCCCAAATTCAGTATCTCAGAAAATTTGAATATTGTGAAAAGGTTCAATATTGAAGACACCTGTTGCCACACTCTCATCAGCTAATTAACCCAAAACATCTGCAAAGGCCTTTAAATGGTCTCTCAGTCTAATTCTGTAGGCAATGCAATCATGGGGAAGACTGCTGACTTGACAGCTGTCCAAAAGACAACCATTGACCAGCTTCGCTTACGTGGTCCAGCAAAAATATGACTTTCCAGGAGGTGTACTTACTTTTGACAAGACTGTACCAATGTACAGTATGTGTATGGATACATTAAAGGCAGCACTTCTATTTATTATTTGTATTAGTAGGTATATAGTAGCAGTCATTTTCATTCATTATAGACTTATGTAAGTAGTTGTACGGTACAATAAAATATGTATGCTGTTAAACTTTAGGAGGACATGAGGTCCTGGTCCACACCTGCAGAGTACTTGGTTTGGGGGTCACATTGCTGTCCCTGTCCTTGTCCATCTGGTCATACTTCTGACCTAGTCTAATTTTAAATAGACTCTGGATTTAGCCCAGATAAATGTATTAATTATTCCAACTGGACTCTTAATATCTCACCCGGCACAGCCAGAAGAGGACTGGTCACCCCTCTGAGCCTGGGTCCTCTCTAGGTTTCTTCCTAAAATTCGGCTTTCTTAGGGAGTTTTTCCTAGCCACTGAAATTCAACACTACTGTTGTTTGCTTCTTGGGGTTAAAGGCCGGGTGTCTCTGTAAAGCACTTTGTGACAACTGCTGTTGTAAATACGGGCTTTATAAATACATTTGATTGATTGAATGCATTTTGGTGTTGTTAATATTTGGTTGTTATTTTTATTATAAAGTTACAGTGTTTAGCGTGTCTGTCACCTTTATACAGTCATGTGAAAAAATTAGGACACCCTATGAAAACGTGTGTCCATTCCACTGTCTGGAAAATAGTGTACAAATGGAGGACATTCAAAACAACTGCCAACATGCCCAGGTCTGGCCGTCCAAGCAAGTTCACCCCAAGAGCAGACCGCAAGGTGCTAAAAGAAGTCTTCAAAACCCCTAAAATGTCATCACGGGACCTACAGCAGGCTCTGGCGACCGTTGATGTGAAAGTGCATGCCTCTAAAATCAGAAAGAGACTGCACAAGTTTAATCTTCATGGGAGGTGTGCAAGGAGGAAACCTTTACTCTCCAAGAGAAACACTAAGGCCAGACTGAAGTTTGCCTGAGAGAACGTAGACAAAGAACAGGACTTCTGGAATAATGTTCTTTGGACAGATAAGTATAAAATGTAATTATTTGGACACCAGAACAGAGGGCATCTTTGGCACACACCAAATACAGCGTTCAAGGAAAAGAACCTCATACTAACTCTGAAGCATGGAGGTGGAAGTGTCATGGTTTGGGGATGCTTTGCTGCTGCAGGACCTGGCCAGCTCAATATCATAGAATCCATCATTAATTCTACAGTGTATCAGAGGGTGTTGAACAACATGTGAGACCATCTGTAAGAAAATTAAATCTGAAGCGGAACTGGACCCTGCAACATGACAATGACCCTAAAAATGCCAGTAAATCCACCAAGGACTGGCTGAAAACTAAGAAATGGAGAGTCCTGGAACGGCCAAGTCAAAGCGCAGATCTTAATCCCATTGGGCTGTACATGCAAGAAACCCCTCAAACATCACACAGCTTAAAGCATTCTGCATTGAGGAGTGGGGCAAACTTTCCTCAGACCGATGTCAGAGACTGGTAGAGGGTTACAAGAAGCATCTCACTGAAGATATTTCAGGGGGGTAACACTAGGTATTAGGGGGTAGGGTGTCCTAACTTATTTTTTTTGCATTTATGTTGATGTCTTTTAATGTATAAACAAGGACAGGTTAGACATCGATATGTGAACATTTCTTCATGAATAACTGAATATTTAATGGGGTGTCCTAATTTTTTCACATGACTGTACATACTGCAGGATGTCATGGATTGCCAATTAAGAGATTCTAATGACTTAGATTAACTTACAAAATACATATCAATGGGAAAACATTTCTACTACATTTGGTTCATAAACATTTCTAGTGGTTTCTTGGAGAAAATGTCTTGATTAAGAATATGAACATACACACACTTCTTTTACTACACTTGGTGTACATGTTTTCCCATTCATATTTCCCCCCTAACTTTAACCCTATTTCTTACCATACCTCTAGACTTCAATACATCCCTTGCCTTAATCTTAACCCAAGGCCAAAATCTTTTTTATTTTTATTAATTTTTTTTTTTTAATGAGCGCCAGGAAAATGTCCTCCCCTTGCCAGATTTGCTGTGGGTTGTTTTACCTGTCAGGACTTCTGGTTCTACATGCACAAACTCTCTCTCTCTGAGGTGTCCTTTTCTCTGTAGCAGTACGATGCAAACATCTGCAAACCCGGAATGTCTGTGTTTGTCAGTGTGTGTGTGTGTGTGTGTGTGTGTGACCCCATGTCAGTGAAGTGTCTTCAGGCCATGAGGGGTAGAGGATGGGCTGATAACAAATAAGACACACAACTTGAAAGCAGGGCCTGAGGCGTAGATAGCATTCATGTTTGCAATGTCTTGAGAGGTGGCTGCACGGCTAGTTGTGGCGTGTGTGTGGTGTGTGGTTAGGATGTTTATGCGTGCGCACTTTTATGTTTTCGTGGGTGCATGGATGTCACCGTTGGAGAGTGATAATAATCCGATGCCTTGATATCGTGACACATTTAAAGTCACAACCCTCACGCTGCCGGATCAATCTTTTCTGTGGCTGTCCTTTTCTTTCCGTGCCGTCCTCTGTTTCTGACCGAGCAGGCCATCGATATGGCAATGAGTCAGCATGATAAGACTGGTATGACTGGTGAAAGTGAGTCACACGACCAAATGTATTCATAGGGGACATTTTCTGTTGGCTCTGCTGGTGGATCTGGGCTCTAGTCCCGAGGACGGCGAAGGGGATCGTGGCTTTGTTCCAGCCCAGCAACAACACTGAGTCAAAGCCTGATGATTAGTGGATGATTTGAATCATCTGTGTTAGTGTTAGGCTAAAAAGACAATGTGCAGTCCTGTGTTGCTTCCACCGTTCAACCAGCCGACAGCACTCGACAAGACAAACAAATGACTAACATGTAAATGTAAGAAAGCACTCAAATAGGAGTTGACTGATCATCTAAAGTTCCATGACTTGCGAACCATGTTCTAACTGCAGCCTCAGCACAGCAGAGGTTTGAGTCCTTTTTTCGACTGCATGGGTTCCGTTAGCAGTCTGTAGTTTGTTTGCAAGATGAAGAATAGGGGATTTCCATTTCAGATGGAACTTTTGACTTGTCAGTTCTGATATAACTACTTTGCCCGCATGACAAAGGTTCCCTAAACTGTGCCTGGGAGGCACTGCCACCCCACACGCTGATGTTTAAGAAGCTCTGTCCAGATTAAAGCAACTTCACCGTTCAGCCAATCAAATTCAATTTGCAAATATTACACTAACGTATTAGCTTCTTTACCGGTTTGCTATCTGAAGGCAGCAGTCAGGCAGCCATTTGCCTAACGTTTATGGCATCTAACTAGTAACCAAAAGGTTCTAGATTGAATCCCAAGCTGGCAAGTGGAAACTGAACATAGCAGTGACCTGAAATGTGTAAGTCACCATGTATAAGACTGTCTGTTAAATGCCTAAAATGTACATGTAAAATTTTATCTTTTAAAGGTGACCTATATACAGTTCTGCCTCTAATGTTTACAAGACAGAATTTTAAACAAAACACAACTTGTCACCTCCTCCTCGTTTCTTACCGAATGAGACCAAAACAGTATTAACTAGTCCAGTGTGGTTTAGGGTGGTGGAATAGTACTGAGTGTCTAAAGCTAGTATGAGTCATATGAACTGACAGACGGACCAGCGAGAAAGTATAAATGGGGAATATCTCAGGCACTCTGAACATTTTTGTAGAAAGAAATATTTTTAAACTCTAAATTAACACTTGACTACAGATGTGTTCTCGACATTTATGCTTATATGTAGATAGACAGACCTTTATTAATCTGAAGGAATTTTTGGTGCAGCAGCAGCATAGCACAAAATATAAAATACATTAAAATAAGCATAATAATAATATACAAACAAGAAACCAAGGCAAGCCTAGTTCAGCCAGCTCGCAACAGAAAATATTGCCACCAGGAGATTTAAACCCAGTTCACCCATGTGAAAGGCAGTGTTGTTAATCACTACGCCACAGAGCTGTATGTTTGTGGGGTGTCCGTCTAGCGTCTTGTCTCTATCCTGAACAAATCCTCTTTTGTCACTGGCCGTTTTAATAGTTAATTGGCCAGTCGTGAATGACATTGATACAGTTAAACTGACTAACGTTTCTTACTAAGTTTACCTCCACCACAAATAGCAGCTATGTATTGCGTTTGCCACTGGCCGTATTTGCCAGTAATAAGCTTTACTGGTATCTACTAACTTACTGGAATAGTCATAAGAAATGAGCAGTTGCTAGCGAGTCTGCCAAAGCTATTTCATTTGATGGCATAAGAACTTATTTTTTTCTTTCATGGCAAAACAACATACTTTTTTCATTCATTCATGAATGACATATATACAATAACTATCAATAAAGGCGACGATAACTAACTTTTTCATCAAGTGAAAAGACGAGAGAATCATGGAATCTACCATAAATAATTAATAAATGTTGTTGCTCTCAATAGATTCAAACTTAGGTCTTCCACATGAGAGGCACTGTATTTAACCACTGCGCCACGGCATTACGTGTTTCAGCAATCGCTAGACTCCATTGAGGATTGTGCTAAACTGACAAACATTTCTTATTAAGTTTACCTCCACAACAAATGGCGTCTATGCTTATTAGCTAGTAATAGGTTTAGTATCTACTAACTTCCTAGGAATAATCATAAGACAGTACAGTTCCCTGGGGTGCCCCGATGTGGCTCACTACCACGTCAGACAGGCCCGGCGTGCAGACAAGCGTACCGTGGCCTGCCTGAGGTAGTCAGTGATCCAGTCAACCATGTGGAGCAGGTGGATGATGGAGTCAGCCACGCGAGTGCAGGCTTGGTAGGTGAACGTGCACGTGGGTCTACGTTATTTTGTACCGGGGTCTGGAGGTGCTGGAGCCTCTCAAACGTCTTCATGATGTGTCACCCTTCTTGGGCACAGGTACGATGCAGGAGGTTTTTCAGATGGCCAGGACCCTCCTCAGTCCTATGGAGAGGTTGGGGAGGTGCTGGAGAACCCCTGCTACCTGGTCAGCACATCCCTTGGGCACCCCGGGGCTGACCCCGTCAGGGCCAGCGGCCTTGCCTGTTCGGAGCCTACGCTGCTCCCTCTTCACCTGTGTGATTGACCCCATATTTGACAACATTTGCCCTGAAGGAAGAAATTGTGGAAATTAATAAACAAAGGATTCATTTGTTTCAATTTCACACACAAAAATAATTTTGGGGGGGGCTTTCTCTACAAGCTAAGGCTATACACTCACCTAAAGCATTATTAGGAATACTGTGTTTGACCCCCTTTCGCCTTCAGAACTGCCTTAATTCTACGTGGCATTGATTCAACAAGGTGCTGAAAGCACTTTTTTGAAATGTTGGCCCATATTGATAGGATAGCATCTTGCAGTTGATGGAGATTTGTGGGATGCACATCCAGGGCACGAAGCTCCCGTTCCACCACATCCCAAAGATGCTCTATTGGGTTGAGATCTGGTGACTGTGGGGGCCATTTCAGTACATTGAACTCATTGTCATGTTCAAGACACCAGTTTGAAATGATTCAAGCTTTGTGACATGGTGCATTATCCTGCTGGAAGTAGCCATCAGAGGATGGGTACATGGTGGTCATAAAGGGATGGACATGGTCAGAAACAATGCTCAGGTAGGCCGTGGCATTTAAACGATGCCCAATTGGCACTAAGGGGCCTAAAGTGTGCCAAGAAAACATCCCCAACACCATTACACCACCACCACCAGCCTGCACAGTGGTAACAAGGCATGATGGATCCATGTTCTCATTCTGTTTACGCCATATTCTGACTCTACCATCTGAATGTCTCAACAGAACTCGAGACTCATCAGACCAGGCAACATTCTTCCAGTCTTCAACTGTCCAATTTTGGTGAGCTCGTGCAAATTGTAGCTACTTTTTCCTATTTGTAGTGGAGATGAGTGGTACTACTGCTGTTGTAGCCCATCCGCCTCAAGGTTGTGCGTGTTGTGGTTTCACAAATGCTTTGCTGCATACCTCGGTTGTAATGAGTGGTTATTTCAGTCAAAGTTGCTCTTGAATCAGTCGGCCCATTCTCCTCTGACCTCTAGCATCAACAAGGCATTTTCGCCCACAGGACTGCCGCATACTGGATGTTTTTCCCTTTTCACACCATTCTTTGTAAACCCTAGAAATGGTTGTGCGTGAAAATCCCAGTAACTGAGCAGATTGTGAAATACTCAGACCGGCCCGTCTGGCACCAACAACCATGCCACGCTCAAAATTGCTTAAATCACCTTTCTTTCCGATTCTCACATTCAGTTTGGAGTTCAGGAGATTGTCTTGACCAGGACCACACCCCTAAATGCATTGAAGCAACCGCCATGTGATTAGATAATTGCATTAATGAGAAATTGAACAGGTGTTCCTAATAATCCTTTAGATGAGTGTATAGACTACTTGGAGTTCTCCAGAGATACCCATATAGACTTCGGAGATACTCATACAACATATAACATACCCAAGAGATAACGGATCGCACCAATGGCTTAAATAATTGTGCACATACACGGGATGTCATCAAGATACTGCAGGTTGTGTGTGACTCTCTGTCATCCATCTTACGCTTCTAGTGTGACCTCTGGCTGAGCCAATCCGGAGGGAGGGGGAATTTATTCCCTAATGTCTGATTGGCTGCAGCTGTCACCCGGGAGCAGTGGCACGTCACATTTGCCTCAGCCTGCCCTGGATGTGTGCATGCCTCTAGCTGCTCGTATATGCCTCTCTGTCTTTGTCTGTCTCTGTCTCTCAGCCGGACTCTCTCTCTCTTTATCACAGACTTGTACTAACCAGAGCTCACAGTCTCACGGTGTGTCTGATGTTTGTCCTGTGTAGATGAACATCTATTGGTGAAGTGAATGCAAAGGTCTACACACGCGGAAACACGCATATCCACCGCACTTTCAAATACAGGAGTCTACAAGTGGAATGAAGCAGTGAACCATAGCATTGCACGCGGCACCTGCACTCTGTTGATAACAGCAGTGTAATTTGAGGCGAGCAGAAAACAAAAGTAACCGCTTACCTTCCTGTTTGAAGTGAATATATTGTTTACTTGAACTTTTGAATAGGGTTCAACTGGATGGAACCAACCAATAAAAAGGCTACATTACAGTCCATAACCAATTATAGAGCACAGGCAAAAATTAACTAGCTAAGTTTATTTAGGTTGACAAAGAAAACGGCTGCAGAGGTAGTTCTGTGATTCCAAGCTCAGAAATGCTGCTGCTTTATTTGTTTCTAGGGTGTCTTAATTAAGAACGGGGGGAAATTTAACTGGGAGATATCAGTGGGGTGTCTGCAGCAATTACGCTAAAATGAAGTGGAACCAGGAAAGTGTTGAAGCAAAGAGAGAGAGGGTAAATGAATGCAAACACTACACTAAGCTGTATGCAATATATTGTCTTCGACGGGGAGAGACAATGTAAATTGGAATCACTCAAGAGGGTGGCACCCACTGTTTTCGCAAAATTGCCTCTCTGTGTCAAAAGAAAAACAGTCACACGTCAGGAGTTTTTAGTTGTGGTGGTATAATGATGCTATTAAAACCTCGCTGCAGAAATGGTGCACAGTATATTTCCCTGGATTCGAAAGGAAGACAGTTGACAGCTGGGATCGTATTATAGCATTACTTTGTGGATTATGGACATAGACCTAGAAAATATCCAGACATAGTAGACGTTGATTGCAGTTTTCAAAGATTACACAGAAAAAGTGCACCTTTCCGAAGAACCATCCCTACATGGGGCCATAATATCCAAACTACGGGGTTCATCCCCGTGTGACCCCAGGGTTCGGTCCTAACTCCTGATCCAACTGAGGTCACCCCTAGTCAGGCTTTCAGATATGCTCCCATCCCATTCCAGCCCTCTTCTTTGGATCACTGCTGGATCTCTGAGATTCTGGTCGTGGGCCAGCTGTTCCACTACCGACTCGTACTGACCCAGACCCTGTTGACGATGCTGCTGACTTCTTGCTAGACTTCTTTGCCAGCCGGTTCCCATGTCAGTTTGTCTTGTAGTATGGTCAGTGTCACAGGAGTCTGCCAGACAGCTGAAACGGATCGGGACCAGGCTACGTCTCTTCCTCCCCGTTCCAAATAAGCCCAGTATTCCAGTTGCCCGACTGTTAATCACAAGGCAAGGGCCTGTGGTTTTAAAACCTCTTATGACTAAGTAGAAAAGCACACGCATAGCCCGTGTCCAGAACAACCATTTGATTTGTCTCCGCTGAAAGTCATTGACAGATCCAGATATTGTGACACGTCACCAAAAGCACTGTGACTTGCAGTCATGGCATTCATAACCGTATTGGTAAATGTAAAGTGCACCAGAGGCTGTAATTCATACTGGGTTAAAGGCGGTGTTGACCTTTAAAAAAGGGTGTTCATTTTGACAGGATTATTTCAACGCATTGACGATACCTGCTGGGAACCAGTTTCTCTGTGAAGCCTCAAGACTTGGGCTAAATTGCCTCATCAAAGTCATTCCGGACCTCAGCTTTTACTGTGCCAGAAATGAGCTAGAACCGCCGCCTGCGTTAATCAACGTCATCCTAATCATTTTAGTTTATTTCTTTGCGCTCTTGTGTGCTTAATGGTGAAGGAGAAAAGGCTTAAGACACCACATCATCTCTGTGTAAGAAAGGGACATCTGACTGGGTGATGAGGAGGAAGTGCCAGTGGCGCAGTGGATGGGCGGAGGAAAGAACGAGATGCCGCAAGCTACCGTGTGTAAAGCGAGGAAGGACGGAAAAGTGGTGGCTGAATTGAAAGAAGGGTGGTGATTGACGCTTATTTAGTCCACACCTGTATTTAAACCCATGCGCTGGCAGAAAACGGGAGGCATTTAAAAATGCCTTTCTCCTTCTGAAACCTATGTCTTTGTAATGTTAACTTAAGGATTTCGTTTTACTTTCAGCCTTTGTTGTTTTATAATTAGAATGCTGTCCTCCTTCGGTTTTCCACTTGCTTGGAGCAGTGTAACCAAACGAACGTAGATGGCAGTCTGGCTCCCTGAAAATCTTTCCACAGATGTAGAGCCAACCTTCCGTCCTTTCTACTCTCTTTTGTTCGTTGGTTCTCTGTTGTCTTCTGGCTTTGTTTCTTTCACCCACCGTCTCTGTGAGCTCTGGTCTGTGGTCTGTGTGAGTTTGGTGTGTTTCCGACTGGCTACAGTAATACATCCTCCCATGTCCCGGGCCGTCAAAAGTTCAGCGATTTCCTCTTTTTCTGAACTACTTACCTCTGTCAACACACAGTTCGCCTGTCTCCCTCTTCTCCCTCTTTTCACCCTTGTACTTCCTATTTGTCTTCAGTTAAAATGTTTTGGCGCTAGTTCATAACCCCGTTCTCCTCTGCCCTCCTTAAATCTTTCAACTTTAGACGCACACTTTTCCCTCCAGCTGTTTCTCCATCAATTCACTTAACCCCAAGGCGAGTGGAAAAGTAACTGTCTTGACTGGCAGTCGCACGCTTCAGTCACCCGCTTCGCAGCTTTTTAAGTGGCCAACTTGCTGTTTTCCGTAGTAAAAAGCAACAGCCAGAAACATGCATCTGCACGCACACACACACACACACACACACAATCTCTTTCTGTTTTGCTCTTTGCTTTTCTCTCTCCGTTGCGAGACAGTGTAATGGAACTCGTATTTGTTCCATTAATAAAGCGTTATAGAAGTCCACCACCGTGGAACGTCCAAATGTGATGTCATCCTAGTGGATTAATGCTTTATACCTCTGACCTTGCAACACGTCTTCAATCGACGCAGGTCATTACGTCTCGCCACAGTCTGGGTCGGATTACTGCAGGGGTTTATGGGAGCTGAAGCCAGTGGCACCAAGGCAATGGCCCCAAGGGTCCCTGAAGCGAAGAAACCAATTTTACCTACGTTATGATTTCCTAATCCAGGGCTGACCACGGCTTTGTCTGCCGCGTGTTTCTGTGCATGGGTCATAAGGTAGACACTATATATAACACACTGGCCTAGAAGGGACAAGTGGCCTATTGAGGTGTAGTGATGGTTTGCTCTGCAATGTGTGGTGATGATGGCGTAGAGGACATGTGGCCCGTTTTTCCATTTAGTCACACACAGCAATTATTGTACTCCATTTAACTGTGGGTTAAGGTGGGTTATGTCAATCTGGCTATGACTGAACGCCTTTCAGAGCTGAAGGAGCCTGGGGCTCGATGTGCTGCCGACAACTGTGGTTGTCCTCTTTTTCCCTTGCACACCCACCCAGACCCACACACACACACACACACAGGGTCGGGAGTAATGGACCTGGACTCGGTTAATGGATTACAAAAACAGCAGTGAATGTAATCCATTAGTTTAGCAACGGGATTACAGATACTTCAAAATAATAATTGGAATTACTTCTTGGATTACGTTTAAATTCAAAATAAATGAGTGCGCTTAATAATTTCAAATAGATATGTTGCATGTCGGATTTCTTTGATTTTTTTAGCTTAAAGTCATTGTCACTCAAACCAAAACGTTAAATGCCTCAGGTGTGCGTGATCAGCATGTGGCAAATATGGGTGCACATAACCAGTTGGGTGATTTAAGTAGCACTTTCTCCGGTTTGGGCTGGTAAAAACCAGGATGTGGTTTAGTGAACAACTACTGATGCATCTTTCTCAAAACAATAATAATCTATACCTGGACTTGTTTAGGTGATTAGGTTATTATTCTGTCTACAGAAAGTTGTAACGGCACTGCCTTCAGGATGAAACATTATGTGGAATTAATCACGATGTTTGAGGAGGAAATGTATGTTGCCAAGAACTCGGCCTGGATGACCAGTCGTGATTTCCATTCGATGCCGACACCTTAATGTCGTAGGCCGTAGATTCTGCTTGCTCTGGACCTCAGAAAAGGGAGAACATTGTTTATTATTGGCAGCTGACGGTATTGACTAAGTTAATAATGCAGGTGTAAATCACAGTTTATTTCTCAATCTTGCGTTTCGTGAATGAACCTTAGGTGGCCCCAATAATCGCAGGTTACATTCACGCGAGCTGGTGTGCTGGTGTGCTGGTGTTCATGTTTGCGCATGTGAGGTACGGGTTCCAGGACTTTCTGTGAGCTTATAACAGCTTTGGACAATGTTGCTGGTTGTGGGACAAAGCATCAGGCCCAGTCTGCACATTTTATGTACGCATGAAAACTACAGATATCTTGGCCATACAATGATGTGAATACCTTTTCCCAGAAATTACAATGTATTTAGTTTTTAAGCCGTAAAAAACACAATTAACAGAATTGGATACATCCTATACAACAACAGGTTTTGTTAAGTTGGTTATATTCATATTTGTCTCCTAATGTCTCTAGATATGAAAGTAATCTTCAAGTTACTGAAAGTAATTGGATCACGTTACTGAGTTTGATTAATCCAAAAGTTGGATTCCAGATTACAATTTTAGACAGGGGATTTGTAACTAACAGATTACATTTAAAAAGTAACCGGGAAATGCATAGGTTGGTATCACTAAAGTTGTAAGTACCAACCTTATCACACGACTCTGAAATTCTTAAGCTAACCTTAACCCCTAGGCCTATAATATACGTTTTTCTATTTTAGGTACGGCAAAATGACATCACTACATTTTTCTCACCTTGTGAGGACACAACAGGCGCCCAGACTCACTCACACTCACAGACACACATTCGCACACACGCAGACAGTCAAACTAATTTGCTGCAACGCATATATGCTAGTTCCCCCTAGAAAACACACGCAGACATACTGAGGTGACGTTCAGTCCTCACAACAACCTGACACATTGCCAGACATACTTTGAGGCAACAAATTCTTCTTCAGTTGACTCCACAATTTGAGTCATAAACTATCTGCCCCTTTTTCAACCCCCTCAAACAAAGAAGAAAACGAAATCCCTACCGCAGCCCACCAGTCACTGTCGATATGCGAAGCACTCTGACCTTAAATCTATGACCTCTTACAGAGTCTAGACATTTTCTCCTGAAGCCTGTGTGCCTGAAATGCCGGAAACAGTAGTCGCCTTCTGTGTTTTTGGATGTGTGTGTGTGTGTGTGTGTGTTCATGTTCCCTCCGTGTGTTTTCGCGTGCCGAGTAGCCGTAACCGTGTTTGTGTGTTTTCATTTATCCACTTCTCTCTCCATAAGTCCAGTTAGTCTTCAGAGAGAGGAAATGAAGGCTCAGGTTTCATAAGCTGATTACCCAGAGACAGACCTGTAGTGCACACACACACACACACACACACGCTCACACTCAAGCACACACACTGCACCGCTGGCCAGTGGAAACACTCCGGTGGTCTGTGATGGCGGCAAATGAGCATGTAATTCAGACGGAAAGAAGGAGGGGCAGAAAGAGAAACATTGGCACGGTCGTTCCACAAACGTTGCCTTGGAACTGTCTTACTTTCTCCGTTTCCGCTGTCTTTCTCTCTCTGCTAAACCTCTCTCTGTCTCTACTAGACCTGTCTCTCTCTCTGCTAGACCTGTCTCTCTCTCTGCTAGACCTGTCTCTGTCTCAACTAGACCTGTCTCTCTCTCTGCTAGACCTGTCTCTGTCTCTACTAGACCTGTCTCTCTTTCTCTCTGCTAGACCTGTCTCTCTCTCTCTCTGCAAAACCTGTCTCTCTCTCTCTGCAAGACCTGTCTTTCTCTCCATTTCATATCACTTTTTCTGTCTTCATTACTCTCACACTCATCCACATCACAATCCTCTTTTCTTCATCTCTTTCCACTCCTCTTGTCTACAATTCCATTCAAATCAAATTACTTTATTGGCATGACATGTACCCAATGTACATATTGTCAAAGAATATCTTCATCACTCTCTTCTTCATCATGTTCCTCAATTTTTTTCATTCCTTTCCACATTGCTTCAACACTCCACGTTGCCTCAACCCTCTCCACATTGCCTCAACACTCTCCACGTCGCCTCAACCCTCTCCACATTGCCTCAACACTCTCCACGTCGCCTCAACCCTCTCCACATTGCCTCAACACTCTCCACGTCGCCTCAACCCTCTCCACATTGCCTCAACACTCTCCACATTGCCTCAACACTCTCCACATTGCCTCAACACTCACCACGTTGCCTCAACACTCACCACGTCGCCTCAAAACTCTCATTGCCTCAACACTCTGCACGTCGCCTCAACACTCTCCACATTGCCTCAACACTCTCCACATTGCCTCAACACTCACCACGTTGCCTCAACACTCACCACGTCGCCTCAAAACTCTCATTGCCTCAACACTCTGCACGTCGCCTCAACACTCTCCACATTGCCTCAACACTCTCCACATTGCCTTTCTCGTCCATCAACTATCCTGATCATTCTAAATGTTTTCAATTCCTCTCTTTTTCTTCCCCGTCCACCTCCTACCTCTCCAGTCAGACAGTCAGACATAAGGCATGGGGTGGTGAAGCAGCCAGGCGTGAGCCCATTTATAATGATAGAGGTGATTCTCTTCGGCCAATACGTCCACAGTCCATATATTCTTATTGCTGATGGCCTGGGAGGGTTAACACACACTCTCTTTCACCCACACAAACATTCTGTCTCTCTCTCTCTAACGTTCCCAGGGCGTCCCCTGGGTTATTTCTGGGCCTCAGTAATGGCCATCTCATTACTAGCTATATTAGTGTGTGTAATAGTATCGGTGTGTGTGTAATAGTATCGGTGTGTGTGTAATAGAATCGGCGTGTGCGTAATAGAATCGGCGTGTGCGTAATAGAATCGGCGCGTGCGTAATAGAATCGGCGTGTGCGTAATAGAATCGGCGTGTGCGTAATAGAATCGGCGTGTGCGTAATAGAATCGGTGTGTGCTTTGTGTGTAGCAGAATTGGCTGCCATTGCAGTAGTGGTGACATTAGTCCATTTTTCTCCTTTCACTACCACCTACACATCGATCAACCTCGGAGGTGTACTTCTCTGCAACCCTTCTCAGATTGCCACCGAATCAATCGCCCACCATTGATAAATCAAGTTTTAGAGATAAAGTTGTGTGTGTGTCTGTGTCTGTTTGCACCTGTGTCAGTACACTGGGATAGTTTCAGTAGATATAATAAAGACATTGATTGATAGAAATCACATTTGCCTTCAACACTGGAATGTGAGGGTGAGGGTACATGCTTTCAAGAACTGACTCCAAAGTCCTCAGTCCCCCTTCTGATGAAAATGCTTTTGTCACCATGACGGTGTGTGTGTGTGTGTGTGTGTGTGTGTGTGTGTGGGGGTAAAATGTTGTGACTGTTTCCTTGCCAGCGTCCTGTCAGCATTAGATCGTACTTTTTTTTTTAAATATACCCTTAGATTCCACAAACACGCTTCTACACACACACACACACACACACAAACACGCTTCCCACCGAATGGAGCGGTTTTGGATGACACATGAATCACGGCATAACTTCTCCCCTGTGGAAAACTGAGACCGCCACTCCCGCTGGCAGACACATTCACTGGGACGGCGGGGACGGAAATTATTCAACTTCCAGCCCCCTCTCTCAATGACCCCCTCTCTCAATGTCTCTCTCTCTCTCTCAATGTCTCTCTCTCTCAATGTCTCTCTCTCAATGTCTCTCTCTCTCTCAATGTCTCTCTCTCTCTCAATGTCTCTCTCTCTCAATGTCTCTCTCTCTCAATGTCTCCATCTCTGTGTCTCTTTCTCAATGTCTCCCTTTCTCAATGTTTCCCTCTCTGTCTCTCTCTTTCTCTGTCTCTCTCTCTATCTTAACGTCTCTCTCTGTCTCCCTGCCCGTGTGTCTCTCCTTCTCCCTCTCCGTATCTCTGCCTGTTGGTCACACTGTCTCCTTTCTCCACTCTTAGCCTTTCACAGTTCAACTGGCTGGAAACCCACACTGAGTCTGACTCCAGTTGTCCTTGCCTGTCTGCCTGCTGGCCATACAGTAGCCTCAATGTGATGTCTAACTTCCCTCTGGTTCATAGATTAATTCCAGTGTGTAGCTTGTGTCGGATGCGTACCTTTTGTTTGCGGGGGATTTAGACATAAATCCCACCACAACACAAGCACACACGTGCACGCACGAACACACAGGCCGACGCAATCACGTGTTTTGTCTGAATTACGTGAGCCACCCTAATTGCAAAAAATTTAAAACAGACTTGACAATGAAATACTTTCAGAGAGCGGTGCGTGTTGAATGCACATGTAATGCTGTTTTTCGCACTCACAGTAACCATCTTATCTATATAATCTCTGCTCAGATTTGTCCGACTCTAACTAGCTTGCTGTAGTATCTTCTCTCCAGACTGCAGCCTTTGTTTAACATTTTGCTTCTGTCTAATCTGCATCCTCTTTTGATGCTTGCTCTATGCACTGTGGTTTGATATGCAGGTGTTATGTAATGTTCTCTTTCTCAACAGTGACCTCAGTGCGACCTCTTCACGTTTTTTGCTGTGTAGGATTTTTGTCTGATGTATACCTTGTGCTTTGGTTGGTAGGCCAGTCTGGTGTGTGGTTTGTGTCAGTGTTCAAAGCTGTGTCCCAAAGGACTCACGCAGAGTTGGTGGAGACAAAAACAGAGCCCCAGGCCCGGGATAGGGCCTCCGTATCAGGGGACCCCGAGGGAATGAACCAGGAGGTGCTGACCCCGCTTCCCCGGGGGACCCCCTGAGCCGTGCAGTGACGTGGACAAAAGGACGGTGCCCGGGGGACCCCGGCGTCACAATCTGAGATGCTAATCTAGCAATGGCAACACTCAGGGCACATAGACTTGGGGGTTGCCTGGCAGGATGCGAGCTGACCCCGCTGCCATTAGGACCGGCTAATGGATCTCCTGTTTGGGGCCCGGCTGGAGTGCCGACTCCGGTTGTTGTGGAACAGCCCAGATCAGCCCTAGGGGGAAATATGCCTCATTTCCTCGGCTCCTTCCTACTCTAATCCTTCTTTCATGATGGCGTGGCACCGTATTGACTCCATATATAGGCTTTTGCAGGCATCTGCTTTAATCTAATCATCCCTGTTTTCCGGACACACTCACACGCACACTTTTTAGGCGTAGTGCTTCGCCCCGGGTTTCAGCCGTGCGCCCGTGACAGCGCCGGCGGCGGTAAGTTCAGATTCACAGGCTTTTTTATACAGCCAGTCAATGACCAAACAGTTACTCTGGCTCAACCTACACAGTGACGCTAGCACCTGCTCAACCTACACAGTGACGCTAGCAGCCGCTGAGCACCCGCTAGCACCAGCTCAACCTACACAGTGATGCTAGCAGCCGCTGAGCCTCGGCGGGTGGGAGTGGGTGGGATTGTGGCTAGCTACTCTCATGTGGCTAGCTACTCCTTACCTAGCTTACTGGCTGATGGCAATAAATGCTTCGCTGCCACTCTCTCAGGCCAAGCAAAGCTCCTGCGCGCGCTCCTTTAACGCCGGACAGTGCCCATAGAGTCATTAGAACGAGGCCGGAACACCGTGGTTATAGGTCTTTCAGGGGGATGTGTGAAGCATTAGTAAACAAACATTATGTAAACAATGACTGTGTGTGTGTGTGTGTATGTGTGTGTTTGCGCTCAGTGAGGGAGCCTCTATGTGCTGTATCCGGTACAGCACAGCATGTCCAGTCTTGTGCTATTTCTACCCATCTCCTCCAAAAGCCATAGGGATTTGGAGCCACTGAGGGAGGCTAATCGTCCAGTCCAAACACTGAGGCCCGATTAGACGCCACCATTACACTAGGCGCTAGCCGCGACATGAGCCACACAGCTAGCACAAGTGGCCATAGCTTGATTGGATTTGCAGTGGGAGTCGGAGCTACTCTGTCATAATGGACTCCACTCTGTCAAGATCTAATAGGCTTTATAGGCCGGGACAGGGGGGATTACGGACAGTCTGGGTGAACGTAAAGGGCACTGCTGCCCTGTGCTCTCATATCGCTCAGTTGTTTTGGTGGGCCTGATGTGCTAATCCCAATTAGCCGCTCGGAGGCTCACGTCACATACCACAAGTCCACATGAGTGAGGGGAATGTGGCCGGAGAGAGAGGGGAGGAAATGACGGCGCTGGCAACTCTTGCCTTGCTTTTACAGCACAGTGCGTTTGTGATTAGCATCGGCGTATTAACAAGCAACAACAGACATTCAGCCTGTTTGCTAGCGTGGTGCGGGTGGTGCCCTGTGACAACCAACTGCCATTAAACTGAACTCAACACACATCCCCTAATCGAAGCGCACCTGTTCACAATCAGGCCTCTTTTAGAGAGCAGGGATGTAGCCCTGGGATGTAGTCCAGGGCTGAGAGACAAGGAGCTGCAGACTCTGAGGCAGGAGAAAGAGACGGAAGCCGGAGTGAAAAGGGACATGTTTGCAATGCCACTCCCAGCTGCCCTGGATGCCGCAGCTGCCCCAGCGCTCCCAGGTTACAATCGCCATCATGCCACCACGCTCCCAGACGCCGAATCCTCAGCCAACCCGGTCCCTTTTCTTTCCAAGTTGCTCCCTAAGTTCTGCTGTTTCAATGAGAGGCCCTGCAGGGCCCTGTACACCGGTGATACGTCAGTCCCCTGTGTCTCTACCCGTCACACCAGGTCCTGACTGGGGTCGTGTTTTTCCATCCGACAGCGTGGAACACCCCGTCACTTGGTTACTGCCCAGACGCGGGCTGGTCACCTGTGAGCCGAGCAACCGGCAATAGTTACGTTAGGCTGGATTGACTTACCGCTGAATGTGTTCGCGTTCATACAGGACAATGATCGCCCCTCTAACTTCTGTGTAGATAATGAAGTGCACATATATAATCTCATGAGGTTGAAAACGTACTTGAACTTAAAACAAGTAACCAGTGTTTACGAAAGGATCCGGCTTGATTGACGCTTTCTTTTTTAATTCAGCCCCGAATGCCTAAACACGGGCTGCCAAATAACCACCCAATACAAAGTCTTTGATCCACAGACGGACGAAGGGGCACACTGTCTAGTGTGAGTAGTAGCTCAATATCAACACCAGTAGCACCCCTAGAGAATAAAGCCACATGCTGTTCATTTATTGCCATTGGTCCTCTAGCATAAACATTGGAACACGGCCACGGTTTTGACCCTCGTAGATTTTCTTTCTTATGTCTCACGCCCCACCCTCTACAACGCCAGTGCTGTTGTGTTTCACATTTGTCTCTATTCGATTTTTTTGGGCATAATGTGCATGTACTGAAATAACATTTTATTCACAATATTTTTTTTCAACTGAACCTTTTTATGACTAGCCACAATGACAGCAAAACAGTTTGTGGAGGATTGAGTATTTTTGTAATTGCGGAGCTTTTTGCTTTCCTTGTTGCTGAGCCATCCAAAGCAACATATCCAGATGACTATTGCTGTGGATCAGCGGAAGTGAATACATGAATGAGTACATTTTGAAGTGTGTATATTTATGACCTACTAAAACTCTGTGGCTCTTTCTGTGGTGGTTCTGGAGCATTTTTGAAATTACAGTTGAGTTTTGAGGTAAAAAACAGCGGGGAGGTTTAGGAAAATGCCATCAATAGATTGACTGTAATATGCAGAGCAAGACAACCTTTCCGTCTGTGTAGAGAAGCTTTAATTTCTAACCACTACTTCTTTAAGGGCACTGCACAGTCACCAAATCTTTTTTTCCCTCTCATATGAAGAAAACAAATGAACACACAGTGAAATGGCAGCTGACGCACAAACATATATGGCCTGACCCTCCCGCTACCAATCCTATCAAAAATAATGATGCCTTTCCCTTTAGAGACAGGAAGTGTACAGTATTTCTGTCTGATTTCTTTTCCCTCCTTAATTCTAATTCCAGGAATGTTATGAATGGAAAATGACGCTGACGGTTTTCCATAGCCACTACCAATGCTGTTGTGTCTTCTCAGTTTGCCACAATGAGTGTGCACTGCTGTGTGTGGAGTTTACACATCCATGCTGAGTTGAATATGCAGCACATCTGGCAACGCAAGGTATTATGGGAAGGATTCATTTGTCAAGCATGTACTTAGAGGCCATCTATTAACAGGTTGGGTTATGCCACTTAAGTATCCTTGAATAGCCATGCAGTCACACGCAGTGTGTGTTTGTGTGTGTCTGTGTGTGTGTGTGCACGCGCTGCAGATTGTGCTGCCCCCAAATTCAGTATTTAAAATACCTTGTTACAAATTACACTGACGGTTAACGGTGAAGGTTAATTAAGAGTTTAAGCCAGGAATCACAGTCTTGGCTTTATGGTTAGGATAAAGGTTAAGGGCAAGGTTACAAAGATACATAAACTCTTATCTAAACAACACAATTACCCCTAAGAAAAACACATCACTATTCTACTTATTTAACTCATGTATTTTTGGCTTCTTTTACAGCTTTTTTACAGCTAGATACAGTACAAAAACAATGGACAAGAATCACTTATCTCACTGCTTAATCTCCCTTTGATTTCTCTTTCTGAAGTTCACTCTGCCCTCAGTTTTCAGTCTGTAAAAGGCTTTTTGAGCTAGCTCTTTTTCTGTATTGAGGAGCTTCAGTTGACACAAGGGATGTCTTTGCACAGTACTGTCCTCAATAAATAATGCTACTTTCTGTTTTAACAGTAACTTAGTCAAACCCTTTTCAATGGCTTTCTAACAAGATGTACTGTACCAACCAGATCTTTGATGCCACTCAGCTGGAGGCAGAGTTTAATTCCTCTGCTGTGTTTTATGCTGTGAGATGTGGTACTGCCGTTCGCAGTCTGTTTTGGTTTGTTCTGGGCCTTTTAGGGACTGTGTATCTTATGGTAGGTTGTGCCCTTGGCTGAGCCAATCCCAGGAGGGTTTAGTCCCGTGGGAGCCCACTGCTTCCCGGTCAAAGAGGTTGATGTTTACACCAGGTCGACACGACGCGCCAGCTCATGCAGGAGTGCGTCGTGACTCTGTCTTGTGTGATGATGTTATGGTCCGATGTTCGTGCATGTGCGCACCTGACTGAAGGAAATGGTACGTGTGACTCAGGCTCCATGCTGTAGCGGGTACAGCCTCTAGTCACTCCAGTGCTGTCGTCCTGTTTTTTTTCCCCTTTTCGCTTCCGGGTTCATGTTTGAGTGCGTGCTAGCTGTCAGATTTTAGCCCCACAGCTGAACAGCGACGGGCAAACCCTGATGCCCTGCTCGCTGTCAACACACATGTCGGTTTACCGCTAGAGATCCCACCCGATAAAATTGGACAATTGATGTGCTGAAAAAAAAAGCACATTGCGGAGTACCAGCGGCGCTCTCGACTTCATGGCACTCACACTGACAGACTTCGTCCCTCTCCTGCCAAGCGTGTTGGGTTCATGCCCCAGGAAAAGCTCATCTTGATAGATTCCTTAAAACCCCTGAATGCCTAATAAAAAGGGACAATAAATCCTGTGGCGGATCGCATTATTAGACTCGACACAAAGTGTATTCTCGCTGGGCAGCACAGATTCAGAGTGATTTATCATCTAAGGTTAGCATTTGCGGAGTTATTGCTAGGCACTGGCATCTCTGCTAATGCTGTAAACTCCCTGGGTGTTTTAGGAATGAAAACACCAAACCTCAAGCCAAAACTGGGCTGTGGCTAATGGAGCAAGCTGGCAGGGTGGAGTGGGCAGGCACTCAGTATTCCACAGCAGCAGTAGGGTGTACCGCGGCCGCTAATGACATCGTGAAGCAACGGTTCCAACATGAACTCTTTCTCGCTTTCGTAGCCTTCGTAATATCTCTCTTTCTCTGTCCCCCTCTGTCTCTGCCTCACTCTCTCTGGTTGACTGTGGGGAGATAACGGCTTGTTTTCACAAGCCCAACGTGAGAGGGACAGGAGAAATGGAGTCATCGAGTCAAAGGTGCACAGACACCTGCCACAGAGCCTGAAGTCAAAGGGGTCAGAGACAATGCTGTCTCTCATCTGAACGGAGAAAGAAAAATGGGAAAAAAGCAAGGGTCAATTGAGAGACAGAATGTCTGAAGCTGTTCCCTAGTGTTCTTTATGTATATGAAAGCAAAACAACCAACAAATGGACTTGCCTTCAGGGCACTTCTGTAAAAGATTTTCTTCCGGATCTATTTAAGTTCCCTTCAACAAACATTAGTTTAGTCTGCTGAGGGTTTTTTGGGGGGGACTGGGAGGTGAGTCTGACTGGGCAGAGGAGGACACAAGCGGTTAGACAGACAAAGGTGCACAATGAAGTGCTTTAGGAGGCCACGGTCCATCCGCCTTCATTCACCACACTGTCTGCCTTGTTCTACGTCCTCTTTTCCCGTCTCCCCACTCCCCACTCTCTCTCCCTGACTTCTTCTGCCCCTCTCCTCCCCTCGTTTTGCTCCTCCTCCATTCCTCTCATCCCTTACCTCTGTTCCTCGTCCCAGCCTTCCATCCCCCCTTTACTCTCTCCTCTCTGCCACAACCCCTCTCCCACTCCTTCACACCTCTCCCACTGATTTACTCCTGTCTTACTCCTTTACCTTAGTCTCGCTTTTCCACCTCTCCTTCTCCCTTAATGTTCCCCTCTCCTGATTTCCCTTTATCTCGCCCCACCCCTCCACAGTGGTACAAAAACAAACTCCCCTCTGTTTCTCCCTCTCCTCCCTCACAGCACAGCATTACAGTAAGCACAATGAGGGTTGGGTCAACGCTCTCCCTTTGTGTCTGGCAGGGTGGCAGCGGTCAACTGGCCAATCGCTATTAACCATAATAAGCAGTGTTTGAGACCATTCGCAAGGCCGTCGCCGTTGTGTGACTCAGCGTCTCAAACACAGCTGGGCAGCGAGAACAGGAAGCCGGAAGAGCTTTGGAGGAATTGAGAAAGCGCGGCAGCGATTGCCATTAGCAAAGACTGTTCATGGTCACACACACTTAAACACACACACTCACACTTAAACATACACACACCATTAAGCAGACCAAACAGGTTAGGTAAAGATGCTGTTATCTCTGTATTAGATTAGTTGCACACTACAGGCATATGGCTTTTCTCTTTGTTCTTCTGGTCTCCCGTACCACTGTGTGTTTGCGCACGTGTGATCGTTCCTGTTTAATCCGTAACCATTGATGTGCGGTTATTTGTTTGTTTGTTTAGACATAAACCTAGTTGCAGTGAATTACAATGAGTTCCCCTAATGAACTAAAAGTCAGTCCCCTGGTATTTGACACGGGCAACGTTGGATGAGTCACTAATGGACTCATTAATTGTTTGCTTTAGCAGGATTGTACCCAGGCATTTGTGACCTGATTTGACGAGGAAGCCTGTTATTTATTATCTGTCTTTCGATTTGCTGGTATAATGCACGTCTTTGTTTTTCACCGTTTGCTGAACTGTCCTCCAGTCTAATTCAACGTGTTGTGAGGCACAGTGCCTGTTTCTGTATCAGTCATCGTTGTAAGGGCCATGTCATTCTGAGGACAAACGGTAGCTGCTTTGATGCCATTAACTCACGTTAGGCCATCAGTGGAGGAGTTGGTTTTTTGTTTTGAAGACGGCTGTCAACATTTTGTTTCCATGGCGATGCCGCAATATTTGTTGAGGTCCCTGTTATCCCGGTCCCTGTTATCCAGGTCACCTGGTTGTTGATAACTCGCTCCAAGGCTGCTCTTTAGAAAACAGTCAATCATTTCGGCAATGCAACCCCTGAGTGTTGATTTTTAGAATAGAAAACTGTCTCTTTACCAGTTAAGTCACATTATTGAGCCTCCAGAGGCCGTGATCCTGGATGCCTACTCTATTCATAGTACCAGTTTGAAATATTTGAGGCTTTGTCTCACGAATGTTACCCTTTTCATGGGGAAATGGACCTGAGTGGGAGTATTCAGAGTTTTCCTAGTATTGTGTGACTCTAAGCCCCAGCAGCTCTATTGCTCAGTGTGACAGGTGAAAGACCCAGATAATTCCCTGTCCATCAAACTCAGCCCGTTTTTATAAGCCTTAATTCAAATGTTATGTGTGGTATGAATCAGAGCTGCAGACAATTCCCTATTCCATCCAGTTTTGAAAGATCTTAACGGAAATGGGCTTCATGTGACAAATGTATTCAAATGATCTGAGTGGGTGGATATTTTTTTTTGTCAGAGCACATACTTGGGCAGTGCTTTGCATAGAGTGGAGACTTCTGAATGGCTTGAACAGCAATCTCCTACAGGCTCTGTGTCTGAATCTTTCTCAACTTTTTTGAAGGTTGTTTGATCCTTCGTCAAAGCCTGATGTACCTTGTATGCAATTGTTTTCAAAGGAGTGGGTGAAGTGTAACACCCAGATCCGGGATTATGATGGGATATGCCTGCATGATAATTAAATGGAGCTGTTGACAGTTAAACATGTTTGCATCATCCATCGCTCATGCAGTGAGCCACTAATGGATGGAAAATAACTCTCAACAACCCTATCCATCCTCTTCAGCCCTCCCATTCCTTAATGCTGAATTTGTCTGTCCTAAATGACTCTCCCTGCGCCCCCAACATTCAGTTCTGGACCTAGACGCTGGTTCCACTGCGTTTTTCCTTCACTCTTTCCCCGTATGGACTTTCTCCATTTAGACTGACAACACCAAATGGGTGCAATTCGTTATCGGGTAGAACACACAAAAAAACTCCAGCAAGCTCAGAACGTGGAAGGGAAATTTGTGCTAATTTGACTACAACAATATGAGCACCAGTCCAATGTAGTGCACTAAATAGGGAATAGAGAGCCATTTGGTATTCAAGCTAAATTAATAGATTTAGTGTCTTAGATTTATATCATCTTTCCATTTGGCTGTCTTTGGCTGTCTCTCAAAGCCATGGCTGAAGGCCTTGTATAATTTACAGAGGCGGGTTGTTATCGTTACAGTAACAAAAACAGCCACCCGGCTTCCATATTTATGAGTCTTCTATATCCTTGACCCACAATGCCCCCATAAAAAAAATAATTTGGAAAATAAATATACATGTGTAAAATAGAATGAATCTACACTGCTAACCACAAATGTTTTTTTTCTTTCTAACAAAAAACCCCAAAGATGCTTATAATTCTTCCAAATAAGTCCAAATTGAGACTTTTTCTGTCAGGTTAACCATCAACTACTACGTTTTGATTAGGCATTTTCTTGACCCATTTTTAAGGGGATGGCATAAAAAAGCTACAATCAGCCCTGTCGCAGCTGGTTGAATAGACCTCAACTGGCAATGGGAAAATATTAAAACGTAAGGCAGGACCACTTACTGGAAGTGTGTGTGTTTACGCATCTTGTCTGGGTTTGACAGTGAAGGACACAAGTAATGCTTTCTCCAACAGCTCGCGGAAGTCTAGTGCTCATCTGAGTGAGCCAGTCGTGCCTGTGCAAATAGCTTCCCCTTAAATCCTAAAATACAAGCCATCTTGTGATTTCTAATTCATTCAGCAGACCCTCCGAAACCTCTAGGCTCTCAACCACTTCGCTCTCATACCATGAGTATCGTTCCACCTGTACAACCGGCAGCTTCACTCGATCTACTGGAACGACTCACACCCACACTCGCGTAGTGTGTAACAGACACCAATGGACACACAGCGAAACGGAAACGTTTCCATAGAACTCCACCGGCCCCTTAAAAAATGACTTTAGAAGTTGAGTTAGAAGCGACAACAGCCAGGTGCATTTGTCAATGTGCTGTCTGAGGAGCTCTGGCAGGGGATCTCCGATGTCCGTTACAATACCGTGATGTCAAGCTGGAGCTTGTCGCCATCCATCCGCAGCACTGAGTGCACATGCTACTCACGCACCCGGCTCAGTCCCTTTGATAGCGCGTGGCCCTGAGAACATTTCAAATGGATTATTAGTGTCTCGCTGATGAAGCCAGTGAAGTTTGGACAACAGGGGAACAGGTTTGCGTGGGTGCAGTTGACCGCTGGGTTGGTGCCGTCCAGGTGGCTTTGAGAAGAAGTGTTTAGGCCGACATTCAGATGTGGGTGTGGCACTTGTTCAAAAGCTTCAAGACATTTACTTGAAGATATATTGAGTATACATTATATGACTGTAGCTCATGCCCAGCTTTCAGGTTTTCCATACGTAAATGAGGGTCATCAGTAAGCTTGGCAATCAGGAGCACTGGGCCGGGAACCATAAGATTCCTGAAATGAAAAGGCGCCGAAAAATATGTTGCTCTGCCCTTAAGCAAGGCTTGTTGCTGGCCTAGTGGTTAGAGCATCTGAAGAGTAATCAAGAATTGGCTGTATAAAATCCCAAATCTGGCCAGGGGAAGTTCTGATCGTGGGCAGTCCACTCATATTTCTCCCAAGGTTCCAGGTATGACATAGTAATTCTAGCTGCTTTTGTTGAATTATTTTGCTTCTTTCTATCCAGGAGTCAGACGCATAATGTAACTAGCCAGGGGAGAACGGGAATTAATGAATACAAATTTTGAATAAATAAATATGAGAATTAATAAATAAATACAAGCCAGGTCGATAGTAATGCTTGTTGCCAAGGAGGTTGCCGTGGAGATCAGTTTTCCTGATTTTGAATAAGTGGAAACGTGAAGTGTGTGTGTGTGCGTGTAAGAAGGCGTGTGTTCTTCCATATAAGAATGAAAGGGCTCGCACACTATCAAGTTTATTAGGCACCCCACACAATATTATGAGAGAACATTTGTACAGTAGTCGCTTTGAAGGTCTGGGGTATTGGTGTTTTTATTATCTCCCACATGTAAATACAAAGATTCTATTTCCTTTGATTGCGTGTAGAAATGTGCTGATTTGTACTTCTCACACCCCTCTTAATGGAGAGAGTCTGTCGGCTCTCTGCATGCGTGCAAAGAGGAAGGCGTCTATTTGAACTCACCCACAATATACCAACAAAATGTGTTCTGTCGTGTCACTGAGTTCATGGACGGTGAGAAGGTGTCAGAAGACAGGAGAACTAAAACAGGTTAGACAGGTTGGCCATTCAGTACAGCAAGCATTGGCACCATATTCCTTGGGTACTTCACAATGGACATGCAGGTAAACACCAATGAAACACCTCAGCTGTTCCTATAAAGAACGATTGACAGACTCTTCAGCTGTTTCTGTTAAGATCGATTGATCTGCTGTCTCTTAGTGTGTACGTTGTACCGAGCGCCTGATAACTGTCACGTTAGGCCCTGCCCCCGGTTTCCTATGGTCTATGGGTATCAACATGAGCCGCCCAACCCCAACGCCAGATTGACGCCTTCTGACACCAGATTAGGATTGTCCAGCTGCATGGCATGGCTCACAAGTGCTTCGATCAGGCTGTGTTTGGCTCCTGCCTCCTGGTCGCTTTAGCTGGCGACGAGGCTCAGGGAAGATCATGTCCGTTTCTATAAGATCTTGAATCTTGAGGATCGTATGATGTTGATTCTGTGGTGTGTGGTTGACGTTCAGCCTTTGTTGCCTGCAGAATTGGTTTATGTAATATCTTTGTGGAATCAAGTGCCATTTAGAATTTTTTATGAATAATGTAGACGTTTCTGCATCAGCTACTCTATTCACGGTATTTGCTGTGTATAAAAAGAATGTTGGAAAATGGTGTGTTTATTTTAACACTGTGTAGAAATTGATGCTTTGCGTAATCACTGTGTCATCAGATATCTGGCTGTTTGATAACATCTTTGATAGTATTGAACGACATGAAACAGGCACCGCTTCGTAAAACCTTGATTTCCTGGTCTGCAGTTCGTTAGTCATGTCATCCGAAAGTCATTCATCAGTCGTTATTACAGTAATTATCCATCATGACAGGGCAATTTGGGTAATAGAGTATATCTGTGTCACCGACTTCACATACACTATTTAACATTCCAGCTCTTTTCTGTGTAAAGCAGCGGATGTGCCGAAGAATAGGATTACATTTGTTATACACTCTGAAATGTGTACAAAGTGTCAATGTTTGTGTTTTGTTATTAATTCAGATCTCTCTTCCAAAGTAGATTTGCGGTGCGAAGACTGACTAACCCAGATAAAAAAACTATGGTTAGCCTAAATAAAAATGTTTTATCATACCATGTAGATGAAGTCAAATATGTCAACATAAGTACTTTAAACTATTCAACTGCTCTGTAGCGCAGATGTTTTGGATAGTTAGGCAGGCAAGAGAGTAACACTGAACTATGTAGGGTACATGGGCCCCTAGTAGTGAACTATGTAGGGTACATGGGCCCCTAGTAGTGAACTATGTAGGGTACATGGGCCCCTAGTAGTGAACTATGTAGGGTACATGGGCCCCTAGTAGTGAACTATGTAGGGTACATGGGCCCCTAGTAGTGAACCAGGTAGGGTACATTGGCCCCTAGTAGTGAACTATGTAGGGTACATGGGCCCCTAGTAGTGAACTATGTAGGGTACATGGGCCCCTAGTAGTGAACTATGTAGGGTACATGGGCCCCTAGTAGTGAACTATGTAGGGTACATGGGCCCCTAGTAGTGAACTATGTAGGGTACATGGGCCCCTAGTAGTGAACTATGTAGGGTACATTGGCCCCTAGTAGTGAACTATGTTGGGTACATGGGCCCCTTTTAGTGAACTATGTAGGGTACATGGGCCCCTAGTAGTGAACTATGTAGGGTACAGTGTGGTCTAAGGATTGGTTTAAGAGTAACTCCATGCTGTTCAAACATGGCACTTCTTTTTGGGCCCATTTTAGGCAGCCACTATGACACACATCACCAGCAGGACTGTATTGTGCTTGTACAGTCCCGAAGACCAGCAACAAATCCAAATGTATTTGTTTGTCATGATCGCCCTGTGTGCACATCTGTCACAACGCGCTGTACACCGTGGCTGATCCTGCGTGTCGTCACCTTTGCCCTGGGTCGTGTGTGCACGGTTGATTTCCACCGAGACCAGCTGTTTTCTCTGACCTACATTATAGCAAGTTCTCACGTCCGTAACAGTTACAGAACAAGGTGAGAAAATGCCTTTGGTGGTCTGAATGATACTGTAAGCTGTGTGTGTGTGTGTGTATACACGTGTCCATCGGAGCGCGCGTGTTCGTGTCCGTCAGGAGTGTGTGCGCGCGCGCATGTGCGTGTGCATGTACACTCGCGTGCCTTGGTGTGCGGGCCTACCTACATACAGTATGAATGTGCATGAGTTAAACCGAAACCGCACGTTGGCCCTAAAGCCCTTACGCCATCCGTCACGAGCTGTCCATCAGAGAAACTAAACCTGTTCCAGACAGTCCAGATGACCGCTTTTGATTGAGAAGCCATCTGGGCCTTTATCACAATATCCGTCTTCTCCTCTCCTATGATTAATACAACCCGGGTCTGTAGCTGAGCAGCCCCAACCCAGCTAATGTAATACTCGGCCAAAACCTCCATCCTTCACTTCCCTTCATTATCTTCCAAATTTAGCCTGGGTTAGTCGGCGGCTTGGAGATAGATGCTAGCCATCTAACCGTCCAACCGATCCACTCCAGAGTCGTGATGAATGGGGTCTTAAGCTATTCCGGTCTGACATGAGGATCGCCTGCGTAGAAATCGCTGAGGTTATACAGTATCAGCCCCCCCCCCCTCCCCATTTTTCTGCACTTGTATTGTATTTTATAGGCTAGCCTTTCCGTGGCGTAGAGCTGATGTAATGTGATCGTTAAGTAACGTCTGTGAGAGTTATGGCGGTTTTCGTTTATTTTGTTTGAGGTTTTACTGTCAATTGGTCCCTGCAGGCTTCGATTTAGTTTGAACTGATCTCCTGGTCACTTTGCCGTTGTGTCAGTTTAAAGCTGTCTTGATGCTCGTCCCAGTGTGATCAATATCTGACTTAGTACCTCTCCATGCATTTATCTAAAATGGACTGTTACTTAAGTTGCTTCAGTTGCTATCCGACCAGCCACATTCATAGAACGTTATAGACTCTTGGTTCCTTACCTCCTTAAGGTCGAACAAGGTCAGTGTCAGAACGTCCCTCCCATCCGTTTCAGCATTTCCTTCCAGCAAGACTCTTCTTACACTGACAATAGTGTCCTGTGGTCTGTCATTAACGCTGCATTACACGGCGGTGAATAGGTGTCTGGACAGCCCATTATCATCCACTCCCAGGGTCATTAATACCCATTTGCCTAGAGGGAGATTGAAGTCAGCAGCTGGATGTCTGGTGGCTGGGCGGGGCTATAGATCTGTCACTGAGAGATGAGGGCCGGGAACAAGGATAAACAATGGGCGGGGATTGATGGGGGTAACGCTCTTTGGATAGTGGGATGCAGAGCCGGACTTCCTAGAGAATTAAAAAAATGATGGGAATCACTATTTGAAAATGAATTTGGTCTTCGTTGCCAATTCCTACGGATTAGTTAGGCATGCGTGACAATGCTCGGGTGGGTTGACTCGATGTGGGCCCGTCTTTGTGTCTTAGAAATGTATTTCAGAGGGGATACATGCACTAGTATTGCATTGATGCCAGAGACCAACCAGTGCACTTGTTTCCTTACATCAGTCAGAACTGAATATTTTGAAGTTGTTGCAAAGCCAGATTGTACTGGCCGTGATCCCTGCGCCGTTAGTCCCAGAGGTAGGGACCCATTAGGTGATGAAAGGATTTGGATTGTCTCCGTCCCCAGATGTAGCGTCTCTGGACATCTGTGTCCTTGGAAGTGTCCAAAGCAACAGGCCTGTTTCGATTAGTACCCAGATGTTGAAGTGTCTGTGGAAAAGTGGGCCGTTCGAGTGGGTGTCAATTTTAAATGACTAATTCCATTGGTTACATTGTCGGTTTTAACGGCGCTCTTTAAAAGTGGCGTCGGAGTTGGTTGACGAGCAAGACTTTTCCCGAGTCCATCCGTGCTCCTGCTGTGGATTTTTGGAGGGATGTAGTGAGATTGTGTCTGTTAGTGTGTGTGCGTTTGTGTGTTTGCGTGTTTGCATCCATCACTGCCAGGGGTCCCTAACTCTAATGAACAGCACTCCAACGGCAACCCAGCTGAGTTCATAAACTGTGGGAGGCTGAAATATCAGGCTCGCCACACTTGTAAAGTGAACAAGAAAGTAATTAAACCATCCCTTCCTTGACTTTCCATTACACATTCGTCTTGCTCAGTTTTTGGCGGTTTTGATTTGGGGTCTTCAGATGTCGCCAGTTAAATGCAAGGGCGGGCGGGCTAGTCAATTTACAGGGATACACTTTCAGCTGTTTTTTTTTTTTTGTCACCTGGGTCTCTGCAGCATCTCGGTGCGTTTTCAAAGCATGGGTCATTTAACGGCATTCGACCTTCCATCGCGTATCCCACACTTTCAGTTCCACTGGGTTTACATGATGCCCATCTTGAGCGTGGTGATGAAAGAATTGCATTAGAGACGCAACCCACTGCAACAGAGTAACGTTCTTTGTAGACAATCTCTCCTGATAGTACTGGTTTAATCCTGACCCTTCGTACAGTACCGATCAAGCTCCGGGACGGAGGCGTAATTCCACGCGCAATTGTGAAGAAGGATCGATTTGATTTGACGCCAGCACATGAGTTTGGCCTGTTCTCCTCTCCACTTGTATATTTAGCAGTCATTTTGTCTAGCCCCAGCTGTTTGCCTGGCGCTGTTTGTGTGTGCATGTGTGAGTAGGAAATATCATCACACAGGCATGACGCACTGGGTCCATCTGCTATTTAGTTAATCAGCGTTTTTTTGTCGCAGTGGGAACTGGGGCAAGAAGGGGAGAATTTAGTTATACAATGCCAAGACAAGCTAAAGGCTGCAGTTACGTACTGCTATCAAAATAGTCTAAATACTTGTTGACCAAAACGTCACGTGCATATACAGTACGTTGGTGTTCGATATTTCTCCCTGACCTCAGTTACAGCAGACAACAGAAAGTCCTCGCCTGGGTCATCCGTTGCTACTCCCATTGGCTCCTGCACCAGTCAGCTAATTAGAGATTAGTGGGTTTTCGGAAAACCTACTTGAACTGAGTATTGGGATCAAACTTTGTAAGATGAATTGTCGCCAGGTTTCACGGCTGTTCGCTCTGCTACGATGCGTGTTGCTTTATTACCTGGTGTGACCACTGTGTAGCAGAGGCAGTATTTAAAGCACAGCAGGGAAAAAAATTAAGTGTTTAATTTCTTCGCGTTGTTGACCTGTAAAACCGTTTTATATCCAACAGCCCAGGGAATTACAATTGGCTTTAATGAACACCAGAGTGAACTGAGGCGCGGTTACATCTAAAGGAAGGGGAATGTGCAGTGCTTTGGGAATGACGGACGGAAACACTAATCCCAAAAAGCAGTATTACCCCTCTCAGTCGATACAGAGACAGAAGTCGACGGCGATTCTCAAGTGTGCTCAGCTGCTGCCCAAATGTCTGATAGTCAGATGAGTGAAGCACAGCTACTTCCCAACGCCCACCCGTTTCACTCAGGCCTGTTGATGTCACATTGAGGCCATGACCCTGCAAGCAGCCCCGAGCTCCAACTGGGTTATGCTACAGTGGCCCGAAGGGAATGTGTCCACATGGATTCAGCCCAATCAGCGTCTCCGAGAGCGGGCGCGTCGCTGAGGGGTTGGGTTAAAAATATGTCCCCTGCCATAGGGTGTTTTTTTTTTGTAGAATCGCCGATAAGTACCACGTTTAGCGTCGAGAGTTGCCTCTAACAAAATGGCACGTTCGAAAATCCGAACGCCACACGTTGCCTTTTAATGTGCGACAGCGGCGAGCGGAGATGTTAACAAAAGTGTGCCCTCATGAGCTCACGCGCGAGCCAGCACGGTAGCTCTGTGACAGTCAGTCTCCTTGATAACTGAACAGCATGAAAAAGGAAAGGAGAAAGGAGAAGTGAAAAGCTTGGCAGGCGGCAATAGGATCGCTGTCATCCGTCTGAGCACTCATCTGTTCCTGGCCTTTTGAAGATTCCAGCTGGATGGGAGACAGCATTTGGTTTAGTGGGTATCCTGATTGTATACACACTTTAGGGATATGCATCCACACACAACCTCTCTCTCTCTCTCCTTTGCCTTTCTCTCTGCCCCTCTATTTTCGCACTCTCTCACTTCCTGTTTCTGTAAATTCAGCATAAATTCCTTTTCTCTCCACCAAAACACTAGGAGGGGTAATAGCATTAATGTTAGCCCACAATAACCAGCTCCATTCTGTGCTAAGCTGGCTTCAGGGTTCTCACTACACTATCTCCCCTGCCATACAAACACACACACACACACACACACATGGAGACGGGTTTTTTGAGACAAACCAGAGTGTCTCTTGGCCCAAACCTTCAAAGAGCAGGGTGCATCATGGAAATCGCTCTGTGGTCTTTATTCCAGTAGCAGTGGCAGTAGTTTACAATCCTCCCCACAGACCCAGACAGTCTCATCCCTGGTACAAAGAGCCAGTCCATTACTCAGCGTCCAGAGGCATGTGAGACACCAGACCTGACAGGGTGGAGGTCGAAGGTCACAGTCTTTAGTTAGCACACCCCATAAAAAGAAATAGGCTAGCCACCAACATATGACACGTTAGTACATTGGTGATGCGGTTTGCTTAGTAGTCTACATATATCTTACAACGCTATAGGTCAAATCACATACCAGTTAACACATGATGACAATGGTGAATCAGTAAGGTTATATTCAAGTTGTAGGACATGTCTACTACTTTAGCCCTTATCCAGAGCAACTTGCAAGAGCAGTTTGAGTTAAGTGCCTTGCTGAAGTGCACAACAGCGCATTTTCCAGCTCTCCGACTCCAACCGGTGAATTTTCAGATACTGTCCGAGTGCTCAACCAAATAAACATGTCACCAATTGGGCCTCAACAGGTACTGATGACGTGATTCTGATATTTTCCAACTAAAATGAAGATTACCAATACAGTATTTCCACTGCTGTTGCCGTATCATCATGGAGGAACTTCCTGCTTGGAAGACAGCGCACTTCCCTGGCCTGCTCAGTGTTATGAAGCAGTTGCTAAGATAATAACCTATGTGTTTTGATTTGTCCGTTAGATACACTTCCAGAGACGTAAACAGCAGCATTAATTAATGGGGACTTGGCAAGATGAGAGACACACACACACACACCGCCTCTGACTCTCTCACTGTTACAATGGGGAGAACAAGTATTTGATACACTGCCGATTTTGCAGGTTTTCCCACTTACAAAGCATGTAAAGGTCTGTAATTTATATCATAGGTACTCTTCAACTGTGAGTGACGGAATCTAAAACAAAAATCCCGAAAATCACATTGTATGTTTTTTAAGTAATGAATTAGCATTTTATTGCATGACATAAATATTTGATACATCAGAAAAGCTGAACTTTATATTTGGTACAGAAACCTTTGTTTGCAATTACAGAGATCATACGTTTCCTGTAGTTCTTGACCAGGTTTGCACACACTGCAGCTGGGATTTTGGTCCACTCCTCCATACAGACCTTCTCCAGATCCATCAGGTTTCGGGGCTGTCGCTGGGCAATACAGACTTTCAGCTCCCTCCAAAGATTTTCTATTTAGTTCAGGTCTGGAGACTGGCTAGGCCACTCCAGGACCTTGAGGTGCTTCTTATGGAGCCACTCCTTAGTTGCCCTGGCTGTGTGTTTTGGGTCGTTGTCATGCTGGAAGACCCAGCCACAACCCATCTTCAATGCTCTTACTGAGGGAAGGAGGTTGTTGGCCAAGATCTCGCAATACATGGACCCATCCATCCTCCCCTCAATACGGTGCAGTCGTCCTGTTGCCTTTGCTGAAAAGCATCCCCAAAGAATGATGTTTCCACCTCGATGCTTCATGGTTGGGATGGTGTTCTTGGGGTTATACTCATCCTTCTTCTTCCTCCAAACATGGCAAGTGGAATTTAGACCAAAAAGTTCTATTTTTGTCTCATCAGACCACATGACCTTCTACCATTCCTCCTCTGGATCATCCATATGGTCCTTGGAAAACTTCAGACAGGTCTGGACATGCGCTGGCTTGAGAAGGCGAACCTTGTATCCGCTGCAGGATTTTAATCCATGACGGCGTAATGTGTTACTAATGGTTTTCTTTGAGTCTGTGGTCCCAGCTCTCTTCAGGTCATTGACTAGGTCCTGACGTGTAGTTCTGGGCTGATCCCTCACCTTCCTCATGATCATTGATGCCCCACAAGGTGAGATCTTGCATGGAGCCCCAGACCGAGGGAGATTGACCGTCATCTTGAACTTCTTCCATTTTCTAATAATTGCGCCAACAGTTGTTGCCTTCTCACCAAGCTGCTTGCCTTTTGTCCTGTAGCCCATCCCAGCCTTGTGCAGGTCTACAATTTTATCCCTGATGCCCTTACACAGCTCTATGGTCTTGGCCATTGTGGAGCGGTTAGAGTCTGTTTGATTGAGTGTGTGGACAGGTGTCTTTTATACAGGTAACCAGTTCAAACAGGTGCAGTTAATACAGGTAATGAGTGGAGAACAGGAGAGCTTCTTAAAGAAAAACTTAACAGGTCTGTGAGAGCCGGAATCCTTACTGGTTGGTAGGTGATCAAATACTTATGTCATGCAATAAAATGCAAATTAATTATTAAAAAATCATACAATGTGATTTTCTGGATTTTTGTTTTAGATTCCGTCTCTTACAGTTGAGAGAAATTACAGACCTCTACATGCTTTGTAAGTAGGAATACCTGCAAAATTGGCAGTATATCAAAAACATGTTTTCCCCACTGTATAAGCAAAAACACATGTATGCACACGTGCACACACGTGCACACACACACACACCCACACATACAGGAAGTGTGTCCAGACAGACAATATTTTATCAATCCCGACTTCGTTTTTATTAGGTTTTAGGTTACTCTTCCAACTCCTGGTCTGCCCATAAAGGCGTTGAGGATAACACTAAACTGACATTAATATGACATTAGTTTCTCCCAGTCTCTTGGAAAGTTTATATGGAAGAGAACCTGAGATGCTAACCGATGTGTTCACCTTTCATTCCAACCGAACTGTCTGAAACGTGTCTCGTGACTGATTGGTCCACATATGACCCTTAACCTGTATGGCGATTTAACTTAGCTGGCGGTGTCCAGTGACAAGTCACCTGACTGCGCCAACTTCCACTGACAGATAAGATATGTTGTGCTTTGAATGGATTAACATGTTGAAAATGGAACACAGACCATATATAAATGAATAAGAAAGATGATACTTGTGAATGATTTTGACAAACACACATTTCAGGACCATGGACAGCATGAGTTCATTCATCACAGGGAGCTCGTTGTACTTGATAGCCTATGCATCGATGTCAAGAACACACACACACACACATACAGAGAGAGAGACCCAACAGTTTGGGAATAAATAGTATACATTTCATTTTGTCTTTAATGAACTGTCGTTTGGTGAGACATGTTTGATTCTCAAATGTTTAATTATTGACTCTATATACAGTCTGTGCTGCTTGAGACAGTAAGTGTTTAAGGCATATATCCACATTTGTTTTAAAGCAAATATCTCTCTCTCTTCTATACATTTTGCCATGACATACCCCATCTTAGTATGACTGAGAGGATGACTAACAAAAACACCGGGGCATTCCTTGGGCTGCTGGGAACAACGGCTTGGGTGAATTCTATTTAATCTACAGGACAGGATTTTATTTGACTAAATACCTGGAGTAGTACAGGTTGAGATGGCTGGCTGGACTAAATACCAGTACTACAGGATCAGATAACTAGCTAGACTAAATACCAGGAGTAAGTATGTTATCTTTAAAGGGTAGTAGCCCAGGTCCATTCAAACCACAATCCATCCCTGCAAACAGCTACTCTTCACTATGTCCTGACCTGTACTTCCAGTCAAGCCCTCTCTTCCCGATCCGTACACTGCTTTAATCCACCGCGTACATCCACAAATTGCTGGGGCTTTGGTACGCTTCAGAAAGATGAGGAAGGTGGGGAGAAAAGACTTCCAAGGTTGCCTGTGTCTCACCAGTGCCAAACTCTTCACAATTATACCGTGTTTTTTCCAGAGACATTCTTCCTTGACTCTTTGTGTATGGTGCTGTTTCCATTGAAGAAAAAAACATATCTCAAGGGAACAGAGCCTACTAAGGTCTGGTATCCGCTATATACTGTATCTCACAAAAGTGAGTACACCCCTTCACATTTTTGAAAATATTTGATTATATCTTTTCATGTGACAACACTGAAGAAAGGACACATTGCTATGGTCTGGGGCTTCATAAGTGCTGCCGGCAATGGGGAGCTACAGTTCATTGAGGGAACCATGAATGCCAACATGGACTGTGAGATACTGAAGCATGATCCCCTCCCTTCGGAGACTGGGGCCGCAGGGCAGTATTCCAACATGATAACGACCCCAAACACACCTCCAAGACGACCACTGCCTAGCAGAAGAAGCTGAGGGTAAAGGTGATGGACTGGCCAAGCATGTCTCCAGACCTAAACCCTATTGAGCATCTGTGGGGCATCCTCAAATGGAAGGTGGAGGAGCGCAAGGTCTCTAACATCCACCAGCTCCGTGATGTTGTCATGGAGGAGTGGAAGAGGACTACAGTGACAACCTTTTGAAGCTCTGTTGAACTTAATGCCCAAGAGGGTTAAGGCAGTGCCGGAAAATAATGGTGGCCACACAAAATATTCACACTTAGGACCCAATTTGGACGTTTTCACTTTGGGGTGTACTCACTTTTGTTGCCAGCGGTTTAGACATGAATGGCTGTGTGTTGTGTTATTTTGAGGGGACAGGCAATTTACACAGTTATACAAGCTGTACACTCACTACTTTACAGTGTATCAAGGTGTCATTTCTTTAGTGTTGTCACATGTCACATTGATATAATCAAATATTTACAAAAATGTGAGGGGTGTACTCACTTTTGTGAGATACTGTATATACACTCACCTAAAGGATTATTAGGAACACCTGTTCAATTTTTCATTAATGCAATTATCTAATCAACCAATCACATGGCAGTTGCTTCAATGCATTTAGGGGTGTGGTCCTGGTCAAGACAATCTCCTGAACTCCAAACTGAATGTCAGAATGGGAAAGAAAGGTGATTTAAGCAATTTTGTGCGTGGCATGGTTGTTGGTGCCAGACGGGCCGGTCTGAGTATTTCACATTTTGCTCAGTTACTGGGATTTTCACGCACAACCATTTCTAGGGTTTACAAAGAATAGTGTGAAAAGGGAAAAACATCCAGTATGCGGCAGTCCTGTGGGCGAAAATGCCTTGTTGATGCTAGAGGTCAGAGGAGAATGGGCCGACTGATTCAAGCTAATAGAAGAGCAACTTTGACAGAAATAACCACTTGTTACAACCGAGGTATGCAGCAAAGCATTTGTGAAGCCATAACACGCACAACCTTGAGGCGGATGGGCTACAACAGCAGAAGACCCCACCGGTTACCACTCATCTCCACTACAAATAGGAAAAAGAGGCTACAATTTGCATGAGCTCACCAAAATTGGACAGTTGAAGACTGGAAGAATGTTGCCTGGTCTGATGAGTCTCGATTTCTGTTGAGACATTCAGATGGTAGAGTCAGAATTTGGTGTAAACAAAATGAGAACATGGATCCATCATGCCTTGTTACCACTGTGCAGGCTGGTGGTGGTGGTGTAATGGTGTGGGGGATGTTTTCTTGGCACACTTTAGGCCCCTTAGTGCCAATTGGGCATCGTTTAAATGCCACGGCCTACCTGAGCATTGTTTCTGACCATGTCCATCCCTTTATGACCACCATGTACCCATACTCTGATGGCTACTTTCAGCAGGATAATGCACCATGTCACAAAGCTCGAATCATTTCAAATTGGTTTCTTGAACATGACAATGAGTTCACTGTACTGAAATGGCCCCCACAGTCACCAGATCTCAACCCAATAGAGCATCTTTGGGATGTGGTGGAACGGGAGCTTCGTGCCCTGGATGTGCATCCCACAAATCTCCATCAACTGCAAGATGCTATCCTATCAATATGGGCCAACATTTCTAAAGAATGCTTTCAGTACCTTGTTGAATCAATGCCACGTAGAATTAAGGCAGTTCTGAAGGCGAAAGGCGGTCAAACACAGTATTAGTATGGTGTTCCTAATAATCCTTTAGGTGAGTGTATATATCCTTAGTGGCTTTTCTTCGCAAAGGGAGGTGAGTATAAAATATATTTTATACTCACCTCCATTTGCAAAGGGAGTGATGATTGGCTTCTGTGTGTGTGTGTGTGTGTGTGTGTGTGTATTTATGTATTTTTGTCTGAATATTTGAGCTTGGAGGGCTGTGACAAACTCCAGATACTGGTCTTACCTCCCAAATGGCACCATAGAACACTGGATCCTATATTCCCTGGTCAAATGTAGTGCAGAAATAGGGAATATGTAGCCATTTGGAACACACATTGGCCTACCACCCACTACAGGATATGACACGGGGGAACAAAGACTTGTGGAAAGGGGGATGCGGGCAACAAAGTAATTAGCGAAGCCACTTCGATGTTTAACACCTTTGGTTTTCTTAGTCAATGAATTCCAATAAATATTTCATACATTCTTCTAAAATTTATATAATGAAAAGAAAATACATTTTCATCAACTCTGAAAATGTGGTTTAGGGGCCACTTAGAAATTCCTATTGCGAGATCTTGACAGGAGAGAGTGGAGGCAGAGATATGATTAGCGTAGGTGTGTGATTGAAGTCCTTTCAGCCACCCTTTCAAATGACAGTTACACAATATTTGTCAGTGCTTGCATTCAGTGCACCGGCCTAGACATTAACTTTACAAAGTACTCAAAACTATAAACTCATAAAGATGTTTTTTTTTGTTTTTATATTCAAGTAAAAACGCTAACATTATAGATACATTAAAATAACTTTCAAAATTACTTTTTATTGCCTCTCTGGCTACATTGAAAGCCTTCCGAGCCACACTCCTCACAGAAAAAGCACTCGGGACAGCAGACGTCAAATGAATCACACTGATCACATAAACATCCATCCCTCTGCAGGCTATGGAAAACCTTGACCTCTAATGGGGCTCCCGCTGGGGGTCAAAGGTCAGATTTGGGATGTGGTCACATCGACACAGTCCTACAGGGGTTAGTTATGGGTCATCTGGGGATCGTAACCCCCCTCAACACGCCCACACTTTTCACACAGACGCTGCTCCAAGTCTGGATGTGGCCCCTCTGAACCAAGTGGCCCTGCAACTGTTAAAGATCTGTCCGTCTTGGAGAGGATTTAGGACCTAGTCTACACTAGGATATGATTTAACCGTCTCTATCCTCTCATCAGTCATCACATCACACTCCACACGCTAGAGCAATGGGGGATAGGAAACAGCTAATTCTGGGATGGTGGAGAACGTTCTAGCGACGCATTGTGAATTCTTGGAAGACCTTACAGAATGGTCTCTGTGTTTCAATATTTTTTTTTAATGTCACTACTGTGACCCTGAATCAGAATTCTGAGTTTAGTTCCTATCTTCCTGGCCTTTCAAAGCCTGGTTTTCACTGGCTCGCAGATCCCAGCTGACTGGAATGCAAGGCTAACCTGTAGCAGTGTTGGGTGTACAGGATGTTGACAGTAAGTCAAAATTCTCCAGTGTAACACCCATTCTAGTTTCAATAGTCACGATTGGCTAAACTCAGGGGCTGCCTGGAAATCAAGATACTATAGTTTCAATTACGTTCCTAGAAAGACACGAGATGTTCTTTGACATTTAAATCCCTATCTCTGTGTCTCCTTTATAGACACAGCATGGCTTAAGACCGAGCTCAAGGCTGATCAAACACAGATGTCCTCGCACCCTTTAACACAATGGGCATCCGCAGTACTAAATCCAACACCCGTAACTCCGCCACTGACGCCGTTTGGAAGGTCATTCGCCCACCTCGCGTATCAGATTCATTGGATAAAAAAAATAAATGTTATCATTATGAAGGTGGAAGATTATGGCTGTTTGGCAGAAAGGGAAGGGTATGGAAAGAAGGACTGGATACTGCTCATTATCCAGTCCAGCAGTGGTGCATATTTCAAGCAAATCACCTTAGCGTAAATAAGTTGATAGCGGGAGAAAATGATGACGGTACAGATGTATTTCGGACACATAAGTAATTTCCTGACTGAACTTCCAGTGCCGTCTTCTGTTTCATATGGATAAATGTTAGTTATGATTGCTCTTTGTTTTGTCTTGTAGGTTCATCTTGGTCTTTGGCTGCCTGGTCCTGTCTGTGTTCTCTACCATTCCAGCTCATCAGGACTTCTCATCTCGCTGTCTGCTGATCCTGGTGAGAAACTGGTTTGGAATAGTTTTATTTAATGCCTTGGACACCTTAGCTGTCCTTCAGCATGCCTGTTCACAGTGGGTCTAGTAATAAAACTGTAAAGGGTTATTCTGCTGTACTTCTTGGAGAACACTTTTTTGGGTTACAGATACCCAGCCTGAAACCCCAAAGAGCAAGCAACAGCTGGGTTGATGCACAGTGGCTAGGAAAAACTCCCTAGCAGGTCAGAACTTAGGAAGAAACCTAGAGAGGGACCAGACTCTGAGGGGTGGGCAGTCCTCTTCTGGCTGTGCCCAGGAAAGATTATTAGAGTACAAGGTTATAATAGTGAATGAATACATGTGGACTGAAACAGAATCCAAGTCAGCAGCATGACCAGGTCGTCCAGGTCTCAGTAATCTAGGATCTAGTAGCCAAATCTACTAGGGTTAGGGGTAGGATTATTGTCAGGATTAAATGGGAATAATGGTTTGAGTCCCAACTAGGATTGTAAAATGAGTGTGCTTTTCTGCATGTGTTTGTGTCATAATGTTACCAGAGGTTGATGTGTCAAGTTAATTGTGTTCATTAATGTAGGGCGACATATTCCAGGACCTTTTTCAGATTAATGGTTTTCCTTGTGCTAATTCAATAATATCGGGCAGTATTCTTCCTTGTTAATTTTGCCATGTCACATGTCTACCCTGTAATTTTGAATGGGATTGACATTCATGTTTTAATTTACTTTAAAATATAAATCCACAAATCAATGTGTGGAGCATGCTGAGATTAGCTGCCGCAGGTTTTTGAACAAAGGACAAGATGGCACCCCAAAGGACTTTAATGTTAAATCATATGTACTAATGTGGGAGGGTAGGACAATGTCCAATACTTGGATACATTCATGATTAATTAATCAATCCTCCTGTACCTGGGCAAGAACCCCCCCCCCCCCCCCAACTGCTAAGGTGTCAATATAATGCTAGGGTGTCCATATAATGCTAGGGTGTTCATATAAAGCCCTTTCTGATGTCACGTCATTCCATCATCCCAGTCATCCTTATTCATCCACTCAGTTTCTCCCTTTGCAATGCCCCTTGATATAATAAAAATAAATGCATTCAGGTGAAACGTTGTGGGTGGGGGGAGGGAGGGATTGTTCATTCTGGGAGTGGGTAAAATGTTTTGAGTTCATATACATATCTTTCTTTTAAATAATATACAAAAGATTCAAGAGTTACATTAGGATTTGGTGGATAATGGAATGTGATTTTGTTTGAAAACTTTGTTTTAAGATGTCTCATTCTAGGTGGTTCTGACACAGTAGATGCACCCATTCATCTGTTCCTGCTATGCCTGATGTAACTTCATGACAGATAGGAAGATTGATATGAATGGATTATCCCATAAAATGATTAATCCCCTTATCATAACTGGATGTGTCACGTTCTGAATGACTATACTCATTAACACAACCTCTCCAAATTAAATCAGTGTAAACATCAATAGGTATGTGATGATATGACAGGAATGAATGCCCTTTAATCTCTACTGTGAAAACCATACGGTTGAAACAACACACATCTGTTTCCAGGTCTGACAGTTGTGTGTTTAATTGAAGTGCTACAAAGGTCTGATGTGAAAAACCTCATGAGAGCCTGTTTTGTTGATTTTGTGTTCTTTCCCAAAATGCTAAATTAACCAGTTGGAATTTATATCTAAACTTAGCCCTATCCAAAACCTAAAACCTTAATTTAATACCTACATTTAATAACAGGCCAGACAGAGGTTTGACTGAAAGCGTCTGAGTTTTGTTTCAGTTTGGGTTAGGTAACAGTGCCACAACCAACATAAGTAAATGCATGATGTTTATCCACGCTGTAAAAATGTTGGATTGAAAACTTCATAGAAACCTCTGATTTCTAAATTGAACTTGTGATACCTAGTTGAAGAATGAGGCTTCTGAGTGCACTGTGGATGTATGCTAGTTAGCTTATGTTCTGCTAATTCCAGTAAATGAAGTTATTTAATGTACGGCTGCGACTCATTGTTTACCTTAGTATTTGTTTATCTCTACATTCTCTGGTGTGTCGGTTGGAATATGTCAAACTGTGTCTGCATGCCGAGACACATTAGCAACCACTATAAGTCATTAGCAGACTATGCTACACAGACACATCAACATTTCAATGTTCAGAAAAATACATTTATAGCACACATACGTACGATAATACATTTGAAAGGCCTGTTTTGACATGTCTAATGTCTACTCAAACTACGTAGTACCAGCCGTTCATGTATAATTCAGTACCCCATCTACTCATAGCTACGAAGTCATTGTATATCATTATTGCCGACTACCTGTTCAACAATTTGTGTAGGAGTTTGTGATGATCGTGGTGTTCGGCTTGGAGTACATAATCAGGATATGGTCTGCCGGCTGCTGCTGTCGCTACCGAGGATGGCAAGGGCGCCTCCGCTTCGCCCGGAAGCCCTTCTGTGTCATAGGTGAGCAAACGAGTCATTTCATTCATGGTCATTTAAAAATAAATAATATGATAACCCTACGGAGTGTGGTAATTTGTAAGGTTTTTTAGAGGGAAGATTCCAAACCCTCATTAGACTTAACGGTCAAACGGACATGGTAAGTTATTGAAGTATTGGGAATGATGTGGTGGTCAGCTTTGGACCTCTTAGGGCCGGAACTGAAAGATTTTTCTTCTTCATCTCCTTAACTAGGCAACAAGATTGGGTTTTAATAATACCAATTAAAACAGTAACAGTTTACAAATTTTACGGGAATCAGTACATGAGAAGGGCTTTTAAAGCTACTGCTGCAAGACTGACTGTTTCCCGTTTTGCAGTCAGTCATGTAAATTCCTCCTGTTTTATTATGATTAAAAGCAACACATACATTTCCTTACTGCAAATCAGTATGGGTATTACTTGCTTATGCTTTTTGTTTGACCATAGGAATGTGACTTCTGAGTTCAAAAAGACACATGGGTAAATTACAGTGTAATTGGCCTTAAGCATACACACACACACACACACACACTCTCACACACACACACACACATAATTGACCATAGCTTTCTGGCTTGGTGTTGTATCTGCGGTGTTTGAGGCTCTTACAACTCCTTACAGGAGATGGAGGATCGACTGACTACGTAAATAGGCCTCTCCATTAACCCGTCTTAAATTCTTTCCAGTGTTTGGACATTTATATCTGCCCTTCTCGTACGGCCATTGTACTCCGGGGAGGGAAACTAAGCGCTTAGCAGTCACGCTAAGTTGTCAGAGCTAGCATCGGTAGTCTCTCCGATCTGGCGAACGTCATGCCAAAGGAGAGAGAGGGAGTGGGAGAAAGAAGGCGGGGGGGCTAGAGAGAGAGGGGGAAAGAGAGGTGAAAGAAAGAGACAGAGAGAAACACACAGGCAACCAGGAACAATAAAGCGACAAGGTGACTAGATACTACGATATGAGACGCTCAATAAATAGACCAGATATTGTGATATGAGAAGCTCAAAACAGAGTAGATAGTATGATATGAGACACTAGATAAATTGACTAGATACTGTGATATGAGATACTCAATAATCTGACTTGACACTTAGCGTGCGCCTCCTTCCCTCTCCTTACCTCCCCTTTCTCCTTTTCTCTCCCGCCTTTTCCGTCTCAAATAAGAACATACATATGGGAATCCAATCTTAGATCACCCAGCAAGTAAGCTGTACATTACCCACAATTGAAGCTCCAACTTTTGTTTGGGCCCACTGTCCTGCGAAGGCAATTTTTCAACACAGACACTAAATTAGTGTTATTTGTTTTTACATCATGTTTGACTGATTGACTCCACGATAGGAATACATTGCATTCAGAAAGAATTTAGACCCCTTCTATGTTATTACATTACAGACTTATTCTAAAAATAGATTTAATATATTTTTGGGGAGATTAAATAGGTTTTTTCCCCCCAATAACAGGTTTTTTGACATTTTTGCAAATTTATAAAAAAAACCCCAGAAATACCAAGTTTGCATATTTGAGTATTCAGAACCTTTGCTGTGACACTTGAAATCAAGCTCAGGTGCATCCTGTTTCCACTGAACCCCCTGAACAAGGCCCAGTATTAAAACAATTATGGTGACCATGTTGATCTTGGGCAGCTTCGATGCTGCAGAAATGCTTTGGTACACTTCCCCAGATCTGTGCCTTGACACATTCCTGTCTCGGAGCTCTGCGGAGTGTATTTATTATCCAGAATGAGATTCTGGTGTCATATGAGTTTCAGAATGTTTCATAACATGCTTAAACACATTCTCATGAAGCATTGAATTCAATGGCAAGTGATGACTCAGCAGATAGGGGCGATTTTTATTTTCAACTGCAAGCACAGAAAAAGTAGAACTAAAAATGGTTGAACGGCCCTTTAATGCTTTTAACCTCACGCCAAGAGCTGTCCTCTCTCCACATATGTGGCTTTGACTGTCTAGAGGGGCATGCAGAAATGTGAAGAATCTGGCAGCCACCAAGGACACACACACACACCAACACACACATCTTCAGCCGTAGAGAAGATACCTACACATCTGCTGAGAAATAGTACAAAAGAGTATCCGAATCAGAGAGTTTTATTGCCAACTATGTTTCCCAACAAACAAGGAATTTATCCAAAAGGAATAGCCCTTTGAGATCTGGGAAACCATCCCAAAGTCTCACTTACCACGTATAGGGCCCTCCGCGGTTGTCGTAGCAGGGCTGCTGTCCGTGTCGTGTGTGACTGGCGTGGGGGACATTGGGGACAAGGCTCAAAGGGTGAACCCGGGATGTGCAGGGCTGCTGTTTAAAGCTAGACCCAGGCAGATGGAGACTCCAGATGTGGGAGTTATGTCAGCACGCAGCCACACACTTCAGTCGCACACTCAGACACGCGCATATGCGAGCACCCACGCAGTCGCGCTCATAAATGTGTGCTCTTACAGACATACGCACGTCACTTATTCACACATACACACACGCACACACACACACAAAAACGTCACTCACACGCTTTGCTTTCGAAACGGGTCATTCATTTACACACCTTCTGCAGAGGCCAATGCTCGGCCAGGCACTTTACGTCCCTGCAGGCAGTCTGGGTCTGGGTATGGTCTGGTCTCCGTGTGTGCGCACGGGCGTGTGTGTGTGTGTGTGCGTGAGCAGGTTTTTATGGCGTCGCCGCCTCCCTACCGCCGCTGCGCGTCAACTGGCTCATGATTTATAGGCCTAGAGCGATCCGGCCCAACTTGGTCAGCATTTGTTTTTCATGTCGGAGCGTTGAGTTCATCCGGGAGTACGGACGGACGCGAACAGCGGCAGGATATCAAACTCTCGGAGTCTCAAAAAGAAAAGAAGAACGCACTAAGAGGGAACACCAAGAATGAAATAATATTACTTTAGTTTTGAGTTTCACTTGGTGTAGCGTCTTTGAAATGGTGGTTACATTTGAAGCAAGGCGGGAGGGGTAAAAAAAAAAGATTCTTCTGAAATAGAGGAGTAGCCTCGCATTGGTTTCTGCAATAGTGTTTGACTATGTAGGGAGTAGACACACACGTGCACACACACACACACACACACACACGGAGACCAGACCATACCCAGACCCAGACTGCCTGCAGGGACGTAAAGTGCCTGGCCAACACCGTAAGGCCGGGTGTTTTGTAAAAGCACTTTGTGACAACTGCTGATGTAAAAAGGGCTTTATAATGAAATGTGATTGATTGATACATTTGATTGATTGATAGAGTGCCCCTATGCCAAGTTCACTACGTAGGGAATGGGGTGCCCTTTGGGCTGCGCCCGACGTTGTGTTTCTTGTGAGCGTGACGTTTTTCTTCCTGTGCTTCTGGTGACTGAGTGAACTTCCCCCCGCCCTCCTGCTCATGTGCTAATGATGCACAGTAGATTGGGGTTCAAGGGGTTGGTGTGTTATGTGTCAGTCTCCGTAGATCTTCGTGCGTGTGTGTACGTGGGTGCGTACTGTTGTCACCATCCTGGCTGGAACCAAACCAAAACAAACAGATTAAATGGTAGGATCATTACACAGGAGCACCATGTGTCGAGGACAATAAAAGGCTGCTCAGAAATGAGCTTCTTTTTTTTTTTATCCCAGAACACAATGTCCATATATTTAACCATATGTCAAACCAGCCTCATGACCACAGACCACTTTTAAGACGCCATCCCAGAACCTCCATATCTGCAAGCCTTTGGTGCTGGTCATCCTCAATAGAGTCTTGACCTTACTGCTGTTTGACATCAGGTTTAGGGTAAACGTTTTGGCGTTATAATTAGGGTTATAGGTTTAGGTTTACTGTTAGAGCGTGATTTTAGAGCGTGATTTTAGGTGTCAAAGTTCACGTGTTCAAGGTTAGGGGGAAATGGGATGAGGATAGGAGGGGATGAATATTGGATATGATTAACCAATGAGCCAAGTGGGGTGATTATGAGGCCATCATGCTATGAGGGTGAGATTGTAAATGTAGCCAAGACACCAAGGTTAACTCCTCTACTTTTACAGTACAATAAGCATTTCAACTGACTAGAGACCACCATCTAACATCCTGAGAAGGCAATATCCCCTTCTCAGCCCCACAGCATTGGGATTTGGTCAGAGTGGTTACAGTTAACCTGTGTGTTATGTTACAAAAGCTTTTGTTTATGGTGGTGAATGTTATTCAACCTGTATAGAATATAACAATTGAGAAGGTTATTGATTTCACAGATAATGTTAAGCCAAGATTTGTTGGAAATATACTTGCCTTCCAGCTTGATAGTTGATTCCAGCCGTTTCATGTTACTAAACATGGTTAACGCTGACAGTCTCCCTTGCACGTGTCCAGTCCACACCGGAATTTTAACCTGTAGCTACTAATCTTCTCCTTCAAATGAATTGCCGTTTCTCCTCTCACTTCCCCCTTTTCCCCTATCCATTCTTTCTCTGACCTGCCCCCCCCCCCCCCCCCATCACCACCCAGATATCATTGTGCTGATAGCGTCCGTGGCGGTGGTGTCAGCAGGGAGCCAGGGTAACATATTCGCCACGTCCGCCCTGCGTAGCCTCCGCTTCCTGCAGATCCTGCGAATGGTGCGCATGGACCGGCGAGGGGGCACCTGGAAGCTCCTGGGATCGGTGGTGTACGCACACAGCAAGGTGAGGCTGACCGAGCACACCGTCACGGGTGAAAGTGGAGACACCCCAGATCCCCTCCGCCCCTCCTCTCAGACCTCTGGGGCGCATTACGCGCGTCGGGTCGGGTCAGGATTATTCCGCCTGGCCTGATTTGCGCACTATGTTGAAATCGGAGGAGCTCAGAGAGACGTAACCTGGCTTTCGGCGGTAATACGGAACCTCAGGGCTCATCCGCCATAGGGAAATTGCTGATTTTTGTTTCTGAGCTCGTGTGGGCCGTGAATTATGTATACAGATGGTATTGATTTCACCGATAGTGTTCCAAAAACGACGTGTTGTGAATAGTTGAATAGAGAGAGATAGATGTAGAGAGTACTGTTTATCTGTGGGTAATACAGGATCCTACAAGGCAGTCTTCCTGTTGTGTTTAAAATTGGTTTAGATGAGACAATATATTTGGGGTTGATGTCATGAATCTCACTGTTTTGCCTCCTGCTTTGCCACCTGTAGCACCTGGCGTGTGAGTGTGTGTTGGGCATTCCTGTAATCTGTATCATCATCTGCCTGGGATTACCACTGGAGGTCCAGCCCCAGGGGACACATAGCCCAGTATGAGAGCCCTAATCTAACACGTACATTAAAGACGCAAAACACATTCGGAGCCCTGATCCTACGGGGTCGCGCGTGGACGCGGAGTCACGCGCCGTGCGCCGCCACCCTGCTCGCCACCTGCGTTTGTACGGGTTCACCACACGGCTCTGCTGTAACCCAGGCCCCCATTTTACGGATGACGTAGTGGACATAGCAGGGACATGACACGGCCTACCTCCAGTCATTGCTAGGTCTGACCTGTATTTAGTATGACGTCTCCGCTGTCCTCTGTCTGTGGTGACCCCCCAGGACGCCCTTCGTGAAATCGTCTGCTGTGTCTTCCTACAGGAGCTGGTGACAGCCTGGTACATTGGCTTCCTGGTGCTCATCTTCTCTTCCTTTCTTGTCTACCTTGTGGAGAACAAGATCAACAGCGAGTTTGCCACGTATGCTGACGCCCTGTGGTGGGGAACAGTGAGTAAGCTTTCTTTTAGAGTCCCCCCGTCTGCTCCCATCGTGGAAGAGTCTGAGTAAGTAAGTGGATGCTGTAGGACCAGTCTATAATTGTAGGATTGGAATTTTTTATCAGTTATTGAAATATGGTGTTTGGAACTTTTTTTATTGAATGGCACAACTCAGTGGCAGACGTCCTTGATTAGTTCTCTGGGTCAGAAGAAAATAACCATGTTATTCAAGTTATTAATTTCTGAAGAACAAATGTACATCCCAGTAATAAGACTGGAATTATGTATTATTATGTATCGTTCATAATACAATTATTAACCCACATTATTTGTCAAAGAAAAGAAAAGAGGACAAAAAGTTATTTATTTAATTGCTGTGGACCTTCCTTTTACTGGCCCACCTGTTTTGCTCCTTTGATTAAAATCCTTCTATGTAATAAACATCATCCCCAGCACCATTAACCACCCTTTCTCGTACTGCCTCGAAAAACTCATAATGCTACGAAATGGCCTCAGCCATCTTTGTTGTCCTTGACAACCCAACGTGGCAGAATCGTTAGAAAACCCATAAAGAAAAGAGTAACTAAAGGTTTTTGACCTTATCTCTTGTCCTTTTCAGTCCATTAGATAGTAAAGAAGTTGAGTAGGAAGTAGAGCTACATGGAAGGAAAATATAGAATGATCCCAGTTTGATAACACAGTTCTCTGTCCTGTTGAGTGATATAAACTTTTTTGACTAGTAAAGTATTTCAATTGCTGTGATTTACCAGTGCCTTATATTTATGTTGATTGCTACTCTGCACAAGTGTAGAGCTTTCTTGGATCATAGGGACGTCTTTATCAAGCCGTCATTTTGCTGCCGTGTGTTCTCAGATCACCTTGACAACAATTGGTTACGGGGACAAAACCCCAAAGACATGGACCGGACGCATGCTCTCAGCTGGGTTTGCACTACTGGGCATCTCTTTCTTCGCTCTACCAGCTGTGAGTCTGCCCCCCCCGCTCCCTCACACACACACACACACACACACACACACTTATCCATATAGTTACTAGGCAGCTTCCTCCCCCATTGTTACTTCACATGATCATGTTGTTAACAGTCACATTGAGGCAATGACCCAGCATGGCTGACAAGATGGCTTACATCCTCTTACCTGATTCCCATGTCTTCCCAGGGGATCCTGGGCTCAGGCTTTGCCCTGAAAGTCCAGGAGCAGCACAGACAGAAGCATTTTGAGAAAAGGAGGAACCCTGCTGCTTGTCTCATCCAGGTTAGGGAGAATTTTCATACTGCATCTAACACAGTTCAGTTCGTGCACAGTGACATTAATACTTCTTTTGGTACTGTGGTCTCCTCAGTGATGGTGTCAATTCAAATTGCCTTTGCGCTTTGAAAACAAGTTATATCGTTTTTGGGTCAGAGATAAATTCTGTGATAATCCTTTGTGTATATGTACCAAACCCTTAGATGTTGATTTCCAACTTTATTGAACGTTTTCCATTGATTAAATCCATAGAGTTGACCTCTCTTTAGGGAATGTGATTTGCATTTAAACTCGTTCAGTTGAGAAACGGACATTTAGGATGTGTACTCTATTCTCCTCCACTCCTGATGCTTTAACCAAGGGAGCGGGAGCCAAGCTTCAGCTGCTTGTTGTCCTTCCCTCTCTCCTACATCCGCTTTTCTTGTATCCCTCTCCTCCTCTTTTCCCTTTTGTGGAGAATCTGACCTCACCCCCGTTGTTTCCCTTTGTGCAATCCCTCTGTCTTACATGTTGCCTCCTCCCGTCCTCCTCCTCTACGTTCTCACCTGTTTCCTCTCACCAGGACTCTTATCTTTTCCTCTTTCTCATCACCTCCTTAACTTCTCCTACTCACCTTCCTCCTTCGCTATCTTCTTTTCCCTCCCCTTGCCGGCTTTTCCTCCTTTCTCTACTTCCTTTCTTTACCTCCTTTCTCTTGCTCCTCCTCTTTCGTCTCCCCCTTTCCCCCTCACACTGCCCCAGGCCGCGTGGCGCTACCACTCCACAGACTACTCCGCCAGGCCGAGTCTAGGCGCCACGTGGCGCTACTATGAGAGCCTCCTGTCCTCACAGCCCCACAGGCATGTACAGTTGCCCACCGTTGCCTGACCTCCGAACTCCACCCGGCAAGAGAATGTGTCACTCACGTGTGACCTTTGACCCGTGACCGTTTTCGTTTTGCTTTATCACTAATCAGAGCTTTTTTTTTTTATCTCCATTCAGATGTTTTTGTTTTGTCTGTCTTTATTTTCTCTTTGATCCCTCCACCTCCCCTTTCTCTCTCCCCCTTATTGTGTTTGTCCTTTGTTTGTTTTTTTATCTCCTTTTGACTCTCTTTGTGTCTCTCTCTGTTCTCTCCCCACCACCTGGTTTTATGTGTACTCTGCATGCAGTGTGTCTGGCGTAGTTATTCGGCTGATGAGAACTCGGTTTCCATTGCTACCTGGAAGCCTCATTTGAAGGCGTTGCATACCTGCAGCCCTACAAAGTAGGTACAATGTTGGCAGCTGGTGTCTATATTTTGATGTCTGTGCCCCTGTTAGGCAATCTGTTTGCCCAGCTCTTTTTACATTTTCTGTTTCTTTGGAGCTTGATCCTAGATCCATTGATGTGTCCGTAATAATGGCCTTAACTGTTAACAGCACAGATCTGGGACCAAGCCTCTTCACTGCTTGTTTTTTTACCTCAAATACTTTTTGCTCATCTACTTCAATAATTATTTTGTGAATACATGAACACATTTAGATTTGTATCATTTCTCTTCTGTCATTGTAGAAGGTATCGCAGCCAAACAGAGACACCTATATTGTCTTAGTCCAAACAATCCGGATCAAGAATTCTTAAAACCAACCCCCTCTGCCATGCACCCACACACATAACCGTGTGCAAGCACACACTAACGGATCCATGTGCATACACACACTTTAACACACATACAGTTTGTTTTGTCGGAATAGTTACCGAATTCTGCTTATGCGCTTGCTAATTCAGTCTTGAGCAGTGGTTCTCAACTCTGACCTGGCGGACCTGGAGCACTGCTTGTTTTCTACCTGGTAGTTTTTTGGCATTTACCTGGTTTCCCAGGTCCCAATCAGCCCCTAATTAGAGGGCTACATTGGAGCAGTGTGTCCTGGAACCTGGAGTTGAGAATCACCCCAGCTTGTTGTATACTCATGTGCTCTTGGCCAGGCGGCTTAAAAATACTCTCTGCATGTGGCAAATGTATGGTGAAATGTGACATGGATCTTGCTATGGTCTTTTGTGGGGCAGGTAAGGGGTTAATTTCAATCAGACCCCCATTTCAGTGTTTGCGCAGTTGGTCCCTCTTCCAGTGATCAAATTACTTCAAATAAAATCCCTGGTCTTGGATAATACAACTGCTACCAGGGCAGTCCACCATCATACTTGACCTGGGATGTATATTGTAAATGAAGACTGCGTAAACTTTGCCATGGTGGCTTTGAACGAATCCCAGTCAAGTTTTTTTTTCTTAGCGCGGTTATCTGATCATGTTTGCTGTTTGAGAGAAATTGCTAAATGTTTTCTCGCTTTCTCCCCTCTCCCATCTGTCACTGAAGAAAGGACCAGGGAGAATCATCCACAAGGTTGGTAACCCCTGCATGTACTGTTCTTAACCAGTGACATAAACAGTATGTCAGACAGAATCCTATTCCCTATGTAGTGTACTCATTTTGACCAGGGCCCACAGGTTTTCTTTTTTTTGCCATCTATTTGAGGAATACAGTAGAAAAATTTGACCCTATTTCAATGTTTTGAACCATACACGTTGAGGTGATGTCTACCGTACACCCTGGGCCTGTGTGAAATATACTGATGTGTATTGCTCTGGAGAAGTGTATATGCCATGGGAAAAATACACATGAAAGCTCTCATCCAGTACAATTTAGTCCTAAACAGAGTCGCAGCCTCACTCTATACATATTTTTTTGTTTTATTGTTATTTAAGGTGGCAAGCTGATTAAGAAGAAATTATTATTTTCAGCAAATAGCTTGTTGAAATGTATGACTGCATGCAGGGTCTGTAGGGGCTACATGAGGACTGAGGCCTTGTTGGAGGTTGCAGCATGGGTAATAGGGCTTTTTCATCTGCCGCTCCGAGGCTGTGGAACGTTCTCCCTGACCACCTGAGGGCCCCTCAGACTACAGATGTTTTTAAAAACACATCTTTTTAAAAAAGCCTTTTATAAAATGTATGGCCCTTGATTTCTTTTGTATTTTTATATGCTCTGTAGCACTTTGAGATTGATAAAATGTAAATGCAATACAAATAGAATTTATTATTATGTGAAAATGAGACAAATTTAATTTAGAAACCGGGTGGCAACTAAAGAATTTGTTTGAAGAATGTTATTATTTTTCATGACATTTCTAGGCTACACGTACAGAGTCAAAAGAATACTGTCTGAAATAAAAAAATAAAAAGACATCCCACGCAAACCTGAACACATGAATCACACGTAGGTAGAAGGGATGAAACAATGAGAGAGAGGGAGAAACAGAGAGAGAAAGCTCCAGCCTCCTTCACCTATTGAATTCGGTTGAAAAAAAAGTTCTGGTCTTTAAAAGCTCCACCTCAAACCTGCAGGAGAAAAATACAGCAATAACAGTAAAATCTGTTTTAGGGCCATTGAATCAGGTGCCCGATGGCCTTGAATGCCCACTGGTGCAAGTTCTAGAGGTTTGTGCCGTACTTCACACAAATGACTCAGTGTCTCTGTCTCCCCTCTCACACTCTCCCCCATCACACTCTCCCCCCTCACACTCTCTCCCTCTGTCCTTCAGCCTTGGCTGAATTAATATGGTCAAATGAGGAACACGGACAGAAGTAGTCATTAAATGATAGGCTTTTTCCAAATGTTGACATGCCTGGGCTCTTCGATTTCTCTCTCTACTCCACTAAGCTCAATTGCCTTTTGAAAAGGCTCTTTTTAAATGTCAGCCAGTGGTTTACAAATAAAGCTTCTTTGCTGCCTCTTAAGTAACACTTCAGGCTGATTACAGCCTTGTGATCTAGTTGAGTCCATAAAGCTTTTATCGTGACAAAATAGTTATGTCATCTGTCATCTTATATTATCCATTAACTATACATGGACATTCATACAATTCATTTCCGGTCACAAATGTACAGATTGGATTTAATATAGTAATCATGGAAAGACAGAACACATGGGATATTTTACAGTTTAAGGTTTGTAGACATATGTAGACTTTCATTGATAAATAAATATTCATAAGCATAGGTTATTTCCATATGCGCAGACCGGCATTTCCGCCTCTTTTTAATTCATTTCAACCCGTTTCTTCCTTCAGCGAATGCCCACTCTTTCTACCGTGTCTGAACACCGTCAGCCTTCCTAAAACCTACTTTTACATTTATATACATAGACATTTGGGCAAGGCCACCTGCGCAAAAAGGTTTAAGCAAGCTTGCAGGCGCATACGTTTTCTTACCGCAATTCTTTCCTCTGGTTTGTAGTAAGGTCCTCAGTAGTAAGCAGAAGTTACTGAGGAGGTGTACCCTACGGAAACACGCTAGGTACACGGCACCCCACCATGCCCGCTCCGACTCATGACTACTTTGGGAATGACAATTCATTTATATACTTGTGCATGGATTTGTATTAGCGAAAGTGGCTGGGTCTTAAAAATCGGGTGTATGCATTAGCGGCTCAGCGGTATTGATAAGCTTCTTTATAATGCCTGAAATAGTTGCTTGTTGGCTCCACTTATAGTGCAATAACGATTTGCTAAGATCTCCAAATCAGATCCACTGAATGACAGGTATGGTGGCCTTCCGGTACATGTGTTTATTGTGCATTTATTTAGCGATAGAGTGAATAGAGGATGCCTCATTTTGGCATTCCTCCGTCACCTTCTATAATTCGGGAACATCTACTAACACACTTCCTGTCACTCCCATCATTCCAATCGCCAGAAAAAGAGAACGACACTGTTGCACCCATCATCCAACATCCATCATCCATCGGCCAACATCTGTCACAATGGGAAACGATTAGATGTAGTGTAGCCTCCTAACTCACGCCTGCTGCCTGTCCCTCTGCACCGCTTCTCTGCATGTCATCGCGGCCTTTAACACACGACCCTCTGACCTCAGCACTCCACCCGACTCTCACGCACCCCTGACGGCATCTCCAGTCGCCGACTGCAACGTCGAACGTCCATGCACGCCACTGATAGTCAATTAACATAGTCATCATCACCTCACCTGAACCCCACGAGGGTTTCGATTTGTCGGCCATCCCCCGCCCCGGCTGCTAGGTGACTCTTCCGTTGATGATTCGCCTGGTGCCAGTTAGAGAGACAGGGATTGGCCGGCTGAGGTCACGGCTATTTAACCGACTAAATTTGAAACAGATGAGAAGAAGGCGCGGTTAGTGGCGTCCCGCCTGAAGCATCCTGCCTGTTGTGCAAACCTTTTCAAATTATTTTATTCAATAAGCCGCAATGCATGCTGGTCTTTGACAAAGCCCTATTTGTCCTGTCTGCGATGGGTTACCGTAGGTCCTATGAAAAAAATTATAATTTAGGTTTTTAAGTAACGAAAAGAATGAAGGATATTGAGCGAGAATTGTGTTCCATAGATCCTTCCAGAACCCAGATTGTCGATCTGTGGTGTGATCGTTGATCCACTTTCCTTTCTGTCTCCGTTTCCCTTTAACCCACCCCACCATCACAGCCAAAAGTTGAGTTTTAAAGAACGAGTCCGGATGGCCAGCCCCAGAGGTCAGAGCATCAAGAGCCGGCAGATGTCCGCAAACGACCGGCGCTCGCCTGGCGCCGAGACTGGGGGTAGGGAGGGCACCAGCCCTGCCAAGGTCCAGAAAAGCTGGAGCTTCAATGACCGCACCCGCTTCAGGCCATCCCTCCGCCTCAAGAGCCAGTCAAGATCCACCGCTGACGGTGAGAGGAGCCAGCGATCCATCACAATGAGTCCACTGTAGGGGTTTAGCATGTTTAGCATGTGGTTGGTGTACTGTAGTTATGTTGTAATGATAAAGACATGTGTCAGTGTTGAGGTTTGTACTTGAGTCCGCCCTGAAATGTGCAGTTAATTGAAATGTTGTTTACTTGTGATCTTACCCTGACCCTGATTACCCTGTTATCACCCACGAAATGTCCACTTATTTTACTAATGATGTCCTTAGATAACGGTCAGACAAATAAACTTAAACCACAGTAAGACATATGTTACCATTAAACTTCCTTCTCGACTTACAGCTATATTTCTATTATGGCTATAATTGCCTTTTCCTGGCTTCGCTGGCTCTCCCAGTTTGTTATAAAATAACTACCAGTAAACCACTGGTGTTATGGGCAGACCAAAGCCATAGAGCCAGTCGTAGACCCAGACATACAGCCAGCTAAAGACCCAGCCATTCACCCAGTCATAGAGCCAGCTATAGACCCATCCATAGAGCCAGCAATAGACCCATCCATAGACCCAGCCATCGAGCCAGCTATAGACACAGCTACTTATCCAGCCATAGAGCCAGCTATAGACCCATCCATAGAACCAGCCATGGAGCCAGCTATAGACCCATCCATCGAGCCAGCTATAGACCCAGCTACTGATACAGCCATAGAGCCAGCTATAGACCCATCCATAGAACCAGCCATAGAGCCAGCTATAGACCCATCCATAGAGCCAGCTATAGACCCAGCCATAAAGCCAGCTATAGACCCTTCCATAGACCCAGCCATAGAGCCAGCCATAGAGCCAGCTAAGCCAAACGGATGGAATGCTAATGTCGGTTTGCGGTACCTGGTTTGGACAAGCGAGGCCGGCTGGCTTGCCTGGCTCGGTTATGCCTGGAGCTCTGGACAATACCAGTCCAGCCAGCCAACTGAGGGGAGGCAGGCCAAGGGAACAGCCACAGTGACCAGCTGGTCTTGCCAAAAGGCATAAAAACACTCATTTGAATTGAATGAAGGGTACAACATTAATTCGAATGGAAATACTACAGACAGAGGGAATACAATTAGAAAGAGGGACTTGGCGGAGATAATTCAGGGTGTGAGAGCTGTTAAGAATAACGTAATGTCTTATGATCGTAAAAATGAAGTGTTAAACGGCTCACCAACCACTCAGTAATCATGTTTTACAGTATATGTTCAATCTACTGCAGGGCCGGCTCCAGGCATATGTAACATAAGAGGTCACTTAGGGCCCCCGACCGCTAGGGGGCCTCTGACTGCTAGGGAGCACCCGACCAATAGAAGAGAGGGGGCCCCAAATCAATTTTGCCGGCACTGATCTACTGTTTCTTATGGACGATTTAAACAGCTACCCTGCTAAACCTGAAGGAACGTTAGGGAGATTGATGTTTGCTGACCCAGTGTTCCCCCCGTCCGTCTCTCTATCTCTCCAGCTGACTCCACCGTGACTGCTGAGGATGGGTTCGGGGACGACAAAGGCTGTCGCTGTGAAATCTCTGTGGAGGACTTGTTGCCCTCCGTCAAGTCTGTAATCCGGGCCGTCAGGTGAGAGGCACACTAATGCACATGCCCACTTTTCTCATTGACACTGTGACCTCAAGTTGATACAGCAAAGTGATCTATGTAGCATACTACCTCAGGTTGATTTTAACTTAGGTCTTAAGCTACACAACTTCTCTGGAAATTTTTCTTTGGAAATATTAAATTATTTCCCATAAGAGTGCTTGTGTTTATGTTGAGACAGAGGAACGGCTGTACTTCTCCTCTTGGAAATGTATCTTTTTCATGGGGTTGTAAAAGGTCTTTTCACTTTGTTTTCATAACCTCTTGTGCAACACATCAGTCCTAGTGTGTTGTTGTAAATCACTTTGGTTGAGTGTTTGCTTTATGACTAGCGTATTTTTGTAATTCTTTGTTTGAGACCAACCTCTAGTGGTAGATTTTAAAACTGCATTGAAATTCCGTCCCGATTTATGAATCATATTTGTTTGGACAAAAACATTTCTCGACGTAAATCCATTTTTTTATTGGACAAGTTCAGGTAGCCCTACCTGTATTCAGAATAGTTTTTCCTGTTTGTTGCATATTGAACGACACCCTGGTCTGGTCATTTAAGGATTATGAAGTTCCACGTAGCTAAGAAAAAGTTTAAGGAGACCCTGCGACCGTACGACGTGAAGGATGTGATCGAGCAGTACTCTGCTGGACACCTGGACATGCTGTGTCGAATCAAAAGCCTGCAGACACGGTGAGAACCCCAATGTGTTGTCATGCAGGTGCACTGTGCACGTGAAGACCAGACCTAACTTAAGACTCTTATAACATATTGCATGAAGAACATTGTCTGTCCGGCCCGTGTATGCTAAGCTAACAGCACTGCTAATCCCCCCCCCCAGATGCACAGTGTGCATACATGTTGTGTGCGTGTGTGTGCACATATTTGTAGAGACTTTCAGTATTTTAAAACTTGTTGTCAAATGGTTCCACACCTTGAAATAAGTCTACGGGGTCCAGAGATTCTGTATTCCAGGGGGTCCAATTCTTAAAACTTCCATTACAAACTTTAGCTAGTAGTTAGCTGCTAGCATTGATACAGCTTTTTAATGAAACCTGAGACATGGAAAACTGTTTATTTCCCAAGCCCACCTGTTTTCAGGGTGAGCGGCCATCTCATATATAGCAGTAAAATAGTGAAAGTCTGCTTACATGTCCTCATTTCCGTGTGTGTCTGTCTTTTTGTGTGTGTCCTCTCTTTGCCCCACAGGCTTGACATGATAGTGGGACCCCAGCCCCTGACCAGCCGATCCAAGACATTTTCCTCCCCCTCTCTGCCCGTGTATTACAGCCAGGGCAGAAAGAACTCCACACAGGGGTCAGAATAACCCCCTTCACCCCGCTCACACACACACCCCACACACACCTGTTGGTTTTCGAGCACATATTTCCCCCTTCTCCTACATGTGAACCTGAGGCTCTGCTTAATCTGCGTCCCGAAATGTTCTGAATTACAGCTTCATAAAAAAAATACAAAAAATGTTCCCGAATTTGCTCCCCAATTGGAAATGACCTTTACATTTCCATCGCACAATGCCTCAGCAATTCTGGTTAACTTGAGCCCTAGGTGACTGCATGCAGGATAAATGCCTGCGTGCTTTTCAGGTCAATACACTATGAACTGTTTCTGGATTTACACAGTATGTACTGCACACATGATCCACGTGGGATTGTGGAGGGATGTGCTCAGTTTCTCCTGTTGTCCTCCTGGTGATGAGTTTTCGGATCTATAGTCGGTTTGTACTGAAAGTGCAAGCAGAGTGCCACCATGTGGAAGAAACATTAAACTACTATTTGCTTTTCTGGTCTGGGCTATGAAGGTGATCCGAGCTGGACACATCGACAGATAGCCTACTGGATGTAGAAATCAGCATAAACATTTGAAGCACCAGGTTGTCATTTCCGGTCAGTGGAAGCCTATGGAGCGAGATGGAACTTGGCTGACATTCTGCAGATTTTCTCATCAAGGAAATTTCTTGGAAATATCTTGATGTCAATACACTTTTCCGTCCCCCGAAATAATCATATATTTTGAATGCAGCGGACTATGTTTTGGAGACTTTATCCTTTGCCGTTGTAAAACATAAGTAAAACAAATAGAGTGTAGTGTGACAGCAGGGTAAATTAAGATATCGAACAGAGACATTGCGCGGAATAGGCGTCTCCTCACAGAATATGCTACAACGCAGCAGTAATGCCCAGTAGGATGTTTCCTAGTCATTCTTGGCTCCTCTAATAGGCTCTCCCTACTCAGTTTCACATAATAATAATAAAAAAATACAATTCAGGTGTTTTCCCAACCACTTCATATAAACAAATTAAATGATTTGAGGTGAAAAGTTCTGTGTGGCATGACTTAATAATAAGTAGATATGTTAATAAATATTATTTTGTTGGTGGGTAACATGTTTGGAGTGATACAGGGATTCAGTTACTCATGCCAGTAGAAGGGTTAGTACCAGCATCACTGTCTTCCTGTTGTCTAAACCCTTCCCTGGAGAATGGCAGATAGGGCGAAAGAATCACGACTAAAACACAAAAACCTCGAACTTTTTTTTCACCTTTGCAACCAATTTCAAAATTAATAGCTTTACAAAATAATGATTACAATTATAGAAACATAGATACCAAGTTGATGCATTTTCTCTCATCTCCGACACTGAATCTTCTCTTCCTCTTTCTTTCTAATATGGGTTATCTTAAGTTGAAAGTGTATCGATATGCTGGGGATATTAATATATAGTTGCAACATGCAGTTTATCTAGTGACATTATATAGAGCCAAAGCTGTTTGTATCTCCAGTTGGTAGGGGACCAATTCCAATTCTAACTCTCTTTCCTTCCTTCTTGGTGGACGGTTTACTGTAATCCTCCGGTCCTATACCATTTTGTCCTCTGTACCCTCTTTCTGACTTGCTACCCTGTGTGCCCTCCAGAGTGGACCAGATTCTGGGTAAGGGCCAGATTCCCCTGGACAAGAAGATCCGGGACAAGCTGCTGTCGGAAGGAGACCTGATTGAGGATATGAGTATGTTAGGAAGAGTCTGCAAAGTGGAACGGCAGGTTGGTGTGCTTTCATGAAAACAAACACTGCGGGCTTCTAATTGTAGCACGTGTGAACTCTCGCAGTTGAATATATATTTGATCCCTCATTCCTTTCCTTCCTACTTCCTTCCGTCTTCCCTACTATCCTTCCCTCTGTCCATTCTTCCTCCCCTCTTCGTTGTTCCTTTATTCATTCCTTTTTGGTTAGGTCCAGTCCATTGAGTCCAAGATAGACTCCCTGCTGGACATCTACCGCCAGGTGTTACGCAAGGGCTCCTCCTCGGCTCTCGCCCTCTCCTCCCTGCCCCTGTTTGAGCTGGAGCAGACCTCCGACTACCAGAGCTCCGTCCTCTCCAAGGAAAACTCCACATGCTCCACTCAGGCCGGCAGCGCCGGCGGTGACATGGGCAGCGCCCAGGGCGGGGGTTTCACACACTCCTCCATCCACGCCTCAAATCTGTCCCACGGCCTCCACCTGATCCTGGCGCCTCCCGACGAGCTCGGCCTCGGCAACAGCAACAACGGCCCACCTTCCTCGTCCACCTCATTCAGTCCGTCGCCCCTTCCAGACCGTCGTCATCATCGTCGTCATTGTACCCTGCCCGAATGTGGGGAATCGGCCCGCACGGGAACTGTCTCCCACCCGTCCCCGATCCTGTCTGACAGCGGCGGGTTCCCCACTTTGGCCAGGCCTCCACCGCCCCCTGCCAGCCGGGCAGTGGGCCCTTTCAGGCCACAGAGGGAGGCCGCACGGGACCTCTGCGCCGGCGCGGACGTGAGCCTGGGCGAGGACTGCGCCGGTGGGGCCCCGGGACCGGGACATCCGGGGCGACCACACGGAGGGGACAGCGGCGGCGGTCGGCCTGGCAACCCCAAGGAGGAGGGCTCCTGGAGGAGACACATGAGCCTGGAGATGGAGCCTCTGGTGCCGCTCTCCTTGGCCCTGGAAGGTGGCTGCCGCCCTGCTGGCTCCAACCCGAGCCAGGCAGACCGAGGCCTGGGCAAATCCATGTCCGTCCAGGACCTGATGCAGGGCGGGACGACCACCTCCGGCGCCTCGGATGGGCGTCGTCCCCACCACCCCAGCCTGAGCCTCTCCTCCCCCAGCCCCTGCAATAGCGACTCCCCCACGGGCTCCCGTGGCAGCAAGGAACCTGGCGGCGGGGGAGAATGGGGGGAGGAGGACCTCTTTATCTGTGACAGGGACGTGGACGCCCTCTCTTTCCCCGCCGAGGCTCGGGGCGGAGCCTCTGGCTTTGATTTCCTGTCCCAGGGGACTGCAGACACCCCCTCTTACTCCGCTGAGCTTCTGAGGACGGGGGCGGGGCTCGGGGCCCGGGGAGGGTCCAATAGGAGCGTGGCGAGTGGGAGCGGGAACACATCGACTCCACCCTCTGCCGGAAGCACTGAGTCCCTGAGCATGCCACACGTACGGCTAAAATAAGACATGGCCCAGTGTCGAACGGACCAATCAACCAGCCTCAACTTACAGACGGAGTTTGTCGTGTTTTGGGAGGGGGGAGCAGGGAGGGGACTAATGATAGTTCCTTTAGTTGATTTTTATGTTGACTTATTTGATAAAAAGCATAGTATTTTTCATACATGTTGACCATACGTGAGCATATCATTGCATGAATTATTATTTTTTTAAAGTATGGTTAAGAGGGGAAAAAGAGGCAGTGTATAAAAAGACTTGTTACACGCATATTAAAAAAAGAAACAAGCAAAACTTGATCCTGAAAGACAGTGAGTTGATCTGTGATCTCAACACTGCATGAACACTGCATGTTTTCAGTACAAAGTACATGGATGTCTGTATTTACAATTAATACTTCAGTAACAAAGAAGGTATATGGATGCCTGTCAGCTTTACAGCAAAACCCTACTAGAAACCTCATATTTGATTTTAACACATGTAATCACAATGTACAGTAAAGGGTTAAAGTGAGGGACACACAATGGGGCAAGTTAAATGCTTACATGAAAGCGATATCTTACTGTTTCTCTAAAGCTTTTTAGGTGGCCATCTTTAAATGAATGTTGCCTCAGCAAGGCTGTGTTTTTTTCCATTGCTGTTACCATGGAAACATGTTGGTTCAAAACACCCTTAGTTGTAATGATAGGGGAACATAGGTCTTTTTGAAGTGCCAAGTCCAAGTCTGTGATAGCTTAAGGTCAATTCCATGCCAATGATATGCCACAAGGTAACACACACAGTTTACATGGAACCACTGTACACAAGCTGCTATTCAGTCCCAGGTACAGCCGACAGCAACACAGAAGAGGAATAGCTGCTAAAACCATAGAACAATTATTCCTAGAATACATTCCACCAATCATGCCACATTGACTTGATTGGAGATGCCCATTCTAGTCATTTCTATTCCTAGAATACAGCTTATGAACATAGTCTGCTTTTTCTACCTTACAACCATAGTATCTACATTCTGAATGTTATTTTTTGAGATAACTGTGTATCTCCTCTTTGGAATTCTGACTTATTTTCGGCTCTTGTTACACTGTGTATTGGTAAGAGAGCAGGGCAAAAATATAATGTTGGGACCCTCTTTTAATGAAATGAAAATATTGTCTTACAGTACATGATTTCAGTCTATATCAAGCTGTCCAGCTGAAATTCTTCTAATACATTAACATAGGACCCTTCTACATGGAGACCAGCGAGGTCACGTTTGAGTTAGATTAGGTTGTGTCTACGTTCAGCCTGTTAGTTTAAGGGGCAGTTGAAATATTTCTGGAAGGAGGGCTGGTCCAAGGCGGCGTGTCATGCGCCCAACATGTTGCAGTACCTCCATTTCATTCCAACTAAATACGTATGAAATTTCACTTGATTTGAAAAATGTAGTTCTAATTATAGAAATATGACTATGCGATATATTTTCCACCAACAGGTTTCTGTGCAAATTCACTTTGTAAGCAACTCAGAGGTGACAGGCTCGGAGCGCATCAACCACCATTGGCTTTTTCAATACTACAATCAAATGAATATACTCTATGTACGGTACAGATGTGAGAAATGGAAAACACAGTCCTCTCTACATTGCATCCATTATCGTACAATTAGGATGAATATCTCTGAATGTCATTGACCTCTTTAACATTTAGTAACAAATGTTTGGTTTAAGGTTGAGGAATAGGATTGGAAATTTACAGGACGCTCTGCTTTCCTGAGTAACTGGACCTGATGGGAGTACAGACGTATGTACACACTTAAAAATAGGCAGTGCCGCTTACTGTTATCGTTATCGAAATGTGGTTTCCATGTTTGTTCAGACGTCGATCTGAGTATTCAACCTTTACCCACTGAAAAATAATGCAAGTGTTGAATTCCCAATGTGTTCTCGCTATGCTTTTTAACATCCTAAAGCATGACCAAATTCCAATGGAAAAAATGATGTCAGCTGTGTATCAGTTGTCATGTTCGTGTTTTCACTATGCTTTCAACCATTTAAAAGCACAAAACAGACAAGTTACAACTAAAAATGTTAATACAATGTCAGGACTTTTTTATAAAAGCACAACAGTTCAAATTAAAATACAGATATTTTGTATTTACGCAAAATGTTATCGCTTGTAGTCCATGTTAAATTACCACACATTCTTTTGGGATTGCAGTTTACTTTCAAATCAGCCAGCTTAGTAACAAGAAACGTAACCCCACTGAATATTATAGCAGGCCTAATTGTGAAAATCTCCACAGACTTGCTTTCTTGAACATGCACACTTTCAATTGTCATAGTAAAATATTTGGCCATGCTACTGAAGGTTAAATAATGTTAGATTAGTTTATAAGATAGACTTACCTTTGCAATATTTAGTGTATAAAAAAGTAATAATTAATTTTGTTCGGTTGACGAACGAAAAAAAAAACACATCTACATTAAGGAGACATATCTAATGCTTGTTTCGTTCAAGCCACTGGTTCAATCTTAATGTTTAGCAATTATTTGTTGGTATAGTTGGAGACGAAATTGGCTTTAATTAAATTGTGTTTGGTTGTCAAAGCACATAGCTTTAGGATGTTGGATGAGAACTTCAGATAATGGCTTAAATGTCAAATGTAATTTAAGTTCCACACCTGAGAGCCACTCGGTAGCTGGTTATTAGTTTGACAGCAGGCTTGTTTGACAGTGGCCATTCCATTGGTTCTCCACCTGCCCAGCGCACATAATCAGTTTTCTCACACAAACAAACATTGCACAATTTTGTGCCACTCCGTAAAAATAACACACACAACCTTCTCTAAAACAAATCTTTGACCAGCCCTCTCCAGACAATACATTTTGTACCAGCACCCCACTTCCCGGTTAATTTCAAACTGTCCCTTACTGAAATTATTCTGTCCATTGTTGAATTGGACATTATAATAGGTTTGGTTAGCTAAGTTATGTTTTTGTCATTATCATGGCCATGGCTGTGGCTGTCTAGCTCATTGCTGGCTACTTGGATCTTGTCTGATTCTGCCGGCAAATTAATACATTTCTAGCCACTAATGTGTTCAATTATAGCCACAAGGGACGCTTTGTGAATACTTTCTGAAAGGTTTTGCATTATTTTCCAGAGAACACATTGCCCCTCGTGCATTATCCCTTATAAACCTGCCAGGCGGTAGAATGTATAAACTGTGACGCTAATCATCTGTAAATTATGTTTTGCACTCCCTGATGAGCAGTGTGAGCGACATCATGGCTAATGCTAACAATTAGACTTCTTCACTTAAGGGGTAGATCACACAAATCACTAAATGACATTGTTTTCCTTATCTGTCTTCGGACTGGACAAAGAGAGACAGAAATGATTGACCGTAATTCATTTAATGGGTAGTGAAGTAAATGTTTGGGTGGACTATCCCTTTAAATTACAGGGCCTTGTTCAGGGTGGCACTATGTAAAAATGTATTTTGAAACAGAATGCACATTTTTACGTTTTAATTGGGCATGCTCAGGTAGTGGACTTCTCCGGTTTCAAAATGTGTTGTAAGATTTCTTCCCGACTGAACAAGTTCCGGGTAAGGACTATTGGGTGTTTCACCAACGGATGTTTCAATGTTTCAACGGAAAGAAAAATATTCTAACTAAATGTTGTCCTGTACTTTACATCCACAGCTCCCGTACACTTTCTGTTGAAAATAGAACCGACAAGGGTTGATTATATCCACATTGAAGGCTTTACCAAAATATGTAAAGTATACCAAACATGCAGCACATATGGTGCCTTTCTTATATATTTTCAATTTTACCGTTTCTTTTGTTCCCAACATGTGGGTTGTTGTCCTTCTGTCCTGAATAATATCTCACATACTTGACATTTGTTTTGTCCCAGGGCATTATTTATACACGGACAGAGCTGGGCATTATTTATACACAGACAGACCATGTAAGCCTATTACCAAACAATACAGGCCTTTAAAAATGTCCTCCCTCTGTCTCATATCATTACCCTAACTTATTGAAACGATGTGCACACACCTATATGACGATACTTTTAGTTAGCTCAATCAAGCCTGTAATCTTGTCAAAAATGCAAAATGAACTTTTATTCTCATAAATCAATAAAAAAAGAGAATATTCAATACGTTTGTAACATTTTATTTGACTTTATGTAGGCCTACTGTCAGAGCACCATCGGTTAATGTACTGAACCGTCTGAAGTTAGGAATGCCTCAGAATCATAGTTTAACAGTTCAAGTAAGTGCTAAAGTATTTTAACATCAAATGTATATGAATGCATTGGGAAGATGCAAGCAAAATGAATGTAACAGGTCAACATTTAACATCATAAAAATATCTAAATCCACAGTTAACCAGCAACTGTACCTAGTTGACTGCAAACCAGGACTGTAGATATCACTGTTGTGAGGGAAAATTACTACAGTCATCCATTCAGATAAAACATTTTTGAGAACCATAGTTACAAATAAATGAACAAACGACATTTTTCTCTGTCTGCTCTTGCGATGCATTGTGAGCCTAGACCAGACTATGAACATGATGTGTAGGAGTTTTGGGGGGTTGGCAGGGATGTCACCTCACACTACCAAACTTGGCTACACTGAAATGGCATTGAACCAAAAACCAGGGATGCCAAATCTCCCACCTCCCCAGGTTACCTCTACCTCCCCGGGCCTCACCTCCAATTTTGGAGACATCCTGTGAGGACGGAGGGGTTTGTCTGTCGGGCGTGAAAGGAGCTGGATGGCATCCAGGGCTTCCAGTAGGGTGGTCCCAGACGCGTGCCATTTTTACAGCTGATCTTTGACCCTTTGAACCACGTCATCTACGTGGAACATCCCGGTTACACGTTTTAACCAACAGAAGGTTATTGGTAGCTGTTGATAAACAGCTAACCTGCCTATTGAAGAACCACATAACGTCCCACAAAGGCTGACTGGCCATTTACACAGAAGATTCATGTGATGACAAGTCGTCCCGCTGTACCTATGATATTTATTTGTAACATGTCAGTCAGTATGGCTACTTTCCTCAAAACAATGACAAAATAAACACTATTATTAGATCAATACTCACATTTTCCTAAACCGGAAAAGGGTGGCTTGCCCACCTCAGGTGGGTGGAGAATGCCTGCCTCAAGTGGAGGAGTTTAAGTATCTAGGGGTCTTGTTCACGAGTGAGGGAAGGATGGAACGGGAGATTGACAGACGGATCGGTGCAGCTTCTGCAGTAATGCGGTCGATGTATCGGTCTGTCGTGGTGAAGAAAGAGCTGAGCCGCAAGGCGAAGATCTCGATTTACCGGTCAATCTACGTTCCTACTCTCACCTATGGTCATGAGCTTTGGGTCATGACCGAAAGGACAAGATCCCGGATACAGGCGGCCGAAATGAGCTTTCTCCGCAGGGTGGCTGGGCGATCCCTTAGAGATAGGGTGAGAAGCTCCGTCACCCGGAAGGAGCTCAGAGTAGAGCCGCTGCTCCTCCACATCGAGAGGGGTCAGCTGAGGTGGCTTGGGCATCTTTTTCGGATGCCTCCAGAATGCCTTCCTGGGAAGGTGTTCCAGTCCCGTCCCACCGGGAGGAGACCCCGGGGAAGACCTAGGATACGCTGGAGGGACTATGTCTCCCGGCTGGCCTGGGAATGCCTCTGTGTCCCCCCGGAAGAGCTAGAGGAAGTGTCTGGGGAGAGGGAAGTCTGGGCATCTCTGCTTAGACTGCTGCCCCCGTGACCTGGCCCCGGATAAGCGGAAGATGATGATGATACTCACATTTGGGCTAGCCTCCAGCATATTGTCCCCATTCCAGCAAGAGATGGGGACAAACGCTACTATCTGTCCATTTTTGGAGACGCCCACCTCAAACTTGCCCACACCAGGTGCAATGATGAGCATGGTGCAGTTTGTCTGTGTTGAAAAGAAAACGAGTGAAACAATCATAGCATAACCTTCACTTACAGCTTTTTCCTTAATTCAAAGACTGTTACATAAATAGTGCATACAGCAAATATTTTTCTTTCCTTTCCAAATAAAGGAAAGAAATATATTTGCTGTATGCACTATTTCGGCCGCCTGTATCCGGGATCTTATCCTTTCGGTCATGACCCAAAGCTCATGACCATAGGTGAGAGTAGGAACGTAGATTGACCGGTAAATCGAGATCTTCGCCTTGCGGCTCAGCTCTTTTTTCACCACGACAGACCGATACATCGACCGCATTACTGCAGAAGCTGCACCGATCCGTCTGTCAATCTCCCGTTCCATCCTTCCCTCACTCGTGAACAAGACCCCTAGATACTTAAACTCCTCCACTTGAGGCAGGCACTCTCCACCCACCTGAGGTGGGCAAGCCACCCTTTTCCGGTTTAGGAAAATGTGAGTATTGATCTAATAAGTGTTTATTTTGTCATTGTTTTGAGGAAAGTAGCCATACTGACTGACGTTACAAATAAATATCATAGGTACAGCGGGACGACTTGTCATCACATGAATCTTCTGTGTAAATGGCCAGTCAGCCTTTGTGGGACGTTATGTGGTTCCAAGGTTCTGAACGCCTGCTCTGTTCAAGACACTGGTTTTAGGGTGAAAACAGTACTCAGACAGTTTAATATTTAAAGAGAGGCAGTCATAGAAACTAGTGTTTATACATCAAAAGGGTGACGTCCCAAACGGCGCCCGGTTCACCATTTAGTGTACTAAGCTCTGGTCTTAAGTACTGGACCACAGGAGGCCATTTGGGAACACACCCAATTTCACCACAGTCAGAAATAGAATTAGTTTAATTGCCAAGTAAGTTTCACAGCAAACATTGAGCCCCAAGTTGACTGCACCGGGACACCAGATGGTCAATCTCACACCTGTAGGCGGACTCGTCTGCATCAGAAATAAGTCTGATGAGGGGGGTCTCATCTGCAAACTACAGGAGCTCGACAGAGCGGTGACTGGAGGTGCAGCGGTTGGTGTACAGGGAGAAGAGTAGGGGGGACATGACACAGCCTTGGGGGGAGCCGGTGCTGTTGGTCAGGGGGTTGGACAGGTGCATCCCCAACCTCACGTTCTGCTTCCTGTTGGACAGGAAGGCTGTGATCCACCTGCATGTGAATTCGGGCACTCCCAGTTGAAATAGCTTGTCCGGAAGCAAAGCAGGAATTTTGGTATTGAATGCAGAACTGAAGTCCACAAACAGGATTCTGGTGTAGGTTCCAGGGGAGTCCAGATGCTGGAAGATGAAGTGAAGAGCCATGTTGACCGCATCGTCCACAGCCCTGGTGGCTCTTTTGGCAAACTGCAGGGGATCTAGTAGAGGGTTGGTGATGGTCTTGAGGTGGGACAGTACAAGGCACTCAAATGACACAACCACAAAGTAGTCATTAAGTGCTGTGATCCTTGACTTCTTGGAGACCTGGATGGAGACATTCTCATTCATGAGGAGCAGTGTGTGTAAGCCATAGATATTAGAACCCTTTATATCTATGGTGTAGGCTAGGCTGGCTAAGTGGATTACTGTAGCTATGTTTTATTTTTTCACAGTAAGTACAACATGTATACATGTAGATATAGAACAAACGTGAAAATATAGTATTTCTTCTGGCAAGAAAAATAAGTTAAGACAAAGTTAGATAGCCATCTTTATTTTCAAGTTTAATCCAACAAACGTTACAGTAGCTTGCATGCTAGATAACACAGTAGCTCCTATGGGTGTGTGAAAAAGTGATAGTGAATTATTTGAAAGGAAGAACGCCGGCTAAAATGATTTGACCAATCCCTGTCTTAGACTTTGCCTTAGGGTCTGCAAGCAGTTAGCTAAGGAATGGATGTGCCACCACCAGTCAAGAATGGAGTGTAAGCAGCTAAGTTCTTGGTAACAATCTACATACAACCATTATTTTCCTTCAGTTTAGATGTTTTGAGTCATCTAGGACCCCCCGCTATTGACGTCAGATACGTCATAATGTAACAATTGAAAGGCAAAATCGCCTCGTGGAAAAATACGTACTTTGGGGCAGTGGGTTGAAATGAAGTCATAAGAATACAGGTAGGATACACAGTTGTAAACAAAAGTGTCGCTTTTATGAATATCTGTAATTTTTATAAAATTTAACTGGAAAAGTACATAAAAATTCAACAACATTATAGTGTACTTGATTTTGTGCACGTTTTTTCAAATGGAAAAGAAACATAGCATCAACCAGGATTTTGATTTCAGAGCAAATTACCTGGAAAGATGCATCGAGCAGATCTAAAACATAAAACTAAAGTTGTAGCACTAACCCCATACATCTCAGTAGTATTACACATTATTAACCATTATGGCCAATGAGGTAGCTGTAGTAGGTCCATTTAAAAAAAATACATAGCACACAACAGGATACAAAGTTTGTTCCGGTCCACACACATCCCTTGACATGGCTGGTAAACATGAAGATTGCACTTACCAAATAAATTAAATTCAAAAACGGAATAAACAACTCCAGAAATGTGATAATACGGCTACATCCATTCCAGGTGAAATGTAAAAGAAATTGGATTTGTAATTTAATGCAAACTGCTTACCTTTCAATCACTTATGTTGACATTGCCAGTAGGCCTTTCACTCATATTTACCACATTGCTGTAAAGAAAAGGCTAGTCCCTTGGGTCTGCCAAGCAGAATATCAGGGATCATTTCAACTTTTGAATACTGACTGTGGAACACATTTGGAAAGGCTAATGTCATGATATCTAAACCAACGAGACTAAGCCTGTGTGAGCATGTGCTCAGCGCCTCTCGGTATCAAGAGGTGCTGAAGAACAACAATATACACCGTTTGGATTTCTATGTGAGTGTGAAGGACAACAGGTGTGTCCTGTTACTCTCTTATCTGTACTCCGGCTCCCCCTGCTACTCACATGGTCTGTATAATGAACGAATGGTGTTTTTATCTCATGTGGAGGGTAGATTAACGACCCTCCACATAACAACCTTTGTCTCTCCTAAAGGAGTAGGAGTCCACTATCTCTTGGGAGAGTGGGAATCTCAGTAAGGTTGCACTACACCGTGTAACTCAGATTTTTCAGAAAATAGAGACACTCGCATTGATTTATTTGAATCCGAACTATCCACGACAGTCGTGCCTAATGGCCTTGCTTTGCCTTGGGCAAAAGAAGAAGAAGTCTGGCTAAAGCGCTCCCGGTCGGATTGCGAACTAGCACCTACCACAGGCAGGCTGGGCACCTGCAAGCTACTTGTAGTGTTGAGCCAGATTAGTGTTTGTATCCTCTAAATGCTTTGGTCTCAGAGAACTTCTACCGAGCTTCCACTACTTCAACTGTCCCAAGCCTCTTGACGTTCAGCATCATCTCAGCGCTACACACCAAACCACCACCTTCAAACCGGCCACTCCTATTCAAACAGCAGCACTATAAAACTCCCCAAATACTTTTGTATTGATTCCTAACATGTTGTCTACCTCCAGCAGCACGTGTTTACCAAACACAATTCTGGTTATGTGTAAATTAACTTAGTAAATAGGCATTTCTGATACAACAAGATCATCCTCATTAACAACAATACATTGTAAGGGTATAACGTCATGAATATAAAAAAAAATTTAAGCAACTGGATCAGTCCATTTGGACCAAAGCAGATAAAGTAGTTCATGTCCAGATAAAAAGTGTGAAGAGAATCAGGACCCAATCGTGTGCGGTATTCACTCCAGCGAGTGTTCCTTATGATTTTGAAATAGATCAGTCCAAGAATGACCACCACTTTCAATCATTTATCCTGTAGAAGAGGGGGAAACAAACATTAACACAGTCTGTAGAGCATGTTTGCACAGCACCAACAAAAGCCTTGGAATTATGACTACTTAGACAAAAAAACAGTTAAAACAAATAAGGGGAAAGACTATTAACCTACAATAGGCATCTACGGTGCATTTCCAAACACCCTTAATGAAAATGCTGCTTTGGATTTCATACGCTCCAAAATCAACACAAATCGTGTCAGACCTTTTTCACCTTTAGTAAGACATTGTTACAAACAATATTTAGGTTAAAAGCAAATGGATAGTACCTCAGAAAAATAACATTATAAAAAAAGGAAATTCCTTGGTTACGTAAGTGAACATCCATTAAAATTGGGGTTGTAACTGTTCTCAGATTTAACCAATCCCATTTCAACTCATCTACAAAGGTAATTCGCCATCACCTGACAAAAACCGATGTAATTCTGATGGGACCAGCTGTTCCTACATAATTTATTTGAATATTTACAGGTTCTTATAGTAAGAAAATACAGATTACGAGAGGGATCAAAATAATTTCAAAGGCATGACATGTATCATGGAAAACTTAGGAATCATTACCCTTTTTTTTCCCATTCTTGTTTCTCATTAATAAAAAGAGGTAAGATGGGACCACTGGGGCAAAGATCAGGACATCCTTCAAGAAGGAACTGGGCACCCCCTGCATATTACGACCATTGCCATATTACAACAAAGTCCGAGCTGTGGCTTAGTGTGGCAAGACGAAACCTTCTTCACATTTAAAGAACATCAAGTCAAGAATCGGGAAAATTAATAGCTCCTAATATTAACACAATTTGATGTATTCTGCAGCTCCTCCAGCTTAGGTAAAAAAAAATAAAAAATGCATCTTTCAACACAACACTACTTCGAATAACACAACCACATCAGCCAAGGAATACCTTGAAAAAGGAAAACCAATTTCCAAAATACTAAAGGAAATCTGGGGAAGGATGGCCCATGTACTTACTCCAAAGTCTGTAGTTTGTAGCGTGGGTCGTCCCTGATGGCAGAAAGAATTCTCAGTCCTTCTTCTCCTGTGTCATTACCCATCAGGCCCAGTTGTGTGATGCTGGAGTGGCTGGACTTCAGGGCTAAGGCCAGGGAGGAGCAGCCCACTGCAGTAATCTCACAACACCCCAAACTAGAGAGGGAGGGAGAACAGGGACAGAGAAAATATTTCACATCACTTTGTTCAGCTAGGCTCCATAAATGCCTTTTTATATGCTTATAACATTGTGTAAAGTGCCTGCAATGCAATATAAAGTCAAACACCACATGCTTCAGACATAACTGTCCAGTGATGTTACTCACAACAGTCTCTCCAGTTTACAGGTCTTTGAGGTCAGTGCTGTGCAGAGGGTCTTCACACCTCCGTCGCCCAGTTTGTTTCCAGAGAGGTCCAGCTCTATCAGGTTGGTGAGATCGTTGCAGAGAGAATGGGCCATCTCCGGACAGCATTGGTCCGTCAGCTTACAGTCAGTCATCCTGCGAGTGTATGGGGGGGGGGGGGGGGGTGGAACTTAAAGTTGAATATGTACACGCCATTACAGTACAAGATCAAAGACTGTACGATGGTTTCAGACATTCAAAGCAGTTTAATCTCAGGAGTATACTTTCTCTTTAAACACACACACACACACACCCCATCATCATCTCTCGAAAAAACTACTGATGTGTAATGTACCTCATAACAAAACAAGGGTGAACGTTTTATAAACCTGTGCAGCCGGACCGTTTTACTCACCGGAGAATCTCCAGTGAAAAGGGGATCGTTCTGAGGAACGTCAGAAACGTGATCACATCAGCGTCGTCCAGGCGGTTCCTGCTGATGTCCAGCTCTTTGAGGAAGCTGGGGTTAATACCAATGGCCAGCCATCGACAGCCGCCATAAATGATGCAACAGCTGGAGAGGCTGGGCCAATGGGAGAAAAACATGGTCACTTTTTTGACAGCACCCACCATTTATTTGAAATGCTAAAACACTGAACAGATAAAGACGCTCAACGTTGATCCATTTTGAGCCAATCACTCCATTAGACACTCATGTATTCCGTCACTGGGAAAGATGTAGTAGATGAGATTAATAATAACAACAAGAAACCAGGCAACCCAAGTTCAGTCGGCCCGCAATAGAAAGTATTGCCCTCTTGAGATTCGAACCCGGGTCGACCATGTGAAGGCTGTCTTGCTAACCACTACACCACAGAGCTGTATGTTTGTCAGCCTCATGTCTATCCTGAACAAATCCTCTTGAGCATGGAGTTAAACTGACTAATGTTTCTTATTAAGTTTACCTCCACCATAAAGAGTGTCTATGAACTGTTAGCTTTTGCCACTGGCCGTTTGAACAGCTTATTAGCCAGTAATAGGCTTACTAGCATCTAACTTCCTAGGAATAATCATAAGAATTGAGAAACTGCTAGCGAGACTGAAGATGAACTTTTCCATCCCAGAAACAGTCGCAATATAACTGTATACAGTTTCAGTTAAGGCTTACTATAACTACTAACTACGTAACTACACAATGTTGTAGCCAGCAAACGTGTTTGTCTATCCTGACCCAAAACGCATGCACGGTTGCAGACTTCAAAAATCCATCAGAAACAGTCGCAATATAACCGTAAACTGTTTTATTTCAGGCTTACTATAATGTAGATACTGATGGTTTTAGCCTGCAAAGTTTTCGTCTATAGGGAATAATTCATAATACGTACTTTGCTTTGCTTGTGAGGAGATACGAACTCGGGCCCTTTAGTTCACAGGTCAGCTTCTCTAACCACGACGCTATTTAACAAGGGTCAGTCAGCCAGTCAGTCCCTCATTCACTAAGAGACATTCGCCCTTCTTGGTCGTCTCCGCTTACACAGTCCGGCAAAAACAGAACATTTAAACAAGTTCACTTGTTTAAATGTCTATATGTGACATTTAAGCATATGCTGCAGCTTAGAATACATTTAAAACACTGAAGCCTGTGTTGAAAAACGAATGCAGTGCAAAGGAATTCTGGCTTTAACAGAGATATTTGCTGTATGGAATTATATGGTCAATACTATATATGATACCCAAAAGCAGAGAATAATAGATTATACATGACCAATTTAAGGTGATATTCAACAGTGTATGGTCAAAATGCCCTCTTGGTGGCTTTGATAAGAAGTGAACATTTCAATGTAATTTAAATTTCAACATTGTAGCAGCTGAAGTTGTAGACCCATTCTATGATTGAAATGACAACCAGCTGTCAGTAACTTCGATCCTGTCATTATCGGTAGAAGACCCAATTAATCCAAATGCAAATGTATGGAAGGTTGTGTGTTTAAATCAAAAGTGATGCAGAACATGCGTTGACCCTTACTTCAGCTTCTCCAGTTGACAGTTAGGAAGTCCAAAGGCATTCCCGAGCATCCTGACCCCTTCGTCCTTCAGGTTGTTATTGCTCAGATTGAGATCCCTCAGACTGGTAACATTCACCAGATTCTTAGCAATGTGCTGGCAGCACTTCTCAGTTAACTGACAACAGTACAACCTTGTGGTGGAAAGAATATGATGGTGCATTAACTGTAGTGAATATTCAACTTCTAATTAACATTTGTAAGCACAAACTGAATACTCTAACCATATTTGTACTCACTCCAGTTTGTTTATCTGGGTAAACTTCAGTCCACCCATGAGCACATCGAGTCCCACGTCTCCCAGGTTGTTCATGCTAACGTCCAGCTCTCTCAGGGGTTGAGGGTTGTCCAACAGGAATCGTGCTAGAGCCTGACACAACTCTAGACCCAGTTTGCAGTTAGAGAGCCTTAAAGATAATAAAAGGAGACAGATCACATTAAGCCACAGTACAAATACAATTCAACAATATTACAAGTATGATCAGAACCCAACAGGTTCAATGGCCAGTGACAAAATATACTCACTTCAGGATACGCAGTTTGCATTTAACAAGCTTTAGACCATCCACAAGATGAAACACCCCTGCTTCTCCTGGTTCGTTGCCGCTTAGATCCAGCTCTCGCAGGTGTGAGGGGTTGGATTGGAGAGCTTTACCCAGAGCAGCAAAGCCTTTCTGTTTCACCCGGCAGCCGGACAGATTCAGCCTCTCCAGTCGGCAGTGTGGTTTAGCCAGGCCCGCTGCCAGCAGCTCCACCCCAGAGTCCTTCAGGGTGTTAAAGCTCAGATCCAGAGCTTTCAGATGGGACACCTTTGAAGTGAGTACAGAGGCCAGACCTTCACAGCATTTATCAGTCAGGTTGTGGTATTGCAGCCTGGTGAAAAGTAGGGTAAGTTTTCAAAAGACACCATAAGAGTAGACCACAGAAAGAGTATAAATATACTAGAGTCTAACAAACCTGAATTAGTTTACTCTGATAACGATCATCTTGTGTGTTGCAGATTTTTCATTAACATAATAGCAGGTATTATCAAATGACCAAGTAGGACACTTACGTGGTTGTCTTAGAGGCTTTGACCAATGGCAGAGTCCTCAGAAGTTCCTCATCACCCCTCTTTTGTAATTCTAACCCAATCATGTTAATTGACCCGGCATCTGCGGCTAGAAGAGTTGTCAGGTCTGACCAATGTGCACGTGGGTATTTTGCATCCGGGGGTATTCCAGTTGTGAGAAAGACCATGCCATCATTGGTTAAAGAGTAGTCATTCAGTTCCTTTAGACAATTCAGCAGGTTAAGTGTCCTTGGCGAAGCGGGGTTCTCCATCACCTTCTTCTTGATGTACTCTACCGTTTCCGGGAGAGCAGTCGACGGGGTAAAGCCGGCCTCTGAAAACATTCGGTTAAAGCTCTGTGCAATGCCAAGAAGGAAGAGAAGGAATAGGTCCATATGTCCCGTCTTGCTCCGCATCGACATATCCACCGCGCCCCTCAGGTGGGAGGAATCTCGGAAAAACCAGAGAGCTCTCTCGATTTGGTTTTTCCGATCTACACTATTAATTTCGTTTTGGCGGCCATTGGATTGAAGAAACCACATTGCAGCAAAGAACTCCTGAATTGTGGTATGACCAAAGTAGTAGATCTTCTTTTGGTGTAATCCAATATCCTCCCTGAATATGGGTATTTTCACTTTTGCGTACAGGGCTGCCACATTGACGTCAAAGTTGCACTCTCGTAGGTCTTCCTCATAGAAAACTGTGTTGCCTTTCATCAGTTGCTTTAAGGCTAGTTCTCCCAATTCATCAACCATCTTCACATTGTGTCTCCCCATTTTTAACAGGACGAGGAGGTCATTGAAAAACGGAGTCAGAGCATATGGTTCACATATTTTGTCCTCTATATACTGTTTCTCATGTATTGAGGCGGCTATTGAACAGATAAAAGGGATCTGGCATAAGTTGTAGATCCCCTTTGAGGACTTCAAGAAAGTGATAACTGCGTTAGCCTGTTTCTTGTCGCTAATTGCAGTCTTGAAGAACTCCTCTTTCTGAGAATCGGTGAAACCTATGATTTCTGTCACTTCGTTGATGTACTGAGGAGGGATGCGACTGACAGCCGCTGGTCTGGAGGTAATCCATATGTGTGCAGAGGGAAGGATATTACCGCTAACAAGGTTTGTCAGTAGTGTCGGCACAGAGAAGACGTCTGTGACATTACTCATTTTTGGGCTGTTCTTGAAGTCCAGGGAACGTCGGAATTCATCCAGGCCATCCAAAACAAAACCAACTCTGCAGTTTTCCAAGTCCGATATTCCAGGTTCTTTCAATTCTGGGAAAAAGGTGTAAAGAAGTTCAATCAGATTTAGTCTCTCTTTTAGCAAATTCAGCTCCCGGAAAGGAAGAGGAAATATGAGTTGAACTTCCTGGTTTCCTTTTCCCTCTGCCCAGTCAAGAATGAACCTCCGCACATTGCAAGATTTGCCTATACCAGAGGCGCCCTTTGTCAGGGCTGTTCTAAAAAGCTCATCAGCTTCAGTGTGCTGGGATGAGCATAAAGCTTCATGTCTTTTCCTGTAGCCTGGCTCAATGAGAATATACTCATGTTGGTTCACCTCATTAATTTCATCAGATTCATACAGCAAATCACAATCTATATAAAATGGATGCTCCGTTTCCCCTCCTGGCGGATTTTGATACCGTTTCTTCAGAATGGATTTCAGTTTACTGCGGAGTTTCCCCACACGGCAGACAGTGACTTTCCTGTTGAATTGGCAGAAGTATGTTATTTTCTGTAGGGACATTGTGTGCAATTTCAAATAATAATGCTTATGTGAACAACTTCTGTGGCATCATTATGCCTCAGCTTCAGCACTGGGTCTTTTTGGACTGGCCCTGGATGTTTTGAATCAACTGAAATAACATAGGCTACTTAGAAAATAACAATTTGGCCTGATGCAAGTCTGGTGACATCAAATCTCTGAACATGCCCCAGGACAGGTTTCCATGGACACGCAAAAATGTGATTACCTTACCTTTGATCAGTCAAAAAAAAGTTTCTCCCACCGCGAAACATATTCCACGAATTATTACAACCAATGTGTGTCCTTGAATCTTCTCTGGAGACACAAGCTGTTTAAGGCAGTAAGGTAGGCAACCAGGTCCCTCCCACTACTAGCCAAACATAGACCTGTAAAAACACATTATTTTTAAACAAATATTATCACAGGTGCTCTGCCTCTGATTGAACAAGTCAGCCGAGATTGTCAGAAGGGGTTTTCATTGGCATTCTGGTTACCAATGTATTTGTGTTCATGCAGCGCCAAGGCATATCCATAGATTATATCCACTGGATGTTTCATCAGTAGTTACAACTAAACAAGGGGTTCGCCAAACCCTGGCTATAGGAGCTACAGCCATGGATGTTTTCTGGTAAACCAGGAGTGTTTTGACAGCTGACGTTAAGCAACAAGGCAGTTAGAGAGCGAAATTATTCGAGCCGACAATTGCCTCATTGTCAACGCACGCGCTTGCGCAGAGTTGTATGAGATCAGTGGGGCATCCCTAATGGTAGTCGGCAAAGATCTAATGCCACTAGTCTAAACAAAGTAGCATATAAGTGTATGTGCTGACTAGCTGTCTACAAGGGCGTCAGTTACATTACTACAATTTAAATGTATTGTAAAGTTTAATCAGAGGCGCCTCATTGGGACCCTTTAAGAACTTCAGCGAAGTAGCCTCGACAAACTGTATCCGGGTTTGGGTTTCCACCATGGGATTTGTAAAATTGCATTAATGTATTCATTTACAATACATCTACATGCAAAACCAAGATGTTTAGGAAAATGTAATTGCTCTAACGCACACGTTTAAAATATTTTTACCTTAGAGATGTAACAGCTTTGCAGTCGGTGTAAGTAGGAAAACCACTGAATCCTCGTCATCGTCCTTTAGCGTCCACTTACTGTCTGGGTATACCTCGGTATATGGCTAGTCCTGCATCATGGTTTACGCTACAGTAGCTCTCTGGTAACTAAGTGGCTGTCTTCACAACTCACCTTGCAGTAAAACAATTCTATGCACTAATTTTATACGCACTTAATGTCATATTTTTAATACAAAATGTCCTTGATTAAGTCACGTTTGTAAAAACGTTAAATCGAACAGCGTTCACATAACAGTAACCTTCTTTGAATGTTTATTATCTGGCAAACAGCTTTAAAGGTTCATTACCGCCGCCTACTGTGTTGGAGTGTACGCAGATAGTAGTTTTTTCCAGCAAAAAACATCAATTTTGGATGACTAACCCACGGCACTGTAAATGTGTCATAAACAAATGAGACGTTATTTCAGAAATTTTCGGCTTTGTAACCATTCATTACAACTTCTGGAAGCTGAAATAATTTATTTGTAATGATTACCATTTAATAAAGTACTCCCCACTATCTGTGTTACAACCTTAACGTGTTGTTACCATCTTTGAGCAATAAAGATTGCCATGCCCAGCCAAGGGCCAGGGTTTTCTTTAAAAAATGTTTTTATTGAACACAAATAAAAGGACACTATAGAAGGACTTATTAAAAACAAAAAATGTCTATTTGTTTTAAGAATATGAGGCAAAGGTTACACAGACAAATAATCAACATACTTTATATTTGCTCATAGTTGAGTGTACTTTAATGTATTGATCAGGGCTTGACATTTAGCACTCGCCCACCCGCCAAATGCGGGTGAAATTCGGCTGTGGCGCGTAACGCAGTCACACTTACTAGCCACTCTTGCGGGTGAAATTTTATTTATCTATACACAGGGGTTTTCCAGCATTCCAAACTCAAATGCGCGAGCCTTCCCAAAATCTTGCACCGCCTCTGTGCATTGCCACGGTAAAAACATTTTGCGCTCATAAAAAAAAATACAAGCGAATCACTGCAACTAATGTGACGGTAGGGGGAAACCTATTCCATATTTGCATGTAGCCAGGTGAGGGTTTTTCAAAACAAATTTGGATTTTGTAATGGGCTTGGGTGGGTCGATTTTCTCTGGAATCAGCGGGAGAATTGCAGTTTACTGACAATGAAATATGTCAACCTTGCATACAGGACCACACAGGTCCTGACATCGCGGAGGGAAGTCGGGAAAAAAAGTGGATCCTTGTTTTGTTTTTTTTGGCATAACATTTTTTTAAAAATTCAGTTCACTTCTAGTAACCTAGAATTACAGATTTATTTAATGAGAGATCGCAAGACAAACGAAGATGACTGGTGAAAAGACCATCAGATTAGGGTATGTACTATCACCAAAAAAAACATTAGGCTATATATGCAATATACAGTGTAAAAAAATATACAATTAACATATTTAATAAATATATGAATCTGAAGACAATGGATTAGCGACAGCAGCAGAGCCTAGATCAGCTGAAGGAAGTCGAGAGGGAGAAAAACCATGTGACCTCAAGGCAAGGATGGAGAAAAAATAACGTGACAAAAGGCTGTAATATATGCAGCTGTTTCGTTTTTGATGCATAACGAAATAGACAATAATATTGACTTCGATTAATTATTAAGCTGATGAGTGATTTCATTTTTCTTTTTAATAACATGTTGACAGGCCTATGGTAAGAATAAATATATTGCTTGTATACTTTGGTTGCTATTAGGGAGGACATTTTAGTGTGCATTAGCTGCTCAAATGGACAACAGGACAGATTTAACATTAAAATAGTTGTCTTTTTCAAGTGTAGCCACATATTATTTAAATTATTTCACAGAGGGGCATCCGGTATACAAACACACCCACTTTTTATTTTTATTTTAGTCTTCTCAAAAGATAAGAAATAATAAACTCACTGCAATGTGACACCACGAGCAACGTCCCTACAACTCCCATGAGCACTGACTGCATACAATGTTTGATTCTGGTCCATTTGTGTTAGGCTTATTGCCTTGCGCGCCATTGACCGACAGCGTGAAGAAGATAGATGTGGCATATCATTGTCAAATTTAATCAAATGAAACGTAATTTCCCAACAACAAAGTGGTGGCTAGAGAAAGTGGTGAGTGGCTAGTAACTTCGGAAAACCACCAGCCACTGGCTGGTGAGCAAAAAAGTTAATGTCAAGTGCTGGTATTGATGCTTGAGATATCACTTCTCAACAGAGACAGGTATACAGTCACAGCAGGATGTCTTGAAGGCACTTTAATTGTGGATGGAAGAAAATTCGGTTGTCTACAGACCCCATCTGTCTTTGAAATGGGCCCCTCTTCTCTACAGCATTACATTTGACCAAGGTTCATTGGACTCACTTCACTCCAGTGCTCTTCTTTTGGTATCTTCAATGCAGAGAACAGAATTGTTCTTCTTGAGGATCAAGCAGAGTTGCCAAGTATTAGAACCACTTTGTGAATCCAAGCCTCTCAATCAATCATTTATTCTGGAAAAAAGAGGAAAGTTACCTCCATTGAAATACAAATGTATGGCACACATACATTAACCACAGTCCTACAAATGACTAAAGGAATTTGCATACCAGACAATCTATATAATAAATAAATGAAAGGCTAACATAATAAATCAATGAAAGTCGAACAGTTCAGAGCGTCAATGACAGCAGTATAGTACTTACTCTAGAGTCTGTAGTTTGTAGCGTGGGTCGTCCCTGATGGCAGAGAGAATTCTCAGTCCTTTTTCTCCTGTGTCGTTTCCCATCAGGCCCAGTTGCGTGATGCTGGAGTGGCCGGACTTCAGGGCTAAGGCCAGGGAGGAGCAGCCCACTGCAGTAATCTCACAACACCCCAAACTAGAGAGGGAGGGAGAACGTCACTTTTTTCAGCTAGGCTTCATAAATGCCTTTTTATATGCTTATAACAGCGTGTAAAGAGCCTGCAATGCAATATTAAGTCAAACACCACATGCTTCAGACATAACTGTCCAGAGATGTTACTCACAACAGTCTCTCCAGTTTACAGGTCTTTGAGGTCAGTGCTGTGCAGAGGGTCTTCACACCTCCATCTCCCAGTTTGTTTCCACAGAGGTCCAGCTCCTTCAGGTGGATCAGGCTGCATGTGAAAGCGTCAGCCATCTCCGTACAGCATTGCTCTGTTAGCCTACAGTCACTGAGCCTGTGTGCGGCATGAACATACACACATTACATTTAAAAAACATCCAAAATAGGACCGCTCGATACATCGTTTCAGCATCGACATTGCGATGTATGCACCCGCAATAGTCACATGGCAGAACGTGCGATTTAGTAAGGTAAACATACATCAGTCTACAATATATATTTATTTCAAATGGAAAACCAGCATTATATCTGTCTGGTATTAGGTCATTTACTCTGATTTATGGGTTATTGGATACACAATTTATTATTATTATTTTAAACAAGGTTCGTTGCTGCACTTAGTTGACATGCAGGCTCTGCTTGCGCATGACAAAATGATGAGCGAGGAACAGGCAAAAAATACAGAAATGGAGAATTTGGTTGCAAAAAGAAATGCATCGTCAATAACATGGAAATATTTCAGCTACAGACAGGATGATGTTGACCAAAAACAGGTACGAGAGTGCCTTGCAATCTTTGCCACAACATGACCAATTTGTTCGATCATTTAAGGCGGCACCACAAATCTTTGTATGATGAGGGTTTTAAAAACATGATCCGGTCGCTTGACAGCGGTATGTAATGCCATCACGCAACTTTTCTCAAGTTGCCATCCCAGAGCTTTACAAGAAATGCAAGGCACAAGTTGAAAAATAACTGTCACAAGTGGAATATTATACAGCAACAACAGACTTGTGGTCCAGCCGGACAACGGAGCCCTACATAAGTCTGACCGTACACTTTATTAATGAGGACTTCCTCCTGAAAAGTCCAAACTGCATTTCCCCAGAGGATCATACAAGTGAGAACAGGGATGAACAAAGCTTTAGCTGATTGGGGCCTAGATGAGAGTCATCTAGTCTGTTTAACAACAGACAATGCCGCCAACATGATGAAGGCTGCACCTGAATAAGTGGACCAGATTGCAGTCCTTTGGCCACAGACTGCATCTTGCAGTTGGTAAGTTATGCCCGATTGTGCATTCTATTTTCCTACTGTTGCTCTTGCTACACTATTACTGTTACATATTATTACCTAGCTACCTGTTCTGAAATATAACAATTTTCATGAGTTTCATACATTTTAATTGTAGAGGACGGGGCTGGGGAAGAATGAAGGATACAGACTGTCAGGTTGATAGCCAAAGCTGTTTCTGAAGATATCCGGTATTTTTTCATATCGCAATATATATCGCAGAAAAACAATGCATCGCAATGTCAGTTATTTCCAATATCGTGCAACCCTAATCCAAAACAATCAAATCTAATTTCAGTGTACAGTAATACCTTAAATACAAAGACAAGCTATCCTCTCTTCCTGAAATCATCCACTGATGTGCCGGCATGCAATTTAAATCGCAAAATTTGTACATTAACACAATGAGGGTCCGTTATTGTCTAGTCAATGGTGAAGAGTTAAAACTTAGACAACTGTAAAGTCTTATCGATGTACTCACCGAAGAGTCTCCAGGGGAAAGTCAGCAGTTTGCAGGAAAAGGAAAAATGCGCTCAAATCGGAGTCGCTAAGGTGGTTTCTGCTGATGTCCAGCTCTTTGAGGCAAGTGGAGTTGAAAACGAAACCTTGGGCCAGCCAATAACAGCCTTCATCCATGAAGCCACAGCTCGCCAGGCTGAAAACACAGGACAGGGAAAATGGATCAGTTCTGTCATACAGTTTTTCATTATACACAGTATTAAATGTCGGTCTCAACATCAACAGTGAAGAGGCGACTCCGGGATGCTGGCTTTCTAGGCAGAGCTCTTCCTCTGTCCAGTGTCTGTGTTCTTTTGCCCATCTTCATCTTTTCTTCTTGTTGGCCTGTCTGAGATATTGCTTTTTCTTTGCAATTCTGTCTAGAAGACCAGCATCCCAGAGTCGCCTCATCACTGCTAACGTTGAGACTGGTGTTTTGCGAGTACTATTTAATGAAGCTGCCAGTTGAGGACCTGTGAGGCGTCTCTTTCTCAAACTAGACACTCTAATATATTTGTCCTCTTGCACAGTTGTGCACCGGGGCCTCCTACTCCACTTTCTAAGCTGGTTAGAGCCAGTTTGCGCTGCTCTGTGGGAGGGAAATATGAAATCTTTTTTTAAAAATGAACTAAAATGGGTTGACCCTTACTTTAGTTTCTGCAGTTGACAGTTAGGAAGTGCGAAGACTTGGCAGAGCTTCCTGACCCCTTCGTCCTTCAGGTTGTTATTGCTCAGATTGAGATCCCTCAAACTGGTAACATTCACCAGATTCTTAGCAATGTGCTGGCAGCATTTCTCAGTTAACTGACAACAGTACAACCTTGTGGTGGAAAGAATATGATGGTGCATTAACTGTAGTGAATATTCAACTTCTAATTAACATTTGTAAGCACAAACTGAATACTCTAACCTTATTTGTACTCACTCCAGTTTGTTTATCTGGGTAAACTTCAGTCCACCCATGAGCACATCGAGTCCCACGTCTCCCAGGTTGTTCATGCTAACGTCCAGCTCTCTCAGGGGTTGAGGGTTGTCCAACAGGAATCGTGCTAGAGCCTGACACAACTCTAGACCCAGTTTGCAGTTAGAGAGCCTTAAAGATAATAAAAGGAGACAGATCACATTAAGCCACAGTACAAATACAATTCAACAATATTACAAGTATGATCAGAACCCAACAGGTTCAATGGCCAGTGACAAAATATACTCACTTCAGGATACGCAGTTTGCATTTAACAAGCTTTAGACCATCCACAAGATGAAACACCCCTGCTTCTCCTGGTTCGTTGCCGCTTAGATCCAGCTCTCGCAGGTGTGAGGGGTTGGATTGGAGAGCTTTACCCAGAGCAGCAAAGCCTTTCTGTTTCACCCGGCAGCCGGACAGATTCAGCCTCTCCAGTCGGCAGTGTGGTTTAGCCAGGCCCGCTGCCAGCAGCTCCACCCCAGAGTCCTTCAGGGTGTTAAAGCTCAGATCCAGAGCTTTCAGATGGGACACCTTTGATGTGAGTACAGAGGCCAGACCTTCACAGCATTTATCAGTCAGGTTGTGGTATTGCAGCCTGGTGAAAAGTAGGGTAAGTTTTCAAAAGAACATCATTAGTTTAATAAAGATTAGGAAACACTTCAACGACTAAATTGGTGTAGTGATTATAAAATGGGCACAGAACACTGGGACATCACTGTGATTGGTCATGTAACTTGTATATCAATACAAAACCCTCCCTAAGTATTGACATTTTTAAGGTTGTGAACGACTATTGTAGCTGGATACTGGGCATTACTCTTGTGCTCCATTAGCACGTTGTTTACAAATCCGAATTAATCATTTTGAAGGCTACTCGAATATTAGAAAACCCTTAATACAGAATACTTATAATAGATATGTTAGACATTCATTTAAAAGGCTAACTGAATATTAGAAAACCCTTTTGCAATTATGTTAGCACTGCTGAAAACTGTTGTGCTGATTGAAGAAGCATCAGAGTTTGTGGGTTTGATTACAGGCTCAAAATATATTACAGGCTAAGAAACAAAGAACTTTTGTCTTTCTATTCTTGTTCTAACAAAAGTCATCAGGCTATTCTTGTACTAAGAAATGAATACTATTCCATGTGAGAAATGGCCAAGAACCTGAAGATCTCGTAGAACGCTGTGTACTAGTCCCTTCACAGAACGCATTACAAACACAAAGGCAATTCAAACCCTACAAAAGCATGAACAACAGAAATAAGATATACAAAAAAGCAACATAAAGTGAAAGGTATAAATCAAGTGAGTGATACATTATTTTCAGTTGCTATATGTACACATCTGCCTCGGAAACTCATTGCTGCTATCCCTGCATTTCATTTGCACATGCACATTCAAATTGCCTTCACTGCACATTTAGAACTGACATGTGTACTTGCATTTGCCTTCATTGCACATCTATACATCCCACTTGTTACATGCATTATACTTAATACTTAATTTAAGCATTTTCAGCCCTCTCCTATTTGCACTTCTGGTTAGATGCTAACTGCATTTCATTGTACTGTACTGTACTGTTCAATGACAATGAAGTTGAGTCAAATTAACACTTTAGTACATTTGAACAGTATGTGCTATATCCCTTGTCAGCTTATTTTATATTACCTCTTATTATTATTATTACTACTATTACTGTGATTTTTGTTACTGAGGCTGTTATAATTGTTGTTTATGTTGATAATTATGTTCTTATTACGAATCAAGCATTATCTTATTTTTTTATGCTGGTTTACACAGTCTCCAACCAAATGCGAGTTTGATTGTAAGGATATGGCAAAGAAAATATTGACATTTTAAGATTTTAAAATTCAATCGCACACACTTTTCATGAATGAGGGCCATTTACTTTATTGTCCCAGTTCTTATGGAGGGAACTGTATATAACAGCTGGTATTGTTAAATGAACAAACGATATACTTACATTACTGTCTGGCAAGCTTTGACAACTGGCAGCATCCTTAGAAGTTCATCATCTCCTCTCTTATGTACTTCCAACCCAGGCATGTCAAATGTCCCATTCTCTGCCACCAAAACAGCTGCGAGGTCTGACCAATGAGCACATGGGTATTTTGCATCTGGGGATATTCCAGTTTTGAGAAATCTCCCACCATCATTCTCTAAGGAGTAGTCATTCAGTTCCCTCAGGCAATTCAGCAGGTTAAGTGTCCTTGGCGAAGCGGGGTTCTCCATCACCTTCTTCTTGATGTACTCTACCGTTTCCGGGAGAGCCGTCGACAGGATAAAGCCGGCCTCTGAAAAAATCTGGTTAAAGTTTTGTGCAATGCCAAGAAGGAAGCGGAGGAATAGGTCCATATGTCCCGTCTGGCTCTGCAAAGACATATCCACCGCGCACTTTAAGTGAGTGGCATCTCGGAAAAACCAGAGAGCTCTCTCGATTTGGTTTTTCCGATCTACACTATTAACTTCATTTTGGCGGCCATTGGATTGAAGAAACCACATTGCAGCAAAGAACTCCTGAATTGTGGTATGACCAAAGTAGTAGATCTTCTTTTGGTGTAATCCAATATCCTCCCTGAATATGGGTATTTTCACTTTTGCATACAAGGCTGCCACTTTGACGTCAAAGTTGCACTCTCGTAGGTCTTCCTCATAGAAAACTGTGTTGCCTTTCATCAGTTGCTTTAAGGCTAGTTCCCCCAATTCATCAACCATCTTCACATTGTGTCTCCCCATTTGTAACAGGACGAGGAGGTCATTGAATAATGGAGTCAGAGCGTATAGTTCACATATTTTGACAGGCATATACTGTTCCTTAAGTATTGATGCAGCAATTGAACAGATAAAAGGGATCTGGCATAAGCTGTAGAGGCTTTTTGAGTCCTTCAAGAAAGAAATAACTATGTTGGCCTGGTTCCTGTTGGTAATCGCTCTCCTAAAGAACTCCTCTTTCTGTGGGTCAGTGAAGCCTTCAATTTCTGCCAATTCATGGATGTACTGACAAGGGATGCGACTGACTGCCGCTGGTCTGGAGGTAATCCATATTTGAGAAGTGGGAAGAATATTTCCGATAATAAGGTTTGTCAGTAGTGTCGGCACCGAGAAGGCCTCCATGACGTCAGTCATTTTTGGGCTGTTCTTGAAGTCCAGGGAACATCGGAATTCATCCAGGCCATCAAACACAAACCCAACTCTGTAGCTTTCCAAGTCGTGTATTCCAGGTTCTTTCAATTCTGGGAAAAACTCATAAAGAAGTTCAATCAGATTCAGTCTATCTTTCAACAAATTCAGCTCCCGGAAAGGAAGAGGAAATATGAGTTGAACTTCCTGGTTTCCTTTTCCCTCTGCCCAGTTAAGAAGGATCATCCGCACCTGGCTAGTTTTGCCAATACCAGCGACACCCTTTGTCAGAGCTGTCCTGAAAGGCACATCATCCTCAGAGTTTGGGAATGAGCATAAACTTTTGGGTCTTTTCTTGTAGGCTGGCTCAATGAGAATATACTCATGTTGGTTCACCGCGCTAGTTTCAACAGGTTGATAGAACAGATCACAATGACTATAAAACGGATGCTCCGTTTCCCCTCCTGGCGGACTTTGATACCGTTTCATCAGAATGGATTTCAGCTTACTGCTGAGTTTTTCCACATGGGAAACAGAGACATTCCTGTTGAATTGTCAAAAAAAGTATGTTACTCCCTACAGGCCAAATGTCTATGTTCAATTTGAAATACTAATGCTTCTATGAACTTGCAACCAGGTGTGTAACCAGTGACACATTTTCCATGGACTCAGTTGTAGAACGGATCGATCTGATCCGTTCTACAACCTACCGCGGCAAATGTGATTACCTTACCCTTGTCCAGGCCAAAAGACTGTTCTTCCAGGGCGAAACATTTTCCCGCTATTGTCCAAACCAACGTCTGTGTCCCTTGAATTTCCTCCAGAGGTAGAAGCTGTTGAAGGGAGTAAGGTAGGCAGCCAGGCTCCACAGGTGACGTCCCACTACCAACCTAATAAATGTGAAAAACACACAGGTATTGTTGAATTGTCATTACCAATAACATTATCAGTGATGCCACCACCTCTGGGCGCGTTTTCGGTTTTTCATTGCCACCAGTCTGCCTTCACACTAGCTGGCATTAACAGATGGCAGATTTTACCATACATTTCAGCGAACTCGCCTAAACTATGATGGTACAGCTGAAATAATATTTTGATATGCACTTTGCAAGTTCCTCTACGCAATGTACTTCGGGTCATTTGATTTTATATGTGACATTGGTTGCATTCCAACATTTTATAAGTTGAAGCTGAGAAGACTGCGACCACGCAACGCCGGATTTTTTTTGCATTTTATTATAAAACCAGCTGCAGCGTATGTACTCTAAATGCTGCCAGCTATATATCTAATTAACATTGCACTTAAATGTTTATTCAGACCAAAGAAAAAGACAGGCTCACTGACAAGGTTGCAGAGGGAGATACTATTTCATATAATTTTTGTATGAAATAGTATAGCGTTTTCTGCTCACCAGTGTTACAACATCGGTGTGCACCGATTTAACCATTTGCCAATTTGGGGCCCTCATAAGAAAGAGTTCGATTTACCGAATAACGGTCTCAGAGTTCAACTTCGTGTTTTATCTACCTTAGCTTAACAGACCCTGTATACAACCAGTTATGCATTTCTATAAAACACACACATGACAATGAACTATGCCTATAAGAGCAGAAAAGCACGATTGAACCTAAAAATATATAATCTCTTGTTGCAAATAAAAATAATACAAATCTTAACAACATGGACCACAAAGGATTGCCATTTCCCATTTAGTTAACCCCACCCTGAAAATACAATGCTCATGCAATGTCCCATCGTTCGCTTGCAGTTGAAGCAGTGTGACTAAATGCAAAATACAACACGGCTTGGAAGAATATGTATCAGTCAGAATGCATAAAACAAGCTTTATAATTAAGGATTTTTTATTATTATTACCTCAAAGAAAGTGTTTTACCGCTTTTTAATTTGTTTCCTTCGAAAAAGGTTATGATCTTCAATTTAAAACATGAAAGTATGGTATTTGTCCGGCATAACGGCTATAGAAAGGTAACCTCGTTAACGTACAAGAGACTATCGTCACAAACTATCGTTTCACTTTTGTTTGCTGTTAATTAACAATCAAAAGGCTATTCCTTATTTGTTTACTTAAGAAAATAAAGTTTATTTCTACTAATTAAATTCACGTTTGAGAAAACGCTAGAACGAGCAATGTTGATGCTTTCCGGGTAAAATAAAGTAAAATAATATAATAATGTACCGTACCCGGAACAGCTTGGTGCGGAGTTTTCTTCATGTTATTGGCAGTTCGCAACTCAGATGTGTAAAACACCGCCACCTATTGTATGCTATTTTAGCAGATGTTCTGACTGAAAACGTAGTAAGTATTTGCTATTGGACCACATTAGCACACATCTTGCTGGTAGTCTTTGTCTCGCAACGATGTACTGTATAGCTAAATACTAGCTAACGTTTAGTGGCGGAATGTTCTATTGCCTGACAGGTCAATTAATCGAATCGCTAGGACTCGACAAAAACGTTTCTCGTCTACAAAGGCATATGCAAAATCTTTATGGTCTCTACTTGGCATCCGGTGGTTTGAATGTGATCCTTCCTTCGAAGTTGTTTAAAAAAACAAGTTTGTATTTATAATGTAATATATATTAACGATTGTTATTTGGTCAACAGTATACCAATTAAAGGTTTGGACACGCTACTTATACAAAAGGTATTCTTTTATTTTCACTATTACCCACATTGCAATAGTGAAGACATCAAAAGTACGAAATACTTTTTTGTGCTGATCAGTGGCAATCTGATTTTATCTTGTAACAAAATAAAATGGTCCAGGGCAGTGAATACTTTTGCTAGCCACTGTAATGGAACATGGAAAAATAAACAGAAAATACGTACTCTGCTTTGAGCTGTCGTTTTCTCACCTAAAAAAGACTAAACATCCCCAAATGTGATGCCATGGAAGAAAGTTAAAGGATGATAACTGGCACATTCTTAAAATAAATAAATTAAAACAGAACCAGACTAAATGACTGCCAAAGCACACAGTTTAGTAGGAAAGGGCCCATCAATGCCACATTATCACTCAGAAAATTACAGTCAAGGGAAAACAGATTAAACTGTGTTTAATCATTCTACATATGTCATTACATATCTAATCATTAGTAGGAGGGGGACCTGCTACATGGCTGGCGCCCTGTTCTCTACCTTGATATCTCAATCTCACAAACAACTGAGGTCAATGGACAGTCTGTACCACTGAAGGCCAGTCACATACACAGTACATTAACTTGTATGATTATAACAGGCCTAACGATCATTATTAGTCCATAACAAAAACCATAACAAAATCATTCACTGATAAATAAGTATTCAAAATACATACATTTTCAAGATCAATAATCCATTTTACACTATTTTACACTAAGTAAGAAATACTTTTCTGGGCACAGAAATGACACCACATTGTAGAAATGACCCAGCTGACCGGGACAACCACATAACTTAGTAAGTAGATTTAGAAAATCCTGCTTGTACATTTATAGATAAAGCCCACCCACTGCAGTCTACTATGCACTTCTGAAACACCTGTTTTGCACAAGTAGGCATCTTCCTCAGGCTTTCATTCCTGGCTGAAAATCTGATTTTCATGTTATTGAGTTTATTTTAGGCCTGCTACTTTGAGTGGGGTAAACCTGTATGCAAAAAACATACAATGAATCTTACACTATGTGAAGTGATCCACGAGCAGCCCAGCAGATATTTCAATGAGTGAGTTGCGTCTACTGTGTCCAGCTTGACATAAGCACTCTAGTCTATGTCAGCCAGGCTGTCTTCTGTCTTTCTGTAGTGGTGGAATTTATTAGATGATAAACTTCTATGAGAACTGTATTTCTGTTTCCAGATTCAAGTTTATTCCTATTCTGTTAGTTTACTATCCAAATCAGAAGCACAACAGAGACACTGAGCTCAAGCTACCTGTGAAATGACAGCCTAGCATTCCATTCTGTTTTGTCGGTTGTGTGCCAACTTCCTAAAAGATCTCAATCAGATATTGTTTGAAAACTAATAGGTGTTTGTACTTTTATATATTTATACCTGTGAGAGTAGGAAGTCTTATGGGCACTTCTTTTATTGGGGTTGTGATGCGGTTAAAACTCTGTGTCCGCTACTTTAGGTTCATTGGTGAGTTCTCCCAGAAATTTAATTAATCCAAATTGACTATAAACAATAAATAACCTATTCAGGAAACCAATATAATCTACTCAAGAGAATTTATTACAAGCTTGTAGGTGATAAAACAGTTGTTACACATAAAGTGTTCAGCAACGTATTGACATCAGTGTGCAAAAGTGTATGACAACCAAATACAGTTTAGGAATACTTTTGTAATGAAACATGAACCACCTTCAAGTTACCTCCCCCTGACTTCTGTACTGACTATGGGTGTGTCTAGTCTTGGTTTAGGGCCTATCTGAGCAGTCAAATTCAGCTCCTCCATACCTGCCTAACCTGATCACATGCCACCACTGAACTGTCAATTCTATACAGATGCTTCTGTAGCGTCTCCATACAGGTTCTTAGGTGACCCTATCTTGAGCCATGAGTAGATCACTCAGTCTTACAGTATGTTCTCAGGAAGTAAAGATTGAAATATAAACGTAGTTGACAAGAGTGGCTACTCAATACTCAAGTCTTGTGATTCTCAGGTCAGTCAATCCAAGTCCAACTATTCTGACTGATGAATCATCAACATGTATCCTCTCACAGAATATTCTTATGACAGAGCTGTTATATAGCTGGTTTGTTCATGTCTAGATAAGTGTATTCTAAGACACAGAATTAATCAATTTCACTGATAGAATATGAATCACAAATGTTAGATTACATTTAATATGAAAAATAACGAAAACAGTAATGTAACATTTACTAAATCTTCTACATTTGGAAGACAATTCAGTTGTCTCAAATGCCAGCCATAATCCAAAATGGGCCCCCACTCCTTTAAATGCAATATTTCTGACCAGCGTTTATTTGGCTTCCCTCACTCCGGTGTTCTTCCTCAAGCATCTTCAATACAAGAGTACAGAATTTTACTTCTTGAGGATCATGTAATAAACCCAGTAACGAATCCCGCCCTCTCTCAATCAATAATTTATTCTGGAACACATAGTAAAGTTACCTCCTTAGATATAATACAATTGTTCTCATTCTACTACTACTTTAACAGAACGGTCCAGTCAAAATGTGGGCCACACATACATTACAAACGCAAGCCTACAAATGACTAAAAATGTATCTACTGCCCCATCATGCAATTTAATAAATGTAATTCTAACAAATCCACAAAAGCCTAACATACATAATAACTAAAAGTCAGTTCAGAGCGTCAATGACAGCAGTATAGTACTTACTCTAGAGTCTGTAGTTTGTAGCGTGGGTCGTCCCTGATGGCAGAGAGAATTCTCAGTCCTTTTTCTCCTGTGTCGTTTCCCATCAGGCCCAGTTGCGTGATGCTGGAGCGGCTGGACTTCAGGGCTAAGGCCAGGGAGGAGCAGCCCACTGCAGTAATCCCACAACACCCCAAACTAGAGAGGGAGAAGGGGGCGGTGATGAGGGCAAAGGGAGACCAGGAGAAGATGGGAGGACAGGCATGACGACTGAAAGGATGGGTGAGGACACAGAAGATGAGGTGAGTGACTTGCTGCAATGAGAGAAGGTACTCTACATAGATGACAACATTACTTCATCCTTTTGAAACATTTCTAATGTGCAATGTTAGCTTACATTTTGTGACTTATATTCTTTTCTTACTTTCCATTTGTGGAAAGAATATGACGGCGCATTTACTGTAAATATTCCTCTTCAAATTCAGTGCGGTGGTTGGTATCAAGTAATATACATAAGTACCAAAGTGAACTTTAGCGCCAACATAACGGTCTGCATCCCCGAGTCCCCCATGTCATTCATGCCGATGTCCAGTTCTCTCAGGAACGTGGGTTTCTTTAACATATACCTTGGCAGGCGGCGACAGAGTTCCTAGTCCATCTTAGAATTTGAGAGCCTAAATGATGGAGGTAAATTAGATGGGGGGTGAACTGGAGGCGCAACAATTTTATTTAATGGCCAATCTGATCTTCATTTTCCTCATGTCGAAGAATAGGTCTAATACATAGGGTAAGGAAAGTTTCATTCAATTCTGTTAAAAGTGTAGGGTAGTGTAAGCCTAAAACATGTTCAAAAGTGAACAGGTTTCATGGCCATTGACTCATGCTCACTTTAAGGTACGCAGGTCGCACTTGGGAACCGGCAGTCCATCGATAAACAGAAGCAGCCCTGCTTCTCCTGGTTCGTTGCCGCTTAGATCCAGCTTTGAAATGGGTCCAGAGGCCAGACCTTCACGGCATTTATCAGTCAGGTTGTGGTATTGCAGCGTGGTCAAAGGTAGGGTTAAGTATTCAAAAGAACATCAAAAGTCATACTAGTAGACACGCTAACAACTAAAGTGACATAGTGATCATAAGATGGGCCCAGTACACCTGGATAAGATACTCAGGACACATCCCACCTGTATTTATTGACCTGATGGTTATGTAAAACATTGATGTGCACATTAAAGGTAACGTGTTCTCTCAATATCTTCAACCAGAACCCATCCACTGGAAATCAACTGGTGTGCTTCCAGGGAGCGGTGGTTCTTCGTTGAAGAATGCATTTCTCCTGGAAATGTTCATTTGCACCTTGGCCACAATCTGCCCATGTTGTTCTGTTGCCTGAACGTTAGTATTGGTTTATCTTTACACAATAACACATGCATGGTCTATCATGTTTGGGTCTTGTCTTTTATTCTGTATTTGCGGTATAGTCTTGACTGTTTTACTGGTTCCTTTACAGTGTTATACTGTACACATGACTTTTAAATGGTATTACCGTCTACTGAAATGGTATCACTGTCCTTCTGTTCTAATCATGACATTATTCTCTAAAATGTCTGTGTTATAATTTGGTTAACAGCAAAGAAAAAGAAAAAATTTGAGAGGTAATCCCAAAGAGAAAACCCAATTCAGCTTCCCTGGATGTTTAGCCTATATTACGAAATATATTAAGTTTATAATATATTTAAATCTTGCCCATTTTGTCACCTTTCAGGTTGTTGTTTTAGACTTCCCACACTAGAGTAAAAGATATAAGGACTGTTTTATTCCCCCAAAGGCCATACAATGTTTAAATATGTACATTGAATATAATAATGCACACTTTGAACATTAGCACAACAACACTCCGTTTTTTATATTCTTAGACTGTAGCTGATTATATTTTATATCTGGTTTGTATGTTTTATTGTGTCTCTGTTTTTGCCGGGCCGCGTAAACAGAGCCGGCCTCGAAGAGCTACTGACTGACTGACTGACGCTTGTTCAATAGCGTAGGACTTAGAGACGCGGCCTCCGACGCATTATGCCTGAGGTTTAGGACTGACAAAAAAATCGCTGGCTACAACCCTACGTAGCTACGTAACAGCCCTACAATAACAGTTCTTGTGGATATTAGGATTTGTTCAGGATAGACAAACACTTCGCTGGCTTTACGATTCTCTCGTGTTTTCACTTGACAAAAAAGTCTGTTTTATTCTAGTCTGTTCTTTTTCACATATATTTTTTAACTATATTGCCTTATACATTTCAATTATGGCTTTTATTGTGATAAAGAAAATCTGAGTGCAACCAGCATAATATCCTGCTTCATAAACAATGCTAATGAAGCCTCGAATGTCCATCACTATTTATCGTCACCTATACCCATACGGAAAAGAGATGTATTTTAAAAATATTTTTGCAATGCAAAATGTATGTAGAATGTATGCTGAATATGTCGAATACATTTAACTTAATTCAAAATACATTTCAGGTATCAAAATGTATTTCACCTTTTATTCCGAAATGTATTTAAAAATATATACATACATTTATCTTTATTCAAAATACATTTCAGGTATCAAAATATGTTTCACCTTTTATTCCGAAATGTATTTGAAAATGTATAAATACCTTTCCTTTTTGTCAAAATGTATTTCCCCGTCAAAATGCTCTCATTACAATTGTAATGTTTTATAGAAAATTAAAATGCATTTTCCAGGTCCTGTGAATGTAAAATGATGAAGATATAATTACCGACGTATTGATTATATCACATTTAGGTGTTGAAACTCATTTTACAGACATGTAGCTTATCAAAATACATTTCATCTTTTTCAGTCACAAATATAGTCTAACGTACTAAGGTAAATACCAATACTTGCGTCAATCTAACCGATCCAGTTTGGTGTAGTGGTTAGCGCTCATGACTGACGTTTCAGGTTCGAAACACGACCTGGCCGATGTCCGATATATTTAGACATGCATTTCAAAAATGTAATAAGTACCTACCTTACGAATATATTTAAGAGGCCAATTTCAAACATTTGACATATATTTACCAAATGTATTCAGAAATATATTTTCCAAATGAATTCAAAAATATATTTAAAATACATTTATTTTCCGCATGGGTATTGATAGATACTGTATCTATGTCATTCACGAATGGCTAATTAACTGTTAAAACGGCCAGTGGCAAAAGTTATACAGTTCATAGAGACTTGTGGGGGAGATAAACTTAATAAGAAACGTTACTTAGTTTAACAATATAGTTAAAGGTGTATAACAAAACATTTTAACTTGGCGTGACGTTTACGAGTGAAAATTATATAATGAGGCAACACTAGGGTGTAGTTCGTTGGCGTAGTGGTTAGGTTGCCTTTCGTGTGGGCTACCCGGGTTTGATATTCGAGAAGGCAGTCACGGTTAACACTTTCTATTGCGAGCCGGCTGAACTAGGCTTGGTTGTTGTCCTGGTTGTTCCCATGAAACTAGAGCTTAAAAGATAAAGTGAATAAAGATATTAGTTGCATTAAAGATACTGGACATCAAACGGGTTACTTCTTCATGACTACTGTAGATATTTCGAGTAACAGAAATTGCAATGCCCTGCATATGTGAAATTTTATCTTAATAAAGAAAAATACTACAGAACAAACATTAAAGTACGAAATTTGATATTTTTTGTTAGCTCATGTCTATAAACCATTAATCTATGATCATAAAGCAATGAAACATGGATTTTGCTGTTTAGTCAGTTGTTATGCATTCCTAGTTTTCACCTTCTCTACGAACTATTTTGACGTTTTACCTACAGGTATAAACTACTCAGATAGGCCCCACGATCATACTGATTTCAAAACAACTTCCTCCATCTTATACAACAGGACTGGTATTTCAAATAACTTCCTCCATTTTATACAACAGCACAAAAATCCAGACTATTAATGAGGGATAAGAACGCACTACTTGAGAATACCTCAGCGCTGTCCTTCTACACTGACCGTATTTTATCAATGAGCGCCATCTAGCTGTTACGTCATAATGGCAACGTTTATGTCTATTGTTGCATCAATTATTACAATGACTAATTGGACCTCTTATTTGAGTTACAATTAAATATAGCTTACACATTAATATTTCCACCGCTCGTGGTGCATGTATTGATCGATTATATAGCTCTTCTTTGTGTATTATAGTGTTGTATTATAGTGTTGTTTTAGTTTTATTTTGTACAGAAAGCTTGTTGAACTGTTTAACTGGTGTACTGTTTACAACCTGGAGTAAATATGGACAACTCAATGTCCATCCAAAGATCTTGGGTAGAGAGTTACCTTGATGAGCAGGTAAGTTTGCCATTATCCAGTAGTGCTCATGTGACTAATGATCCATTTTGAAGGTCTCCGTCAGGATTCAATGAATGTACAAGTGACAAAATCCATGTGTTGAAATGAACTATTTGTTAGTTCTCTGCTCACTGATTTCAGAGATAACGATTACCTGTTTTACAGAGAAAGTTCATCAGAGAGTTCCTGACTCTCCAGGAACAAGGTGTACTTCACCCATACCTCAGTGTCAATCACATGAGGAGATGGATCATCTCTGATACAAGGAAGGCCTTCCTGAAAAGGTGAGTGAGACCACAGTACAATATTATACTTAATAAATAGATCAGGCAAGACAGCACAGAGAGAGAGCTGAACAAACATAATTGTCATGGATTTTCCATTTATTGTGTAGATTTCAAGAAATGGCAGAAGGGACAAACATCCACCTCATTGAGCTGGTAAGAAACAGTAAATACATAATGCTGTGATAGACAGTACAAAATCAGTTGTGTACATTTGTTAAAAATGTCAACTTTGTGATGAAAATGTTCACGTCAAACTCCCCCTGTGTGTACAGATGTTGAAGGTGAAAGCTCACAATACACTCCTTGAGATCGAGCAGGGAGTTCGTAGAGAGCTGAGCGTTACCCAATGCCAACATCACCAGTCTTCAGTAGAGGTATAATCACATCTCATAATTTCCTAGAATACAGGACACCACTGTTACCATCCACACAGACTGTTTATGAACTTGTTATTATGATTAGGACACCTGCAGTTCATAAGGAACTCTATCAACTAATGTCTCATTCATTTCTTCCATTCCAAGGCAACCATGGAGGGGCAGCAGCTCCTGACCAACAAGCCCAAGCCATTGGTTCCTTCCCATGAGCCTCTGGGGACTACAGCTGTGATGAGTGGTGATGTTGGAGGTGGTCTGTCAGACAAACAGGCCCAACCTGAGGTCAGGTCAGAGGTGATGCTCCAGGTGAAGCCCCTCTGCCAAACTCCGGTGGGGGTCCGGGGTTGCCTGGTGGACAGTGTGATTAATGGAGAAGACCCGGAGATTAATGATGAGGTCCTTGTGGCAGAACCAATCCCCACTCCCCTCTTATCCACAGCAGTGATAGTCAGGGAGGTCCAGGAGTGCCTGGTGGACAAGGTCAGTCTGAGACTTCTAGCAATACATTAGTACTAGACCTAAACATTTAGCATTTACATTAAGACATGCTATATACAAGACATATGATATTGAGTGCTTTAAAGTGTAGTAAAATCCTTTGAGGGGTAAACAGAGCAAATTTTACTAAGCCCTTTTCTCTTCCATATTAAGGAGAAGACGGTTGAGGTTCTGGACCAGAGCATTTCTCCAAGGATCCAAAAGGCCCTGAGAGACATTGAGGCCATGGTGAACTCCAGAAAGAAGTCCAAGGTCGTGCCAAAGCAGCTTGTGGTACTTGGTTTCACAATCAAGCACATTGTCACTCAGGTGCTGTCTCACTTATATCAACCAGCCTTTCAGGAAGAAGTCTGTTTGGAGACAGCTGCTATCGTGGACGACACCCAAGCTCTTCTGTGGTCTATTCCCTGGGTTCAAGTCACAGAGGAGGAGGAGCTGTCTAACTCCCAGTGCATTGATACCTCTGAGGTGACCAAGGCTGTCATTAACACCCTGGATAAGGTACTAGGCCCCAAACCACTGGTAGGAGCTCTGGGAATAGGCTCACAGATATTGAGCAGGTACATTGTTCATCTTGTTGGCCTGTCCATTGCTAAGACAGTACCTGACGTTTACGCTGCCAACGAAGAGGAGAGACATATTAGCCAGGATATGGTGAACATCTGTCCTCTACCTGCTAAATATGTCATCAGTGGAGAATTATTAGGTGACTTTGTGGTGAAGTTTATGCTTCACCTTCACCCAATGAACAGACTCGGCTCCAAGCAGCTCAGCCAACAGGCTCTCCTCTTACTGGTGGTTAAAATGGCCTCAGTAGCTTTTCATGTCTTGAGGAAGATCCCGGGTGTTTCTGTGGATGAACAGCTGTGTGCCCCCATCTGCAACATAAGACAGACGGTATTACACATGCAGAGTGCCTTGGTCCATAAGTTTGGCACAACAATCCAAATAAAGCATATGATGGCTAATAAGGACCCGCTAGTCATTTCCACAATACCCCAGGCCATATGTGAGGGAATCTTGGCTGTATACAAGGGCATCTCTGTAACCCATCCACTTCAAGTCACTGGCCCACATCGTCCAATGGCCAAGAGCTATGAAAAGGCTATGGAGACAAAGTTGTTTGCAGTAACTCTACCCGAGGACCTGAAAAAGACCATCTACCATCATTATGGGTCCCGGGTCGGGAAACTGCCACTTTTCCAGAAAGCTTTTCCACCTCTGACTAGCCATGACAAGTTTGAATACATCCGGCATGTTACTCCGCCTCACTCCTCCAAAAGAGACACAATCTGGATCCATCCTAAATACTTCTTTGGGGACGACGATGAAGAGGAAGAGTCATCAGATAACACAGTGCCTAACAACCCTCTGGCTCTAAATGTCAGCAAGGCTGCTTTTTTAAACCAGTTTCCACTGACCGATGTATTCCAATCCACCAAAACAGACTTCATTGACCGTAAAACAACCCCTAGGTATGTGCCAGTCAAGGTCAACGTGCAAACAGGGGTTATAACAGATGACTCTGTGGTGGCTAGTAATAACCCATTTGAAGTGGAAACACAACAGGATGAAACACCAGCTGGGCCTAAGCCTGACCCCAAACCAGTAAAACCCCAGAGAAAGCATTCGGAAAAGATCAAAGCATACATCAAATCGGGACAGTATTTGAAAGACAAACGTCTTTATGAACAGGCCTTATATCGCTACAGTGGACAGGCTGTAAGAGACCAGGCTCTGAGAGAGGCAGAGAGAAACAAACCCAAGATTATTATTGTTCCTCTGGTTCTAGTCTGGAACGTCTTTAATTACGCATTCTTGACCACGCGATATGTGCCGTATGACAGTGGTCTTTGTAATGATATGGTTGATCACATCCACATCAAGATTCAGAAGGAGGCACTTAAGTACAAGGACCACAGAGTGTTCAAATCCACTCTGAAGAATCTTGAAGAGGATCCATTGATGATGAGCACCTTTGTCTTAAACTGCTGTCAGTCATTTGTAATTAAATACTGGAACATCGTCCAGGACCATATACGATCGAAAGAACAGCTGCACCCAGACAAACTGTCTCTGCTGGTCTGTGACCTCATGGTGGGGGAGATTATGACTCATCTGAGGCCTACCTTGACTTTCTCCAAAGACACTAAAGATGGGGACAACCGGCCGTACTGCATTAATGTCCCGGTCAAAAGAGATACCAGCTCTCCAGATGATGCAGGTAGAATAACATTGTTACTGTTGGTGTGTTACATTAATAACCAGGTCTAGTCTAATGGAAATAACACACAGGGCACAATGTTCTGTCATTAACAACTGTACCACAATATCCATTGTCAGTCAAACACCTAAAGTTCACCAACTTAATTTTCATTTGTAATATTCTATTGTATGTTGTCGTCACCAGACAAGACCAAGCTGGAGCTTCGCATTGAGAAAGCTAGGGCTGACCAAATGAAGGAACTTCTCGTCCCATCGGTAAGTTCCACTGTATTCTGTATCACATCATCCATAGATAATATCAGTCAGTTTGAATGTGCTCAGTCCTGTAGTGACCTGCAGCTTGTTTTCTACAGTTTGTTTTACTCAGTACCTCTGTTTGTTGACAGGAACCCAAAGACCACTCATGGGCAGCTTGGATGGAAATGATGGAGGAGTATGAGCAGTTTCATAAGAAGAAAACCTGTTGGGACTGGTTCTGTGGACTGTTTCGCCGGAAGAAAAAGACCACGTTTGAAAAAAGAGTGGAAGATTTCGAAAAATACTGTCGCAAGAGCAGTTAGAGTCCGACACACAAACAAACCAAATGAATTGATTCACACACATTAGACTACCTTTGACATCAAACCAAATTAACTGACACACGCACATTTTTTACTTAGAAATCCTCTGACCACAAACAAATGAACTGATACACACATAAAAAATGTGCCTTCCTCAAACCACACACAAACCATATGGATTTAAACAGTACACACATTTACAACTTAGTCTTCCTCTGACAACAACCTTTTCCCCTGTTATTTATAAAAATTAAATTAAAACAATCCCTAATGGAGGTTCTCTCTGTTTTTGTGATGTCTTAATAATTATAATGTTCAGGTTGATACTTTATAGTATTGTAATATTTGACAAACTATGGAACATTTTGTCTCAGATTAGAATATATAGAATAGCTGCTGTGGATGGAGTCGATGCTATGACAATATCAAGACATGAGTGTTATCACTTAGGAAACATCATTGTGTATTAAACGCCGTCTTTCAACATGTAATACTCTTAATTTCTACAGCTCTAACAATTTCAACACAGTTGTCGGGGCGTAACCACCGACAAGAATAATTATTCAACAAGCTGGGGTAGAGCAATATGAACAATGATCTCTAATGACATTCGTGACACTGTACTTGACCGTGTTGTTGTTGTACATGGTACGACAACGAGGGAAGCTGGATGAGATCGCAGCCAGACACGAGCCGTTGCGCTGCTGCATCAACTGGACTTTCAAAAATTTAAAATAGGTTACTAAATGTAAACTTACCCGACTGCACATAGAATCTGTACTCAGAATCTGCATGCATTAGCACCAACAGGACAGTACAGAAAAATACCTTGAACTTGAGACTTGTATTAATATTCCATAACTGACATGTAAATATATATGGTAGCGATACACCACTGGCGTTGGTAGACCAGTTACAGGTTTTTAAGGCTGAAGACCGAGCCATTATGAACATGGTTAAGAGAAATCCAGTCAATAAGTATAATTCAAGACTATGGCATGTATAAAGGTCTAGTGACTGTCAAAAAATATAGCCTGAGATACACGGGACCATTCCTAGCCCAGGTAATATCTAGGATGTTGCGGCAGAATAAATGTTTATTTTTATGGCTATAGGCCTTTACTTTACTTTTTCCTGTTTGTCTCTGTGAGGTAAATTTGTTGTTGTTGTTGTGAAGGTGCAAACCACCACCCCCACCCCACACAAAAATGAACACTTGCGGTCTTTCTGTATTTTCTGGACACTTCTACATAGTGCCTATACATCACGTAGGGTATGGAATGTCATGCAAAGTGCAAAATTCATATGGGATGTTTTGGAACCAATTAAGTCTACTGATTTATTAACACCTTTGTATGATATTACTTTAAATTCCACTCATCAGTGTGGAAAGGTTATTTAGTTGTGTGATTCTATTTGATGTTTTGTGTGGCATTTGAAGACAAATTTATAAGTGTGAAAAAGCATGACCCCTGGATAAACACTGCACATTTTAAATCCGATTTTGAGGTTTAAAAAATAATCATTTTCAACCCCATTGCCCTTGTAACGGCATAATTTCCCTTGAAGTCAACTTACTAAACCTGTATCCGATGTATAAACAGTGTTTTTATAACAGAGCGAAAGTTAGTATCAACCTCATGCAGTGTAATACCAAAGAGCACCCCCAGTTTACTGGCAATGTGGTGCATGAAACAATGTAATTCAGAAAGGGGGGCAATATTAATAAGGTTCCTGTCATTTTGTGTAGTAAAATGAAAATATATCGTTCTAGAGTGGCCCAGCCATCTAGGCCGGTGCCTTTTGACCAATGTAAAGCCTCAAAGTCCCCCCTCTGTCCAAGAAAATATCTCACAACCACCTTCCCCGTTCTCTTTTTGCTAGAAGGATTACAAAAGGGCTTGTTTTCATGGTTTATTAAACATTAATCGCTTGCTGCCAGTGCTACCAGCCTACATGACTTGATTATAATTATTTTAAGAGAAATTATTTGGCTTTTTTTTTTTTAAACATTGCGATACACACACACTAAAAAAAAAAAACAAGTGCCAACCAACCTGAACAAATGGGTACAAATCTGCCAAGAAGAATGGCGCAATCACTCAAAAACTGTGCAAAGCCAGTATATACCTACACCAAAGGCTACAAGCTGTTATTGCAATAAAGGCTGGCCCTACCAAATACAGTATTAAAGTGTGGGGGTTGGATAGTTATGCAAGCAACATATTTATATTTTGTATTTTTCTTAATAATATTTCCCAACTTAAAACCAATATCACCCTACAATATTTGAGTTCGAGATTCAGAGTTTCATGTGTAACTAAATGTTTTTAAAAAGAAATTAATCTAACAGAATGAAAAAAAAAGCCAAATAAAACAAATTTAAATAGGAGAGATGGGAAATCATTTAATAATGCATAAACAGACATAGGCTGTCTCTCACTAAATGCACACAGGACCACAATGTGTCTGCATCTGGGACCAATTTTTTTCCCCCTGTGGTGTTTTTATTCCAAGAAAACTCGTAATATGTTCAGTACAGTAGCTAGAGTTTTGCACTTACGACCGAAAGTCTTCTGTCATTTAAATAGAAATTATATCAAATAACTGGGTGAAAAGTGCAGGGTTTGTCCTGGAGTTGAAAATGTCACTAATGTCAAGGTTAATCTTCATTTCCCATTCACATTAATTCCTACTATAGCAACAAATTGGTCAATGTGGTCAACCAAATAAAGTTAATGGTCCACCAGGTGTGGGTGGTATGAAGAGGGGACAATGAAACCAATCCAGCATTTGAGCAAAAGATTTGACAAATAAATACAACAGGTTTAGAGTTCAAGCATTACATTACCACCAGGTTTACACAAATGCACATTAGCAAAGAAAAGCAAAACAGTGATGCAAAATCAAGCAGGTGGTACTGCAATGGTAAATGTACAATGACTTTGGCACCGTGTAAAACACTTTTCAGTTACAAAAAACACATCAAATAAATGTTCCATTTAATTTGAAAATGTTTAAGCAAACATACTTCATATATTAGTTTTTATAAGGTAGAATATCTAGGATTTAGGCATGGCAGAAACTACTGGGTGCCTAGCAAATTGGCTTGTCACACTATGTAGAGGTGTAGTGAAATGTAGATCTATCATAACTTTAAAAGCTTGAGGGTAAAAAAATACATTTAAATAACTAAAGGTATTCCAAGATTTATATTTGTATGTATGTCCCTCCGTTTTATATCCTTGGTGTTACCACTAAAAATATACAGTATTTTACAAAAATATAGGACCTTGAGCATTCTCCCTAGTGGACAATTTTTACTGAGGGGAAATTAAAATTCAAAGAAAATGATCACACCCTTTTAGTACCTCATGACTCTGAGGATAGGGTTGTTAGTTGGGAGTCTCTAGACCCAATGTCACTTGAAGTCAGTCAATTTTGATAAAAGGAAGTAGCATTGAGAGCAAAAGTATTCCCTATATCAATTCAGCACATTCAAGACCTGACCACAACTTGAATTGACCTAAAATGTATTATTGGATGTGTCATTATTAATATTACTTATCACAAGCATCACTATCAGACACTTCATCAGTTTGGTACCAAAAATACATCTCAATGATATAAACAACATCTATGAAAAAACATCACAATAAATCCAGAATGGCCCAGCTGATGGCAGTCCGTGTGTGATAGGGCAGTATTACATTATGTGCCGTAATACAGAATTAGAAATGTTAATCCCTAGTTAGATTACAACATAAGATTATCAGAATATAAACTGACTGTACAATACACATTTCATTAAACTCTGGTCCTTTTCCTTTTTAGAGATTGCTCAATGCTCACCAAACTCTCTCAGTAAAACAATGAGAATGCACACTATACCATTTAACATATAGTTTAATAGGAGTCAACCTGCAACTCCTAGTTAATAGATAGAAACAAAAATAGCATAACACTATGTCTTGAAATAACAACTTACGAGAACAATTTGCTGCAGCACTCGAGACAAACTTTGAGTTGAGTCAATTCAGGTTCTTGTCGCATTGCTCAGAAATATTTCTTGGTTTGAATTACTGGCATCAGGTTGTTCAGCATGAGGGTGCTCACTCCAAATAACGTATTTATCATACGCAAACACATTCTGCACTTACACACTACAGTTGACCAGCAATTGCAGCAAAGAAATTCTAAGAAACGTCCTACAGGAAAATATATTCATTGATATCGTTGTATAATGGTATTGCAAAGCACAGATATACTGTAGGACAGTGGTGTTCAAACCTGGCCATTCGAAGCCAGTTCCCTTTTTCCATTGAAAACCGCTAATCAGAGACCTCACCTTCTGTTCTACCTCTTCATTAATGGCACCCACCTGGTGTCCCTGATTAGGAGGCTGGAAAGAAAAAATTGACAGATACTGGCTTCAGTACCACCGCTTTAGAATGGATATACATTTTCATACTGTTGCTAAGGCATAGGGGGCGCCACATCCTCTAAAATGTACAAGTCCCTAGCTTAATAAAGCATGTGTTCAACTTCATGATACCTGAAGTCATATAAAAAACTGTGAAATCCAATGGGCTTGTCTGCTTTTCGCAAAAGCGTGTCTCATAATGCCTCCTTCAAGCCTCTGGGCCTACAAACTTTTAGGACATCTTTCAGTTGATTCTAAGAGGTTGCACAGTGGAATATGGATGTCTTTCCTGCTCTGTGGCCACCATAAAGTGGACCTCCCGTTATGAACATTTAGCCCCAACAAAGTCCACGCTGGACCTGCCCAACCAACTCCTGGTACTCCCTAAAAAAGACAATGAAATGCATGCAGACCCTAGGAACACCTGTAAATCTACTTCCTCTTTCCGGCGGTTTTAGAAGAACAGGATATATTTATTTTTTTCACTTGGGATGTTGATGTGAATTCTACTCGATTCAAATCGACATCAAACCACAAAACATTCCCCCGACCACATAGTTTAAACATACAGTACACATTCTACATCTCCCTCATTCAGCGCAACTCTGGCACCTGTACAGTGGCTATGTTAGCTCAGCCTCAGCGGCCAAGTGGAACGCTTGTTCCACCAGCTACCAGAGCCCTAATCTGTCTTGCGTGTTCCTCCAATCTATAAAGTTGAATCCGAATAGAGTTTCATTCATCTAGTTGGCTTGGCAACAGGCAGTTGCCATTGTGCTGGTGGGTTGAGTTAGCCGGAATAAACAGGTTTAGGTTGGTCACCCTGCGGTAGACGAAGTGAAACGGTTTGGAGTTGGGGCGGCTGTGGATCTCCGCTTTGATTCGCTGGGGGTGTGTGTCCGGCGCCAGCTGTTGACTGGTCGACTCAGTGACCAGGAAGAGGACGTGGTTCTCCGGGTCGAGGACTTTGAACTTGTAGGCGCAGAGCGAACAGACTTCTTCTGTGGTGGAGTACGGGTGGACTAGGAGGGTTTTGGCCGTGCAGCCACTGTTGATATCTTGTAAGGCGACTCGTAGGTAGTTCTGAGGGGAAGAGGGGTACAGGGAATGTGATACAAAAATAACGCCCATGCCGTGTTGACATAAGCGGTGCGGGCAGTCAAATACGCACGTGCCAAACAAACCCAACATACACAGGGAAAGACAGAGAGGAATCATGAACATGCAACGGAACAAAATCACATGCAGAAAGCCAGAGGAAGGACTCAGAGGTAAAGCGGCTCTGATATGACCCTAGTCTCCATTCCTACAAGTATGCCTACAGGAGACGACGGAGGCAAAGACAGACAAACGAGACAGGGCTTGAGCAGTGAACAGTCACATGAGTTTGATTAAGAGGAACTCATTCATCAACAAGCTTTCTCCTCAAAACCCCCCAAAACCCCCAAATCATCTCGCAAAACGCTTTTGAGGTTATTTTTCCAATGCAGAGTCAGATACAGAGGCACGGCGTCTCGGCATGTCGGCACCGGCGCTAGCCATGCAGATTGGTATCGGGTGAAGTCGCCTCTTAACTCCGATCTAGGGTCAGCTTGACATTTCCCCGCTAACAGAGTCAAAGGATATCGAACTGATCCCAGATTTGAACCGAGGGGACAATTCACCCACGGAGCCATGCGGACCCAGGCCCCCAGTGGCGGGAGGCATTTTTTTTTGAGGGGGCATTCTTTATAACTCACTGCCTTGGGCTCGGATGGGGGTCAGGGCGATACCTGAAAGTCGTCAACAGAGGGCGCCGTGCGTTGGGCGGTGCGTCGACGGTGCCACTGGTGGAGTGTGTCTCTGGCCTCGGAGCTCAGGACGCGCGCCGCCTGCTCCTCCTGGAAGTTCTTGATGAGAGCCATGGCCCCGTAGGCGCTGGTCAGGTAGTAGCCACCTTGGAGGGAGACGGGGGGAGACGGGGGGGAAGTGTGACAGAGGGGGGGGGGGGGGGAGGGCAGACGGAAAAGGAGAAAGAGGAAGTTAATTTAGTTTATTTCACAATGGGCTGTGTTGCAGTTTGCCTGTGCACGTGTTAACTACGTCATATATTTGTTGAGTTAGCAGAAAAGGCCTCACCGAAATATCACTGCCACATCCAGCACCCGGGGGAGCAGAACCGCCTTGCTCAAGGACAGAATAACTGAATCTTTACCTTTCTGTGTCAGAGGTTGGAGTGATCCACCTTTCGGTTTCGATTAATAACCAAAAGGCTGCCAGTTAACAGTCGACGAGATTATTTAAAAAAAAAGCCTGGCGTATTGTTTGTGTGTTAGCGAGGAATGCACTGTATTTGACTGTAACCCTACGTGACTAGAAGTGATTACAGTGAACTCCTGCATTGTGAGAACGCTGTATAACAGGACGTCCTCCAGGAAATAATCATCTGGAAGACCCTTGCCAACATTATACTGGTTTCCAAGGGACTCACCCGTGAATTGACATCAATCTATTTACTATTTTCCAGTGGACAAAAAAAAAGTAAAATCCTCCAATGTCTGCATTCCAGTCTAGGCCAGAAAGTGGACTGCAGTTGCCCTGGGTTACTTGACCTGACCAACATCCATTGGTATATTGAAAGTATGTTCATGACAGGAAACAAGGTTGTTCGGTAGTACGTTTCATGAGCAGATTCTATTCATTACTGCTACTGCCCCAGTTATTATTTCATTACATTTGAAATAATCTGCAAAAAGGAAGCCAAAACCCAATCTGGCAGATGCTAAGACCTGTCTAGACCTTGTTTTCCCGTGTGTTTGGTTGAGGCATGGCCGGGTTCCAACGTGAGTTAATAGACAAACCACCATGTACCCGTGTCAGCGCGCCACTTCCATTGTATGGAATAACACCAGCTTATTCTCAGTCAGCACACCCTACTGTGTAAGGTGGAAGCAGACAGCCCAAAACCTTCCCCGACGGACGGCACATCGACACATTCTCATAACGGTGTAACGCAACATGGGGTTGTTTCTAGAAGAGGACGGGAGGGGGGGGGGGGGACGTCAGACTGACCTTCTCCGTGCAGCAGCGAGGGGTCAAGGAGCTCCATCATGTAGATGATCTCGTTGTCCAGCTGGGGCATGTCACACTGGGCCAGGACATAGGTCAGCATGGGGAGGAAGTCATCTGCCCCGTACATCCTCCCTAAGAGAGACACGCCCGGGGAGAGACAAAGGCTCACAGTCTCACAACAGACAGGCCCCTAAGCAATTGAGTTACAGTTCAAAGGTAAAGCCACACCCTGATCCCGAATTTTCATTTCATTCTCATCTGGAGCCGTGTTCACTGAGCGGGCAGGTATGTGCGACTGACACGCCGTTCCCACACGCCCTCCAACCCCCCCCCCCCCCCCCCCCCAGCCTCCGGCACGTTCCTACCTGAGTTATCCTGCATGATGGTGTAGATAGCTTGCACACTCGGTAAGTAGCAGCGACACCTTCTTATCCGGGGAGTTACATCTTGGTCATGTTGTGAAACTTGTGGCGGATCTTCCTCTATGGCCACGGGGTCCGGTGTGGACGGAAGGAACGGCCCCGTTCCACGCCCAGGTCCCTGGGGCCCTTCCTTTCGGCTCTTCTTGCCAAGGGCCAAGTTGTCCCTCAGCTGTTGCCAGCCTCCGCTGCTCACCTGGGGACATCACAACAGACGGGTAGTGAGCGTCCACGTGGAGAGGACACGGGAAGAAAAAGGCTGAAGTATAATTACTGGACCATTAAGGCTTGGAATCCTCATTATGGTCTTTTCATTGTTTTCCTAACGTGAAACAAATTTGAATCCTGTTCTTTTCGTCTAAGTTCGGAAATTCATTCAGACTCTGATAAGTATAGAAGAGGGCCGTAGAGGTCAAAGTTCACCTGGAAGTCATGTAGGGTTGTCTCCACCACACCCTTCAGGGGTTTCAGCACACACTTGTGCATGGCCTTCTCCAGTACTGAATCTAAAGACACAAGACACACACACACAGAGTTAGTGGCGGTTTCCCCGTTGACTTCTAGAGTAGCACATTTGACCTTACCATGTGGTCCACTGTATACTGGGGCATGTTATGCCTCGTTAACAGCAAACACAGAACTACAACAACTAATTACAGCCCCTTTGCAAAAAAATGCAGAGTCACAGGAACATAAAGATAAGAAATCCTTACACGAGAAATATATACACTGACGCGAATAAGACCAGCAAGGAAGAAATACACAGAATGGTACAAACAAGAATTATTTATCATTTAGAGGGTGTGGGTGTATGGAAGTTTAGGAACAACAAAAAATAAATAGTAGCAGCAGGAAAGTAAAGAGAACGGTCTATGGCCCGGGTGGCTAGGCTCATTCACTATTTCAAGGGCCTGACATCTGACACTGCTTTGTGTAGTGGTCTTATAGATGTCAGGGAACTTTGATCCACTCCCGGTAATGAACTTGTCGCTGTTTTGCGACTTCCTCCCAAGAGCCTCGCTGGCCAGCATTCTCACAGCGATGCAGCTGTAGGTCCGTTGGACGATCTGAGGATGCGCGTCTCCAAAGACGGACGGGGAATTTAACTATCTAGGTTTATGCTTTTTTCCCCGTCAATCAGTGTCTCACATACAAGCATTGAAACAAGGTCACAGAACAGCGAAGTGCTTTTCTGCCATGAACGCTGTAAAACGTCACGCCATAAAAGTACCTACCGTCCACAGCCATTACAAACCTCAATTGACCCAGATGCCATAACCAGCAGGTACCATATGAAGAGAATGTAGCCTCAGATCATTACAAAGCCATAATCTCACTAAAAACAATCAAACCTGCAGGTCCTTCAGAAAGTCCAAGACCGCGAACAAGTGGCTATAGATAACGAGTGGATAAAAACAGCCTGGTTTCTAGGAATCGCCTGTTTCCCATCTATAGGTGATGCCACATTTTCCTCAGACCTGCAGTAAAACGGTACAGTCAATGTCAACACTGCAGCCCAACCTGTTTTCAAGCTAATATCCCGTCTGACATTCAGTGACAATGATTAACTCATAGTCACAGAGGCCGAACCCATGTGAACCAGACATAAGATAACCGTTTAATCTATTAATACAACTGGTTATTCCGATGTGTATCACCAGATTGACATTTGTTCACACTTAGCACCAATTTCCACTAATTCACAGCGATGGCCGGCAAGGGCTATTGTATAGAGGGAGGCAACCTGGAAGCTAGAGAGGAAATCTCTTAGGAAGGAAGTTTCTGTGGGACAATGTCTCCTAGATGGAGGTTTGTTATGGACAAAGTCTCCACAAGATCTCCAGATCAGGGGAGTAGGTCTCCGTCGGCTGAACTGTTTGAAGTGTGGATAGCTGGGTTTGGCAACATGACAGAGTTGAGGCTAGCCGCGGGTGACTGAGGTAAAAACTGGATCACGGTGACCCAAGACCACTTTGCACTTTGTATCTTGACCACTCCTAAGGCTGGTTGTTGGCAACCATACAAACGCATTTGGGACCAGGCTATAATCCGGTGAGTTCACTCCACCCAGAGCCTGGATAAATACATTTGAGGTAAATACACATTATCATAGGACAAACACACGCTCTGGTCTGCACATGCACAGCCCTGGGTTTCTCTTCTACGCTTGGGAGAGGTCTGACCCTGACTCCTTGGTGGGACAAATTTAGCCTGGTAAGTCCACAGACGTTGCTTCCCAGGGGGTTCACAACCTACTGAGTCCCATCCACTGAGCTAAAGCCAGGTCCCTCGTGAGGCAGGCCGCTGTCAATGACTGACTAGTACTAAACATTTACAGTCGGGATTACACGCGCTGCACGCCCTCGTCCTGTGTGACCAAACAGAGTTGGAACAGGAAGGAATTAGCCTGAATGTAAAGAGAGTCACAGGACAGTGTGGACTAGAGGGCATTGCAGCTGCGCCTATGATCAGTCATCGTGACCTCTACATGATTCGCGTGTGCAGGATGGACGTGCACACGAGCCACACTCAGTGTCGATATAAAAGTAACAACGACGTGCCTTGTCGGGGGGGGGGGGGGGGGGGGGGGGGGGGGGGTGAAGTGCCTTGCTTGATGGCACAACAACAGGGTTTAAACGCTACCGGGCCAGTGTTGCACCAGCGACCTTTGGGTTACTGGCCCTGCGCTGTAAACACTAGACTCGGCCAACCCTTCTCCGTATGTATGTAAGTGTGTTGCCGTGATGACAGTTCTCCATTTCCCTTAATGAAGACACGCATGTCCACTCTACTCCGGGATTACCAGGAAAACTATCCCTTTGAACATATCTTTTTACCACAATTACCAGTAAAGTGATCCTGTTTGGGCTCATAAAATACATGACTATAGCCAACACCTACTTAATGGTAAAACATATCACTGACGATGGCCATGCTATGGAAATAACCTAGTAGTACAAGATTCACTTCTCTTTTGCTTAAAGCTTTCCATAGTCTGTGGCTTTTACCATTATGTCAGCTTGGCTGTCTAGGCTACTCTTTACAGGAACACCTATGTCTGGGACATACTAATCTGTTTGGAGACTGTGGAGCAGACACAGGCCATCCTATGGCATAGTCCTGCCCTTTAGAGAGCAAGCTGTCTGTACTGGTAACCAGCTGAATCCATTTATGCATTGGCCTACCAAGAGCAAGCACTGCATTTTATTGTTATTGTTTTATTATCTCATATTATTTATGATCTTGTGGTTTTCTGGGAAGGAAAAGTCTATGTACACCATTGGTTCATATTAACGTGTCCTCGGCCCAATAAACAACCACTTCATGCTTTCTATTCCACAGCGAGAGAAACGTGACAGAGAGAGAGAGACCGAATGCAAGTGTGTTCACATTTGTGTTCAGCTAGCACTCCATAAAGCCCTTCTTCACTGAACAAGGCTAGGCTGTTGTTTACCAAGAACAAGGGTGCAAGAGTATTCATGTGAATACTTACTCAGCCCAAACTCAAAGAAAACACTCTTTGTCAGCCGCCACCACAATTTCACATTCAAACATTAGCACTCGCATCAGTCGGGCCTGGTTGAAAAGGGGACTGTGTTGTAGCCGAACCTCTCGGATTAGGCCTGTCCTCCGTCACCAGAACCGTACAAAGTATTTGGTCCGGGATTAAAAGAACCCATGGGATTTCATTTGGCAGATCACTGTCATATTTCCTGTTCTAACTGAACCTTGAATAAGGCTCGGCAGTTGGTGCCTTTCTGGGAATCGGTGCCAGGCTGGAAAGGGCCAGGAATAACTGACGTTAAGGAGGAGGGGGTACACTGGCATCTCCCTGGCATCGGAGTAACTCAACACTGGTCCCCGAAGCCGGACGGTCTTTATATGGACTAATAGGAAGTGCTCCTAATAGTACGGTTCAACTCTCAACAGGTCATGAATGTACATTTGTGGTAAAAGAGCGAGGTGTGTTTTCGGTCTCACTTCCACAACGGAGCTGGAATGGGTTGTGAGAAATTAGAAGAAAAAAAACCCCACAGGACGACGTGGTACGGAGAGATTTTCACGTCATACAGAGTACAGAGTCACTCACAGTATACACATGCCCACAGGTGCTGACGTTAACACACAATAACACACGATATGCCAGAGGGAGAAACGCACACACACACACACACTCACCAATCTGGTCCTCGGGTATGAGAGACTCTATTGGCGGGTCCAGCTCGGAGCTCTGGGTCAGGTAAGCCTTCATCTGGGTCATGAACTGCCTGAGAGTCTGAAGCAGATCCAACTGAGACGTGTGACATCCTTTGTTCTCCTGGACAAAACTGATGTAATCCTGAACAAGGCATCCAAAGTAGGTACTCTTGTCCTTGGACAGCTCCGCTATCCTCCTGACGGTCCTCCTTTCTGGGGTCATGAAGGTGCTGAAAACTCCGGACACTTTCCGGAACTGTCCCTTCAAGGCTTTAGGAATGATGAAGGGCCCCCCGCTCAACGCCACCCCGATTCTGGGCCCTCGCCGGCGGGATTTGAATGGAGGACGGAGACCCCGGTCCAGGTCGTTCTCCAGGCTGACGCCGTAGTCCTCGTCGTCGTCCTCCTCGAGGTCGTCGTCGTCGTCGTCGCTGCTGTCCTGGCGGTCGGCGTGGCGGGGTCCCGGCAGGCACGGGGGGCTGGGGGGGAGGGAGAGCGGAGGGTGGGGGTAGTCCAGGGAGTCTGAGGAGGACGTGGAGATGGACATGTCGCTCAGCCTCCCCTCACGCCTTGGGTTCTTATCCGGGCTAGGGGGGCTCATTCCTGCCCCTTCCTCCAGTGAGTTCGAGGGGAGGGTGGGCACCTGGCATGGGGGCAGCTTGGTGCGGGACAATGCCTTGGCGATGGTCTCGTCGTCAAGGGCGATGTGGCACCGGTGGGCATCGATGTCCGGCTTTTTGGGGCGTGGGGGAGGAGGATGTTGGAGGGGCACAGGGATTGGGGCGCTGCTCCCGCTCTTTTTGGACGGGCTGCTGTGCCGGGGCCCCATGGGAGGGCGGGGGGCGGGACGGCGACTCTGACTGGCGGGTTGCGGCGGTTCCCTAGCAACGACAACAGCAGCGGTCGTCTTGGGCATGCTGGGCTTCTGGAGAAGCGCGATGGGGGGAAGGGGAGCTTGGCGGCGCCGGGACAGCGTGCGGGGGGGCGGGGGCCGAGGAGGGCGCGACTTCCCGTTCACCTTCAGGGTCCCGGCTTCTCTGTCGGGGTCTGTGACAGGGGAAGACACCCCACTGCTGGGTCCGGGGGCTGAAGGTGCGGGCGGGACGTAGGATGAAGGCGATGGAGAGGATGGAGGCTCTTCCTGGAGCCGTCGGTGAGTCTGCAGGAAGAGGGGGTTGACGAAACAAAGCGCCCCGTTGGACTGGCTTCTCTCCAGGCAGGAGGAGGGTGAGGAGTGAGGTCGGGCCGGGGGGACACTACTGCTCCGGGTTACGCCCTGTCTCCCGTCTGTCTCCTCAGCGCGCCGGCTCTCTCTGTGGGGGCGCTGGGGTGGAGGGCGGCACGGAGAGACAGTCCTCCGAAGGCTGCCCAGAGCAGAGTGCCAGAATCCTAACAGACCGACGGAGAGAGGAGATATGAATCATACCGCATACGGTGCCTCTAAAACGTCTGTCTGACCTGACCCAACATACTGAATACGCTCACACACGCACACAGAAACGTTTGGCATGTGCAAAAAACACACGCAAGGCCGCACACGTGTGTTCACAAATGTACAGTACATTCAGTACATACTTTACTAGAAACACCCTCTGTACAACGCTGTGGATTCGGTTCAGTTAGGTCACCCGCTACCCCCCCTTACCTTAGCCACCAGTTGACTTATCCAGAGTTTCCACAATACAAGCAGTTAGGTCTGAGCTGAGGCACGGCCGGCGCTTGAGTTTCGCCCTGACTCGTTCTCTTTTTCTATTTGTAATCCTATGCTCTTCTCAGAGAACGGAGAGAATGTGGTGAGGTCAGCCCTGCATTGCCCAACACTGATTCACGAAAGCTGACAAACACCGAGCCACACTCAGAGACTCAGAGAGGGGAGTCACATATGTAAAACTGGGAGGAGTTTGAACGCTGGATCCCCCTCCCTCCTTGTCAGTCTTTCCCCACCCGTTTTCTTTCTCTCCTCCCACTCACTCTCTGACTCGCTCTACTCTCTCCCTTTTGTTCTGTTCCCGCCTCCTTTTTGACAGTCTCCTACGATGAATGGCATTTGTTTCCGTTTTGACAGGCCCTTTTGTTTTAACACTTGTATCCATTAAAACTATCTGCTCTATGGTGCCACTTGGCAAACATCCCTGTGTTAACTCAGAAACCAAAACACTAATACTCCTTTCACATAGAGAATAAGGGATAGTTTTATAATAAGGGATTGTTTCAGGAAATAAATAGTCTATGTTTTATATATGGTTGTCACTTATACATAGCAATGTTTACCACAGTATTTACATATCAATGTTTACCATGGTGTCATAGGTAATTTACACACATTGTGGTAGATGGGATTTCAGAGGGGAGAATTCTGAATGACATGAAGGATGAGCCAGATGGACATGTTTTCTGTAGAGATGGAGGACCAGGACGAGGCTTGGTTTTTATTTAGTCAGATTGTGCCTTTGTTTTGGTTATTTCTGGCCAATAGACCCATTTATTTACAGGTTTCCCTTCACGTACCTTTTATATCCAAAAAAAGACACCACAAAGTTCATGGCAATGTCAAAGGAGTAGGAGGCCCCGGTGCACAAATGAGCAAGAGGACAAATACATAAGTGTGTCTAAATTGAGAAACAAAAGCCTCCCAGGTCCTTAACTGGCAGATGAATTAAGTAGTACCAGCAAAAAACCCAGTCTCAGTCTCAACAGTGAAGAGGCGACTCCGGGATGCTGGCCCTCTAGGCAGAGTTGCAAAGAAAAAGCCATATCTCAGACAGGCCAATAAAAAGAAAAGATTAAGACGGGCAAAAGAACACAGACAGTAGACTGAGGAAGATTGGAAAAGTGTTATGGACAGACAAATCTAAGTTTGAGATGTTTGGGTCACAAAGAAGAACATTCACAGACCTAATGAAAAGATGCTGGAGGAATGCATGACGCCATCTGTCAAGCATGGTGGAGGCAATGGTTATAATAATAGTTACCATGATACATTTTACTGAAACACAAATGCCCTTGAAGAAACTCAAATTGTTTCCTGCAAGTCTAACAAACACTACAAAGCATGACCATGTAATTCATATTAATGATTAATTTACCACAACCATTACCTTTGTAACTCCAAATGTAGTTTGGAGTTGAATTAAAATAATTCATTAACTAACTTAGCTGTGCAAAAGCGTTATGTCCTTGGAAAAACCTTTGATAAAATTGTGTTCCTTCAAAACAATATTCTCATGCCAGGAGAGCAAACACTCAGAATTCAATTATAAATATTCAAATATTGGAGAGGCTACTAGACTATTTGCCTAACTACTAACCTATACAGACAGCATGTAATTCAAATTTTTCCTAAAATACCAGATACAAGGGTCTGCTAAGACACCATAACAGATCTTAAACATATGTTTAAAAATAGAAGCTGTTCTGTGGAGAAGGGAGTTTCCCCATATTACTGAGTCAGGAGCCTATGAATAGGATCCTAGCACCCCCCCCGCCACCCCCCCCCCCCACACACACACACACACACACCGTATACTGTGCATACTTGAAAGGGGTCGGTGCCTGGCGTGTGCGTGCCCGCATTTGTATGTGTGTGTGTGTGTTGCGCACGTGTTTGTGTCACACACACGTGTGTCTGTGATTCTCCACTGACCACACCCTCCTCAGCCGAGTTCTGCAGTGGGCCTGAAGGAAACTGACTCATACACTGGAGTTTAAGCAGAAGCAAAATAACAACCAGTTATCAGAGTGACTAACTAAACCTACCATAAAACTAGACAAACTGATCAGTGATTTAACTAGAAAAACATACAAACGAACGGAGTGAAACCAATAGAGACGATCAATATTAGCTCTGGGAATTGCAAGGGACCTCAGGATACGATATTATCACAGATCTTAGGTACTAACACAATAGGTATTTTGCGATTCTCTCAATTCTTGCAATTCTATATGTATTGGGATTCATTCTTGCAATTTACTGCTTCTTTTATGTTTTATTAGATCATGCTAAACAGTTAAATTACACAACCAAAGAAAAAGTCTGCCAAAAATACACTAGCTACCTTTTTATCCAACTTGCTATAATGATTAAAATAATTACTTCCAATGTGCATTTTGGAAGTTAATTAGCTAGTTACTAACAATCAGAAAGTTTCCTGTGTTAGTTGTTTTAAACCAGTGTTTCCCAATACTGGTCCTGGGGACTCCAAGGGGTGCATGTTTTGTTGTTGCCGTAGAACTCACACACCTGGCTCAAATTAAAGACTTCATGATAGGCTAATAGATCAATCAAGTGTGTAAGTGGTAGGGCAACATTTAAGTTAGGTGTGTGAGTGCTAGGACAAAAACTAAAATGTGCACCATTGGTCCCCAGGACCAGGATTGGAAAACTTGAATTTTCACACAGATTTTTCTGCACCTTTTTGCAAATAGTGGAAATTCAACCATGAAGCAGTTGGAATGGTGAACAATTTTAGATTGCAAATGTACGAACATAACGCAGATGATCGGTCATGAGCTTGCTGGGCGGAGCCAGAGTTGCGCTTTATACAATTTGCCATTCATTTCTTTCCTGGATTCTTATTTCCTCTTAATAAAAGCTCTGGTTTAAAACGATTCCAGTGAGGTTTCACATCTTCCCATAAATATGTGTCTTAAAGAAGGAGACTGAGAAGAATGCACATGCTGCTTTGGAAGAATATTATTATATATTTGGTTATAGTAGCCTTTTGAAATGCAAAATAAAATCAATTCAGCATGTCCCACATTCAGTTCTTAATAAAGTACCTGCTCCCAGTTGGGCTACCTCCTCCAGGTCTTTCTGAGTCTTGGCAGACGCAATGGCTTCTGGGAGCTTGAGGGGGAATGGCAGGACGTCTCTAAAAACAAAGAGGAGATACATTGGGAATATTCCAATGGGAAACGCTAACTAGTCTGGATATCAAACAGACATTCCAAGATAAGACTGTCCTAGTTAGTCTGTGCCTGCTGGATGTGGGTTCTATCTGGGTAGGTTGGTCACAGGGTTGTTGGTTCGTCCCAAGTCAACAAAACAATCTGGCCTGGCCACCAAAGTGCCTTCATAATGTCAACTGAAAGTGAACTGAGAAAGTTTGGAGTCTTCAGGTAGTGAATGTCTTTCCAAACAAGTGTGTCTTAGCAATGTACAAACACCCTTCCTGAAAGTGTAAAATAATAATAATGCAAATTGTGATCAACAGTAGTTTGTCCTGAGCTCTTCCCTAGTTAGAATCCAAATGTATTATGTATGGTGTCCCCATCAAAAGTACTGAATGAATTGACTAAATGTCTGCCCTTAATGAAAGTATGCCCTGCAGGAGTTCACCATCATTAGACATTTGGGGTCGTTACGTGTGGAGTTCTCTCAGTAGAGACCAGCTTCTGCATGGTTAAACATTATTGTGCATTACTGGCACAGTGGCAATGCTTTCCTGTTTCCTGTGTCTGTAGCTCTAAGCTGTCTGTCTGCATGGCTGGCACGAAGCTGGCCTAAAACCAGAAGTGAGAAGAGAGCTGTTCAGACAGGCTAGGTACTAGTGCTTACTTAACACAGATTATTATTTCCATCTAGGAGCTTTTGGCTTCAGCTGCTGCAGCCCTCCCAGCAGTGGAATGGCAAAGGGGGGAGGGAAAGGGTGTGGGTTGTGGTTACGGGTCCAGGGAAAGAGTGTGGTTGAGGGGTACGGGTCCAGGGAAAGGGTGTGGTTGAGGGGTACGGGTCCAGGGAAAGGGTGTGGTTGAGGGGTACGGGTCCAGGGAAAGGGTGTGGTTGAGGGGTACGGGTCCAGGGAAAGGGTGTGGTTGAGGGGTACGGGTCCAGGGAAAGAGTGTGGTTGAGGGGCACGGGTCCAGGGAAAGAGTGTGGTTGAGGGGCACGGGTCCAGGGAAAGGGTGTGGTTGAGGGGTACGGGTCCAGGGAAAGAGTGTGGTTGAGGGGTACGGGTCCAGGGAAAGGGTGTGGTTGAGGGGTACGGGTCCAGGGAAAGAGTGTGGTTGAGGGGCACGGGTCCAGGGAAAGGGTGTGGTTGAGGGGTACGGGTCCAGGGAAAGGGTGTGGTTGAGGGGTACGGGTCCAGGGAAAGAGTGTGGTTGAGGGGTACGGGTCCAGGGAAAGGGTGTGGGTGAGGGGTACAGTTCTAGGGAAAGGTTGTGGGTGAGGGGTACAGTTCTAGGGAAAGGGTGTGGGTGAGGGGTACAGTTCTAGGGAAAGGGTGTGGGTGAGGGGTACGGGTCCAGGGGGATGGAGAGAGTAGACAGAGGGAGAGGAAGAGAGTGCAATAGACTGTTACAAAAACAGGACTTTACCTGCTAATGCAGTAGAAGGCCACCAGGCGAAACAGATCTGCGAAACTGATCCCAGATCCGTCCAAAGAGAAGGCTGCAAACAGAGAATGTAGAGACACAAACTACTTGACCCTGTTCACCGACAGCCACATCTTGTCTTTGTTAGACTCTCCCCATAATCATGTGAAGTAAATTCTAGCCTCAACAAACTCTTAATTCTACATGAAGGCTAACTTGGGTAACGACAGTGTTGGGGTTTCTTAAAATGTGACGCTATGTCCAGCCAACATAAAGAAACGCAAAACGTGACCAGAAAAAAAAACATGAAAAGGGTTGACAACATTGACACTGAAAAGCGGTGAAACTTCTGAATCTTCAACATTCATTCTTTCGCTGTGTCATCATTCCCTGGCACATTTCCTGTTCCATTACTCATTAGGTTTTCTTTCTGTGACCTTGGTAGCGCAGCACAGTGCCACAACTGTACATGTTTCTTTCAGAGCGAACACCCAAAATATGGTTTGGGACGCTCGCATTGCTTCAGCCTCAACTCACAGCTGTATTCCCTGACATTTTCCTGGGCACGGATGGTTTCTTCCAAGATGGCTGGTCTTCCAGGTTTCCCGGGGTGGTAAGATATTCTCAGTTCCCCACACGACCATGACTACCCGCTTGACCTGGTTGAAACTATGAGATGCCGTGCTTGGTGATCGCCAGACATAATAGGACGCGTGTTGGGCACTTTCAACTAATCTGGCGCGAGAACATTCCCCCCGAAGTGTTGACAAGTTTTGACAGGTACTTCCAGGAGCGTTTTGGAAAACCTTGGTTGACTTTCTTGGGTGCTGTTATGTCTGGCGAAAACCAAACCCTGCATTCCGTGGTACTGACACCATGTAAAAGGTTAAGCATGGTGGTTGTGGTGTGTTGCAAAGACTTGCTAGACTTGCCACCGTTGAAGCATAGAATCTACTCTGTATCAGATCATTCTAAAAGAGCCTGTCAAGTGATCCAGCCATGAGCTGAGACTGAAGCACAACTGGGTCACGCAGCAAGACGATAATAGAAAACAGAATCCAAATGCCTGAGATTTCACATCCAAATGGCTGAGATTTCACATCCAAATGCCTGAAATTTCACATCCAAATGGCTGATATTTCACATCCAAATGGCTGATATTTCACATCCAAATGGCTGATATTTCACATCCAAATGGCTGAGATTTCACATCCAAATGGCTGAGATTTCACATCCAAATGGCTGAGATTTCACATCCAAATGGCGGAAAAGCCAATACACTGGAAGGGTTGTTTTGGCAGGATCTGAAGTGAGCATTTCACATGGAAAAATCAACAATCACCTTTGTTAGGTGATTAGGTTCTGTAAGTGTTTACATTTGTTAGTTGTTCAGATTTGTTTGATGTGCAGGTTTTGTTGGTGTATAGGTCCGTTAGGTTCTCTACAGGTGTTATGGCTCATGTAGTGTTTACCTTCTGTAGGCGTGCTGTGACATTAGGTTAATTAGCACACTCACTGTACTGGCTCTCTCTGACGGGAAAGTCACGTACGAGGGATCGTCCCGAGGCGTCATCGCCACTGACCCGGAGGGAGAGAACCTTCCTCTGCAGCGTGGATGACTTCCTCACCAGAAACACCTAGACGGGCCAAGGCAGACAGGTTCATTAAGTCTTCGGGAAGACAGACAGAGAGATTCACTAAGGCCTTTGAAAGACTCACCACCTATCCACACGTGTTCATCACCTCTCATCATCTTTATGTCCGTGCTTTGAGTCTGCACCGTACAAGTCTTTTTTTTCTATATTACAAGGGTTGGTTACATTACAAGTCATGCAATAAATAATACAAAAAAAAAGATAGAAATTATTATTTTAATCTGCCTAATGAGGTCTACCTTGGACATGTTGAATGATGCAAAAATCCCATATATAAAACCAGTGTATTTTAGTAGCACAACATTCAAGCTAACGTTAAGGTAAAGTAAAACAGTAAAAGCGCCACAATAACAAAGGTCATACTGTGCCCCTACAACCTTGACCCCCTGACTTCTCACCCCCGGTGTCTGCTGAAGCAGTATTTGTGTGGACTCCTCGTCACTGAGCGCAAGCAGTAGCCACACAGGGTGCGTCTGCCTCAGTCTGTCCAAAACGCTCATCCGCCTCCGCAGGGAGTCGTACCCAGAATCCCTTTCGCCAACGGAGCTGGCGCAAGCCAGCGACTGGAGGTAAACGCCGCTCACCTCGCCCTCCAACCTGTGAAGAAGAAAGTTAAAGACAGTGATTCAACATGCACAACCTGCTATTTGACTTGAAAATGTAAACAAATGTTTCCAGCGTTAACGCTGACTGAAATTGAATTGGGAGACAACAGGGCATTGGCTCCATCTCCTGGTGAGAATTAGTAGTACACCCGTTTCCAAAAATGTTGACGCTGTGTAAAATGTAAATAAAACAGAATGCAATAATATGCAAATGATTTAAACCCTCTACTCAATAGAAAGTACAAAGACAACATATCACATGTTGAACCTAAGACATTTTTATTGTATCTTGAAAAGTATATTCCCACTTTGAAGAGGGAATTTGATTGCCTCCGTCCCCGATCTCTTGGGACAGAGGCAACAAAAGACTGAAAAAGTTGTGTAATGCTAAAAAATAAACCTGGTGAAATATCAAACAACTAATTAGGTTAATTGGCAACAGGTCAGTAACATGATTGGGTATTAAAAGATCATTCCAGAGAGGATGGGTCTGTCACAAGTGAGGATGGGAAGGGGTTCACCACTCTGAAAGACTGCACGGGCAAATAGTTCAACTAGTTCAAATAGTTCAACAATTTAAGAACAACCCCCATCCCGTTTGGTGGGGGTAGTGTAGTGACCTTGGTAAGGCCGCTACTTGCCCCTCCAAAGGGGATATCCCTATTTGGAGTAGTGGGTAGTGTGCCCACCTAGGGAGCCGAAGGTTGCGGATTCGTGACACTGCCCCGCCAGACACAACAATATACAAGATCCAGAAACGATGCTGCCTTCTCTGGGCCCAAGCTCATTTACGATGGATGGAGGGAAAGTGGAAACATGTTCTGTGGTCTGACAATTCTAAATTATTTTTGGGAATCATGGATATATACAGGTTTTCAACAATCAACAACACATACAGGTTTTGGACCAACATATGCTGCCATCCAGACGACGTCTGTTTCAGGGAAGGCCTTGCTTATTTCAGCAAGACAAAGCTAAACCACATTCTGCATGTTTTACAACAGCATGCCTGCAGTCCAGACCTGTCACCCACTGAAAAAATTTGGCGATTTATTATACTAAAAATATGATAAAAGATACCCTGGCCCTAAATAAGTTAGAGGGATGGCCATCCTTGTCTTTATAAGTAGCAGTCTCGGCAACTGCTACATGTTTATCCACAGGCAATGTATTTAAACACTATTCTAGGGATAGGACGAATGAACATGAAGCTCAGAAGCACCGGTCAGTTTTCCGGCCTCTACTGTTTCGATGCAGTGTACCAGAAGCTTGTTTCAAATTAAGGAGAAGGATTTGAACAAGCAAGTTAATGAAGAGAGTCATAGAGCTAGTTATTTGATAGTAGTCGTAGAACAGTAATTTGAGAGTCATTCAAGAGAATCATTTAGTGTTGGTTAGCTATTAAATGAGTATTTAATTTGAGGAGTAGACAAGATAATTATTAAGAGTGTTGCATAACTAGGTTCTTGGAAAGGGTAATATGATTGTGTATTAGAGAGCAATTGAGAATGTGTGTATGAGAGTGTTCATTTTGTCAACAAAAATAGTGACGGAATGATTCGTTAAATAAAACATTTTCTGTGGCAGTTGACGAGGCGATAACTGACTGAATAGAAACAGAAAAAATACTTTTCATTTTGGTTGACAAAAACGAGACTAGACGAAATTATCTACCATACTCATTTAACTACTATAGTTGGAAAGTGGATTTAGGAAAGAGAGGTTCTCAATGTTTTTTTCCCCAAGATGCACTTTCAGATGTGATCAAAAGACTTCTGAAAGCGCATCATCCTAACATATCCGCACATACAAAGACCATGGTGTCTTACTTGGAGACGTGGGTACACCCTAATTTGTTAACTATCTAAACGTATTTGAATCTTCTGTTCTCCACTCGTTCCTACATTTCTTACAAACTGATAGTTCCATCCACGTCAGGTATACTACTCGAACAATAACGTATGTATCACATTTCCGACATTTCAAGCTTCCATAATGAGCACAGCGCTGCGCTACAAATTGTAATAAATAGGCCTAATTGCAGGCAGTATCGACATTGTAAGTGAGACATTGTGATATGTCCCATTACTCTTATTTGACATGGTGATATGTTTGGGCTACTATAGGTTAATGAGGCAATATCTGTGATTGGACTAAAACGATACTAAAACATAAGGGCTTTTTTTTTTTACCAAGTCACAAACTCCTGTTTTATTGAGGTTACTTTTTTCAATGATCTTCATTATTCATTCATTCTCACCAACACTTCGAATACACCGTTCCAGGTTAAATCCAGCTCCAGAAAAAATTAAGAGACCACTGCACCTTTTTCTTTCCTTTCCCAAAAAGTTGGAAAGGAAGGTTTTGATTGGAGGTAAACTTAGTTTAACAGTATCAATGTACAAACCCGATTCCAAAAAAGTTGGGACACTGTACAATTGTGAATAAAAACAGAATGCAATGATGTGGAAGTTTCTAATTTCAATATTTTATTCAGAATACAACATAGATGACATATCAAATGTTTAAACTGAGAAATTGTATCACTTCAAAGGAAAAATAAGTTGATTTCAAATTTCATGGCATCAACACATCTCAAAAAAGTTGGGACAAGGCCATGTTTACCACTGTGTGGCATCCCCTCTTCTTTTTATAACAGACTGCAAACGTCTGGGGACTGAGGAGACAAGTTGCTCAAGTTTATGAATAGGAATGTTATCCCATTCTTGTCTAATACAGGCTTCTAGTTGCTCAACTGTCTTAGGTCTTCTGTGTCGCACCTTCCTCTTTATGATGCACCAAATGTTTTCTATGGGTGAAAGATCTGGACTGCAGGCTGTCCATTTCAGTACCCGGATCCTTCTTCTATGCAGCCATGACATTGTAATTGATGCAGTATGTGGTCTGGCATTGTCATGTTGGAAAATGCAAGGTCTTCCCTGAAAGAGACGACGTCTGGATGGGAGCATATGTTGTTCTAGAACTTGGATATAACTGTCAGCATTGATGGTGCCTTTGCAGATGTGTAGGCTGCCCATGCCACACGCACTCATGCAACCCCATACTATCAGAGATGCAGGCTTCTGAACTGAGCGCTGATAACAATTTGGGTTGTCCTTGTCCTCTTTAGTCCGGATGACATGGCGTCCCAGTTTTCCAAAATGAACTTCAAATTATGATTCGTCTGACCACAGAACACTTTTCCACTTTGCCACTGTCCATTTTAAATGATCCTAGGCCCAGAGAAAACGCCTGCGCTTGTGGATCCTGTTTAGATACGGCTTCTTTTTTGACCTAAAGAGTTTTAGCCGGCAACGGCGAATGTCACGTTGAATTGTGTTCACCGACAATGTTTCCTGTAAGTATTCCTGAGCCCATGTTGTGATTTCCATTACAGTATTATTCCTGTATGTGATGCAGTGCCGTCTGAGGGCCCGAAGATCACGGGCATCCAGTATGGTTTTCCGGCCTTGACCCTTACGCACAGAGATTGTTCCAGATTCTCTGAATCTTTGGATGATATTATGCACTGTAGAGGATGGTAACTTCAAACTCTTTGCAATTTTTCTCTGAGAAACTCCTTTTTGATATTGCTCCACTATTTTTCGCCGCAGCATTGGGGGAATTGGTAATCCTCTGCCCATCTTGACTTCTAAGAGACACTGCCACTCTGAGAGGCTCTTTTTATACCCAATCATGTTGCCAATTGACATAATAAGTTGCAAATTGGTCCTCCAGCTGTTCCTTATCTGTACATTTATCTTTTCCGGCCTCTTATTGCTACCTGTCCCAACTTTTTTGGAATGTGTAGCTCTCATGAAATCCAAAATGAGCCAATATTTGGCATGACATTACAAAATGTCTCACTTTCAACATTTGATATGTTATCTATATTCTATTGTGAATTAAATATACGTTTATGGGATTTGTAAATAATTCCATTCCTTTTTACTCACAATTTGTACAGTGTCCCAACTTTTTTGGTATCGGGTTTGTAAATCACGAATGGCCAATTAACTGTAAAAACAGCCAGTAGCTACAGAGGATTTGTTCAGGATAGACACAAGAGGCTATACTGACACCTGGCCAATATGCAGGCCTGTGGTATAGTGGTTAATGACACAGCCTTTTACGTGGGCGACCCAGGTTCGAATCTCGGGAGGGCAACACTTTCTATTACAGGGCGGCTGAACTAGGCTTGCCTGGTTTCTTGTTTCCGGAGCTGTACAATACATCTAAATCAAACGTCATATTGTCATAATCAAACATGTCAAAGACATTACCATCTAAAATATCAAAACAGTATTTTAACAATTGTCCCCGAAACAAAACACAAATTAGATGACAATGCATAACCTGAAATGACTTCAATTTGTTTCCTACTTCTGATTAGAAAATCACACATTGGTGACCACATAGTATGTTACAGGTTTTTTAACCTGCTCTTGGAAATGGTCCCATTTTGAATCTCAACAGCGTTTTTATGTTTCCTCTGCCGGTCCCTCAAGTGACACAATAAAACAACGAGTCTACCATAACTTTGTTTTGGCCCACTCAAGTCTCCCCAATCACTACATTTATCCTTATCCTGTTTAACGACGGTGCCTCAACAATGCATTTGACTACACTGTTGAGCCACACCAGTGGATCACGTCTTGGAGGCCTGAGGAAAAAGTACCGGCTGGAAGATGAAGAAATGAATGGTGGGACTTACCCCTGTAGGATCACAGGGTCAGGGTCTCTGTCCATCGCTGTGGAGGTCTGGACCATCTCCTGCTTCAGCTCCCCGATCTCCGACGCAAACGTGTCTATCAGCTACACACACGGGAGGAGAGAGACAGGGATAAAGGAGCGCATATGGAGAGGGGTTTTTGGGTAGGAGATGGCGGGACCGGACACGACGGAGGAAAAGCTGAGATAAAATGTAATTAAGAGACAGAAACTGAAAGACCTAAGTGAGAAAGAGGCAGTGGAGAAAGGTAGAATATTAAAAAAAAGAGAAAGACAAAGAGAGAGAAAACAGGGTCAGTCCCAGAGAGGGGGAGACGATGGGAGAGAGCCTGGAACAGGGGAAGGGTTAGTCACTTTTCCTGTGTCTACCTCACTTCCCTCCATGGGACAGGAAACACGGAGACAAAGCAGGGCCTACACACACACACACACACACACACACACACACACACACACACACACAACAAAACACTATTTCTTAAATTCTCCACACATAGATAATGTAAACACGTTTATAAACATGGCTGAATGTCTCCTAATCTGATCTAGAGCATAGACAACTGGTCGCTCACTAGCTAGCTTACACGAGAGCGGAGTCTCAAATCGCACCCCAGTCGCAGTACATTAGAGTGGCCCAGACCTCGAGACAGAAGTTGTGTACTGAACAGGGAATAGGACGCCATGTGGAAATCAACCAAGGAGAGGGACTAGAAGGAACGAGGAAGGTATTTAGACTGTATGGGATAAACTCCACTGTTACCTGACAGCCTATTTCCATAGTGGAGATACATCTGCGTGTTTGGGCCATGACAACAGCACGTTTTTCAAACTACTTCTCCAGGGTTTGACAGAGTTTAGTCGTTCAGCAGACGCTCTTGCCCAGAGAGACTGACATCGGTGAGTGCATACGTTTCCATCCCGGCTCCGAATTGAAACCATCGCCCTAGTTGAACGCTTCCTTCAAAACTGAACACATCAGAACCAACAGAGGTTCATATCAACGATCTCCCTTTCTATATTTCTACTTTCAACAACAGAGCAGGTTTTTTTTAAGTGGTTCCAGGCATCAGTTAGTGCTCCTACATCAGTCCAGACAAGACAGGCAAAGGGAACATGTGGTTTCTCACAACTTGTTTTAGACTACTGGACCACAAGGTGGCAGCATGTCCCAGACTATGTAGCCTGTTCGTAGTACACGGCAACTACAGTCACACATCCAGAACCAGCTTACAATACCCCAATTTGATTATTAACCAGCGGTTTGGGAAACGAAAAATCTGTTCTTAGATTGTCTCTACTATCCCGCTGTCCACGGGCCAACCGGGTCCAGACCACTGTAACCACAGACCGCCGCCACCCCCTGGCTAGTACCTCTACTACAGACACTGTGTGGAGCTAGCTCTGTCTCTGTCTGTCTCAATTACTCTGGTCGGAACGCTTTTAAAAGGTTAGTCAGCAAAGAGCTATGTATAGTCCCCCCTGTAATCTGAACTGGAGAGACAGAGTGAGAGAGAGGGAGGTACACTATGCGATAGAGGAAAACTATGTGAGGGGACAGAGAAACTAGAAGACCTAGAGTTAGATGAGAGAGTAGGAAATAATACAGACATTCTGCTAGGGGAAGAGAGCGAGACGTGAAAAAAGAAAGAAAAGATTCCTGTCAACCAGAAAACAGGATCACACTAAAGCACAGGTGGTTGCTGAGTAAGAATTGACACTTCCATACTTCACACCTCTTTCTAGTTTTATTTATTTCTATATATCTGTCTGTCCCTCTTCTTGAACGTTCCACATCTCTCTAGTTCTATTGGATTCTATATATCTGTCTGTCCCTCTTCTTGGTCACCCACATCTCTCTAGTTTTATTGGATTCTATATATCTGTCTGTCCCTCTTCTTAGTCACCCACATCTCTCTAGTTTTATTGGATTCTATATATCTGTCTGTCCCTCTTCTTGAACATTCCACATCTCTCTAGTTTTATTGGTTTCTATATGTCGGTCTGTCCCTCTTCTTGGTCATCCACATCTCTCTAGTTTTATTGGTTTCTATAGATCTGTCTGTCCCTCTTCTTGGTCACCCACATCTCTCTAGTTTTATTGGTTTCTATATATCGGTCTGTCCCTCTTCTTGGTCACCCACATCTCTCTAGTTTTACTCTCTCTTGCTCTTCATCCATCTACCCCAGCTGTCCCTTTTCCCCAATTGTTTCAAACGTGTTGGAAAGCGCTTTCTTCCTTCTCGCTCTCTGTTTCCACCTCCTGCAACACCCTCTTCCTCTCTCTTCACTTCGTTTCACCAACTCTCTCTTCAAGAAGGGGCGTGTCCGACAACAACGCCGCCATTCACTTGAGCTCTTTAATGAGCAGGCCGTTGAGGTAAGTGATTCTCGGCATGGGCTGATGATTAAAACACAACGGCGGACTCAACGGGAAACAATGCTGTTTTGACACACAGAGGGAGCATTTACTGGGGCTAGGCAAAGTGGACAGGGAAAGACAGAGGATGAGAGGGGAGACAAAAAAAAGAGAGGAGAAAGTGAGGGAGAGTCAGAGGGAAAGAAGAGAAAGAAAGGGGTGAAGTGAAAACGAGAGAGGTGATGAGGACAGAGAGATGATGAAAGTTACAAGACCTGGCGACATCCCTTTTGTCAGTGAATCATTGAGTCTCTCTTCAATATGCACAGAAACCCCAGCCCCATCTTAAACCACTGTAGACATCTACATAAATAAATATATATGTTTATATATACATAAACAATACGTAAGTGACTCAGGCCAGCATACTGTAATGGATAAACCTCTCTGTTATCTGACAAGGCTATTTCCATAGCAAAGACACATCAGCTTGCATCCCTCTCTTCTCAATATCTACGGTGCTACGGCCAGCAACGGCATTCTGCTGAGTCGAACTTTAATGAAAGAATTTAATGAGAAAAGAGGGTGACTTAGTTCAGACTGCCTAAAGTGCTGACCACTTCTCCACGTTTCCTAACTGGCCTGCCTTTGTATTTGATGAGACCTGTGTGTGTGTGTGTGTGTGTGTGCGCCGCATTTGCCACAATTCCAAAAATTGCAGCTGGCATTCTCCAAACCCCAATCTGTCTTTCAACAGGAGTAATAAAACGCTGCAAGAAACTGCTAAGTAACAGCAAGCAAAAGGGCAGCTAAAGAGCGCCTGGCGAAGGCCTCCAACGTAAGCCCAGAGAACGTGTCGTGTGCAAGGAGGATCTAGAGGCTGACAGACAAGACTGACTGGTACGAGCACCCATGAGTTACCTTAAAGAAGCTCCCACTCCTGTCCATGCCTGTTGTACTCCGGTCGCCGTGCCCGTCGGCTCGGGGCAGCGTAGCAGCCATGGCGGTCCTGAGTCGGGGTTTCCGTCCGCTAGGGTCCTGTGGGGTTCCACACAGACATACTGATTAGTTGTGGTGAGGCCGCAGCAAGTGTACAAAAATGACAGAGGCTAGAGGGACAGTTGAAACTCTCCCTCTGTCCCTCTTGCTAGCTTGCTGTCCGGTGTCTTGGCAGTCAGTGTCTTTTTCCGGCATTTAGCCTGCAGCCAACACTGTTAATCCCTTCTCTTCTTCCTGTGTTGTCGCGGGTGTGTCTGAAGGCTTTCGTGTCAAACAACGCACTTGGTCAAATAAACAAGTTTCAACACCAACATCCTGTAACAAGAGAAGTCCAACATATTTACAAAGCGATTATATTACTTTGTAGTCCCAAGTCAAGTAAAACAGATTTAAATAAATAAAGAGAGAGGAGCGTTCAGCACCAGTGTTCACAATAGACATGGAACAGGCGGGTGGGCTGTATGTGTGCGACTGAATACGTGTTTTGGTGTGAACGGTAAGCGTGTGTGTGAGGAGGAGTGTTGGCGAGACACACTGTGTGAATGAACTGGAGTGTGTGTTGAGTTTGAGTGTGTGTTGAGTTTGAGTGTGTGCCCAGAGAGGCCTAAGGTTCAGATTAAAGTTGAAGACATGCGAGTAGTGAGTTCAACAGACTGATGTTCTGAGGGGTCCAAGCTGTTTAATCCAACAGGGCTCTGCTCCCCTCCATGTTTCGATGTCTTTCGAGGCCTACCGCTGTGGTACCGTCAGTAAACTTGATGGTTGAGTTGTGGGTGAACAGGGAACGGGGGGGGTTGGGGCACATGTTGAGGGTCAGCGCAGCGGAGGGCCTGCTCTGAGAAGTAATCTTCCAGTGAACTCTTGTGTAACAACGCTGTGATAACTTTTCATTTCCTCCGACAGAGGCCAAACAAGGGCGTTTGTATCCACAGGCTGGCTCACGGCTAGGGACACAGCTATGTATTCTGTGTGTGTGTGTGTTCACGTGCGTGAATGAAAGGCTGTGTGTGTGTGTGTGTGTGTGTGTGTGTATATATGTGTGTGGGGGGTTATTGGAGGCTGTGGATGAAAGGGCTAGGTTGTGCATCTCTTTTTCTGTCTCCTCTCCAGCTCTCGGTTCCAGGCTGAAGCAATTTGCAGGACCCCTGTCTTTCCCTCGCCTCTCTCTATCTGGCATCGGTTCAGTGAGATGTTCTATTCACTTTCATCTCCAACAGGAAGGAAGTTACCCCCCCACCCCCGTGCGCGAGTCCACACACACACACACACACACACACACACACACACACAGAATAGAGAATAAAAGAGACAGAGCAGAGGAATGGCCTAGTTTTCACCTCAGATGGTGTAGTCCTGGGTAACACCATATCAGCTGTTCAGTAGGAGCATCATTTCAGCTCAGCGTTATTTGGGACAATGAAGGCTTTCATTTGACCTCCCGATCCATGAAAACAGATAACATGCCTTGCATTTGTCCCGGCATGAGCCCGGGACCGGCTAATCAAACACAACGATTACTGTTGACCATCGCGAAGGAATAAAAAGAAAACTGACCATAGGTAAAACACCCTTTCTAAAGGACTGCCCTAGAAAGCAGGGTCAGCGTTATCCAGGCAGGGGCCCCAGAGATAAGGAACGGGGGACAAACGCTTATTAAACTCGCCAGGTAACTGTTTGAGTTTCCCAGGAAATCCCTCTGTGAATTCAGGGACGCTGGAACCATTAAGTCCCCCTGCCATCGTGTCAGCAGAAAATACCTTGAATCCCCAGACAAGCAGCTGAAAATAACTATCGGAAATTACAGTATAGCCTGTCTTCAAGGGTAAGTCTGGCTTGATAAGCCGTGGACATTTTGTGGAGGCAAAATGAACAACCGGGTTCGCAGTGAAAGACTAGGGAGCAGAGCATTACATCTGGTTTTATTACCCAGGCCATCATGGACTATGAAAAGGGGAGGCTTAAATCCAATCATCCATTAAATTACTGCGGGCCAGAGGATTCCCAGGACAACCATTCCTCCCTGTTGACTCTGTATCTCCTATTAATGACTGTTCATGTGCCTGTTATATAGTATGGTTCTATAAACTCTTTAGACAACAAGCTAAAAAGGCTTGGCCTCACACTACTGTTTATGCAGCATACCTCCTATTACAGTGAACAGCCTGCCACTACTGTTTATGCAGCATACCTCCTATTACAGTGAACAGCCTGCCACTACTGTTTATGCAGCATACCTCCTATTACAGTGAACAGCCTGTCCCTACTGTTTATGCAGCATACCTCCTATTACAGTGAACAGCCTGCCACTACTGTTTATGCAGCATACCTCCTATTACAGTGAACAGCCTGTCCCTACTGTTTATGCAGCATACCTCCTATTACAGTGAACAGCCTGCCACTACTGTTTATGCAGCATACTCCTATTACAGTGAACAGCCTGCCTACTACTGTTTATGCAGCATACCTCCTATTACAGTGAACAGCCTGTCCCTCCTGTTTATGCAGCATACCTCCTATTACAGTGAACAGCCTGTCCTACTGTTTATGCAGCATACCTCCTATTACAGTGAACAGCCTGTCACTACTGTTTATGCAGCATACCTCCTATTACAGTGAACAGCCTGTCCCTACTGTTTATGCAGCATACCTCCTATTACAGTGAACAGCCTGTCCCTACTGTTTATGCAGCATACCTCCTATTACAGTGAACAGCCTGCCCCTACTGTTTATGCAGCATACCTCCTATTACAGTGAACAGCCTGCCACTACTGTTTATGCAGCATACCTCCTATTACAGTGAACAGCCTGTCCCTCCTGTTTATGCAGCATACCTCCTATTACAGTGAACAGCCTGCCACTACTGTTTATGCAGCATACCTCCTATTACAGTGAAACAGCCTGTCCCTACTGTTTATGCAGCATACCTCCTATTACAGTGAACAGCCTGTCCCTACTGTTTATGCAGCATACCTCCTATTACAGTGAACAGCCTGTCCCTACTGTTTATGCAGCATACCTCCTATTACAGTGAACAGCCTGTCACTACTGTTTATGCAGCATACCTCCTATTACAGTGAACAGCCTGTCACTACTGTTTATGCAGCATACCTCCTATTACAGTGAACAGCCTGCCACTACTGTTTATGCAGCATACCTCCTATTACAGTGAACAGCCTGTCACTACTGTTTATGCAGCATACCTCCTATTACAGTGAACAGCCTGTCCCTACTGTTTATGCAGCATACCTCCTATTACAGTGAACAAGCCTGCCACTACTGTTTATGCAGCATACCTCCTATTACAGTGAACAGCCCTGTCCCTACTGTTTATGCAGCATACCTCTATTACAGTGAACAGCCTGTCACTACTGTTTATGCAGCATACCTCCTATTACAGTGAACAGCCTGCCACTACTGTTTATGCAGCATACCTCCTATTACAGTGAACAGCCTGTCACTACTGTTTATGCAGCATACCTCCTATTACAGTGAACAGCCTGTCCCTACTGTTTATGCAGCATGTTTAATACTGAACTGAATAAAAACACCCTGCAAATAATCCTAATATGAGTAACCTAATCTCTTTTTTTTTTGCACAGCATTTGTGATTTAATCTCCAATTTCCAATAAGGAAGGAAAACCCGTAACTATCATTGTTGTCGTTAATGTTTGGGGATTCACGTGAGACCTTACCATGAGACACCATTGTAACTGAACACACCATGTAAATCAACCCAGCAATCGATTACTGCACTGTGGCCTGGATGAACCAATAGCACGTTACGATGCCTCGCATCCAGGTTAAGGTGACACGAATGGGAGGGAGGTCATGTGGTCTGATGAGCTTTTTGGTCTAAACTCCACTCGCCGTGTTCGGAGGAAGAAGAAGGATGAGAACAACCCCAAGAACACCATCCCAACCGTGAAGCATGGAGGTGGAAACAGCGTTCTTTGGGGATGCTTTTCTGCAAAGGGGCCAGGACGACTGCACCGTATTGAGGGGAGGATGGATGGGGCCATGTATCGCGAGATCTTGGCCAACAACCTCCAAGAAAATCTTTGGAGGGAGCTGAAAGTCCATATTGCCCAGCCTGAAGGATTGGGCCAAAATTCCTCCTGCAGTGTGTGCAAACCTGGTCAAGAACTACAGGAAACGTATGATCTCTGTAATTGCAAATAAAGGTTTCTGTACCGAATATTAAGTTCTGTTTTTCTGATGTATCAAATACTTATGTCATGCAATAAAATGCAAATGAATTACTTAAAAATCATACAATGTGATTTTCTGGATTTTTTAGATTCCGTCACTCACAGTTGAAGAGTACCTATGATAAAAAAAAATACAGACTTCTACATGATTTGTAAGTGGGAAAACCTGCAAAATCGCCAGTGTATCAAATACTTGTTCTCCTCACTGTATCTAATTAATATACATAATATTAATGTATTTATTTTATATATTAATGGGTCTATTAATGGGTGAATGCATTAATTCATGTATTTATTTCTCAGTGTATTTATTAATTGATTTGCCCTTTTCAGTGAGCATATATTTATTTCGAATTATTCCAGGTTTGGTCCTCCAAACCAAAGATGTTTCAACAAATCTGGAGAAAAGTTCCTGTTTGTTGATGTTGTATTGGATAGAGGGTAATCATCCGTGTCTGTGTGTTAGTCCTGGATTGAGTATGCGTGTCTCTATGTGAAAAACATTGTGTCCCTGTGTGTGGAATTGCCAGGGGGGGGCAGTTCAAGTCCCAGTGTGGGGAGACTCACTCAGATGTGTCTTTGATAGTCTGCAGCTGAGGCACTAACACACAAACACACACGCACGCACGCGCACACAAACACAATCCAACACACACAGTCACACCCACAAACAAACAGTCACACGCAACTACGTGCACTGTCAGAAATAACGTTTACACTGGCACTTGTGTGACGTCCAATTCCAGAAAGCCCCTCTCTCCCCCCCTCTAACCTTTTTAATAGGAGTCCTAGGGATGCACAATAATGCATATCTTCTGCCAGATGTTCTTCAGCAAATGCTGCCAAGACATTTTTGCGCGTTACAAATACATGTGGGTTAGGCATGGTGTCCCACCCCTTCCCCACAGTATACCATATAATACCATACCACACTTTCTATACTGGGAGGTTTGGATCCTATTTGGTTGGCTAATAGCTGTTGTATATGAGACCATATATATCCCACGGCTATGACATCACATCCCTTTTTACTGTTCTAATTGCACTGGTAACCTGTTCATAAGAGCAATAAGACATTGTGATATATTGCCAATATTCCACGGCTAAACAACTGTGTCCCAGCAATCTGCGATGCGTCGTGCCTAAGAATAGTTCTTCACCATGGGTATATTGGCCAAATACCACAACCCCTCATGCCGTATTGCTCACATAACACACCATGCTACACCATTCTATACCTCACCACACCAGAGCATATCACTGTATACCTTACCACAGTATACCATACCACACCTTATCATACAACACCATAACATTCCACAGCATACCCCACCACACCAAAATATACCAAAACTTCACATACAGTGCCACACTACACTATACCCACCATACCACACTGCACACTATAACGTACCTCACCATACCACACCACACCAAATCATTATCATACCACACCTCACCAGAGCAGATGTAGAAGTAAAACACTGACCAGTATTGTGTCAAATATGTGCTTGAGCCTCCAGTCTCTTTCTCATCATAAAAGCCTTTGATATAGACCTACTGTATAACAAATTTAATCAAGTTTTATTTTTTGTATTTGAGAATGGAATACACCAGCATTTGGGGGGGGGGAAAGTAAACACTTCCCTGTTTCTCATTTAAAAAACTGTAATCTGCAGCGAAATGTTTCTTCCATGTGCAGACTATGAAACACTAGCTAAGTACACTCACCAGACAGAGCTCTCATGGGGAACAGTGTTATTGCTCAGACCTTAGGCAACAGAGGGAAAGTACAGTGCGCATGTGTGTGTGTGTGCGCGTGCTCACAGTATGTTGCATGTCATGGTTTACAATAATCACAAAGGATTGGCATGACACACCTATAGTCATTTCAAGGAAATTGCAATTCTCCATCATCAAGGGCAGGACATTGTTGGCTTTCTTGGCAGTTTGGATTTTTCCTCCCAAAACCCAATGATGGTATATCATGTCATAAAGGAAGTAATTGCTCTTGTGTGTAAGATCAATCCATACATTTTTTTTATAAAGCCCTTTTTACAACAGCAGTTGTCACAAAGTGCTTTTACAGAGACACCCAGCCTTAAACCCCAAGGAGTAAACAACAGTAGTAAGAACAACGTGTTACACTGTGAAGCTAAACTTTGATCCTGCTGGAGGTGAGAAAACGTGACACACTCAAACTGTTGGGAATTGTGCCAAGGAAGGCCGGCTCTGGGCCCAATCCTGGTTGTTGGCTGGGGGAATGCGCGCTCCTCCAGCACATACATTCTGGCGAATACTTCTTGGTGGAGCAAGCATTCTCATAAGAGAATGGCTGGGTGAAATGCACATCTTGATCTTCAACCCCCCCCCCCCATTGAGGCACGGTCCTAATCATGAAGCAGGTGGGGCCAATGGTTTCTGTCTGGAAAGAGGGGCGCGCTATCCTTTTTATTCCACGCCTGATCCTATAGCTCCCTTTGTGTTTGTGTCATGATCCTATAGCTTTTTGTTAGTATCACACAGTAACCTGTGTGTCTCTTCCCTATATTCTGAGGGAAGGGGCACAGACAGCAACCCTGGAACACTGACAGGACAGATCTCCCTTGGGGATGATGCCACTGCTCAGACCTCAGGGAACCAAGGGGTGGGACAGTGTGTGCGGATCAGAGAGCAACAGGGAACGCAACCGAGAGGGACAGACAGAGAGAACATTGAGTGAGATCGACAAAGCACAGATTCTCTGGGCCCCCCCCCCGCAGGTTCTCAGTTCGGGACCTCCCACCCCTCAAGATGTCTTGCTAAATAAATAGGCACACCAGCCTAGTAGCCAATCATTTCCATTGGCCTATGTACAGTTCAGTTGATCTGTTTTCACCGAATCTAGGCCAAAAAAAACTGTGATGTTGCAAAGATCCACGAAGATAAGTGGAAGGGGAGGATGTTATGGGAAAATCTAAAACACAGGAAACAACTCTTTTACGGCGAGGCGTTTTCGACTCTGGGGCATCTGAGGCACTACCTAATTCAAGAAACTTTTTCACTTGAAAGACAAAGTCAGAAGGGTAGAAAAAATGGGCCAGAGAGCCATAAACACGATACTGTCTGTCCGACTCACCCGGATAGATTATTAGACACAAACGGCTCACAGTCTGAATTACTGAGAAAATAAAATGGAGAAGATGGACACTGGCCACAAAAACTGTGGGGGAGTCCGCTGTAGCCAGCGTAGAGAGAGAGCAAAAGATAAGAGAGTTTATTTATATAAGAAATGCTCCCTGAGGCTTGAAGAGGATTTCTTAAATATAAATGCTGTTACTGCGGTTAAGACAGAGCTGACCCCGTCAAACACGAAACAGAAGATGTTCCCTAACGTTCAGAAGACGTTCCCTAACGTTCTCTGTGCGTGTTAGTGCACTGGTATGGCTAGATAACTACCAATTTCTGTCCAAAAGACATGTACTGCAGGTGTGACAAAAGGCTTGCAATAAGGAACCTCTGGTACCGAGTTTTCTTCTGTTAGGTACTTCCTAGTTTGTTTCAGATATTCTTCATTTGAAATGTCAAAGTTCAAGCCTCTGCACCACCACGCCAACAAAAAACAAGAAAAAAAACAAATAGCATAATCTTCAAGACCACACAGTAAATTGTCCCCCTGTCCTCTCTCCTGCCACCCAGATGATCAACTACTGTTAACACTCTCTTGTTGCCATGGGAGAGAAACATCTAAAGAATGAGAGAGAGAAGGGAACATTAGCACTGAGTTTAGTTGGGCATAACGTGAGAAAACATTTCGCAACAGATAACTAGATGTTATCCTCAGACTGGAGTATTAGTGGAGTAACTAAAGAGAAGCGATACACCAAAGGAAAGACATAAGCGAGGAGTAAGTAGTATAAACTATTCAGACAAGCTAGCCAGAGGAATGATAGTTATGTCACTCTGTTTTGGCCTCAAGGATGGAAGAACAACCTGGCAACATTTTAAGGGAGTTGAGTAATGTCGTCAAAAATCCTTTAGTCTTCCAAGGAAACAAACATTTCCTGTTGAGCTTTAGAAATGATGCGTCACTGTGCCATGTCAGATTTAGACAACCACAACACATGTTGAGCTGCAAGAAGACGGCAAAAACATTAGACAGCTGTGATCTACTGTACCAAAGAGGCAACGTTAAAAGATCAGCTCCATATCCAACACTAGATCAGCACTCTGAGACTCATTGCTTCTCTCGCAGAGGGATATGCAGTAATAAAAATATACATATGTAAGTAATAATATGAACGCAGAAATGAAGCAAACAAAACAAAATTCAGAACAAAGAAAAAGAGTAGAGGACGTAGTGCCAGATCATATCAATATGCGATTTCAACAGCTGGCATTTACAGATGCCTCGGTAGAGAAACACACAGAGAGAAAACCTGCCTCAAATAAACAGAACCACATAAACTCAGTCTGTAATAGAGCCAGTGGCAGACACCAACACAACGGACACGCCCTGACATAACAGTTCCCACTTCACTACCCGTCCTGGTCAACAACGGGCAGAAAAGCTGAGAGTTGTTTTTGCACACTCTAGGTTGCATTCCCCAGTCAGTCTCAGTGGAGACTGGGCTACTCCCATCTAAATGAGAACCAGAAACAAGGGATCAGACCAAGGACATTCTTCACCCCTTCGAAAGAGTGTGCAGTGGGCTCTATCACACTTTTCGGACATCTTAACCTGTGGGAAGCAAGAGATTGGGAGAGCTAGAAGGAGGAGAGATGGACATAGAGGAAAGGAGAGAGGGGGTTAAAAAACCGAGGAAGCTAGTTCAGGGAGACTCCAGACACACGCTTCTACCAGTCAAGGCTTTGGACTGTACTGGTAAAACCAAACACAAGCCGGCCAGGAAGTACCGTATTTTAATATAATTGCATAGTGAGTAGGTTAGAGTCTAATGAGCACTCCAGAAATATCTCTGTTTGACATAACCAGATGACATTTAGATCCCCTTGGAAATGAAAGTATAATACTGTAAAAAAAACATGTGTTATTAGGTAATACAAGCTAGAATGACAAGTTAAATAGGAATTTCAAACTAATTGATGGTAATACATCCGAAAAGGTACAGATACCAGACTCACTTCCACAAGATATAATAGGAACATTAGTGATGTCTGGGACTTCAGAAACCAGACAGAATGTGAAACCACCGGTCCAGTCCGGTCCTGTGAAATGGTCCAGTGTGATAAGCCATGTCTTAGGGGAACGGAACTGTGCGGTCCCACGGCTGGAACTCGACTGGCCACTTCCGGATGACATCCACCCATCGTAAACAAACCCAGAGAAAGGTTTTTCTGATTTGCGATCCCTGACCTCATCCCAATGCTGTAGTTCACAATGTGCTAGCTAGCTTGGATAAACATCCTTGTTGAGAGAAACTAGGGACAAAGCCGTAGTAGGTTAGCCGAGCAAAGATGCATTCTTAATGCAGGCATGCATATAAGTAGCGCTATGCTCACCCAGCCACTTCCTCTGCAGACACTGACCACGTTACTTGACCTCTGCCGTGGTCACCTAATTATCGAGCTGGAGGAAAAGGCAGTCTGGTCTCAGTCTGAAGCCCTGACCACGTATTACTTCCCAAAGTGGAAAAAGCCAGAGGTACGGACCACGTAACCACATCCAGATCCCACAAACTACTCCTGTTAGCTAAAAGTAGGCCCACACGCCAGCTGCCTGACTAATTTGAGCCGGGCAGCTGGAGAGGTTCCCTGAGCAGGTCTGTATTAGCTGTTAAGAGCCTGAATGCGTCCTGTTCATACTGCATACCTACATGTGTAAGCCCACTGGAATACGCCACAGCCCTGGTAAAAAGGACACGTCCAAAGTCCACATAGTAGATGGCTATACAGTAGAAAACACCGGGAAGTTGTTGGCTACTCGAATGTCATTCCATTCTTTCCGCTGATATTAAAAAAGATGCAGAGGGTGGCAAACCTTAAAAGAGTACGCCATCTGGGCGGGGCTACAGTACATAAGGAACTATTACCGTTACTTAAACCCAGCATTGGCAAATACCTTGTCCATTTAAAATGTCTTATCTGCTGTCTAACACCCATGTAATGGTCTAGCTATCCACCAGAACCTTATGGGAAAACTTGCTTGTTTTTAAATGAACAAACACAGGGCAACAGATCTTAACCAATGGGTTTGCAGGAGCTGCAGTGGATTATGGAACTTTTGACTGTGTTTTCAGGTGTAGACAGGTTTTTGAGGCTGCCAATGTGTTGTCCAATGTTTTCCATGTGCTCTACATGAATGGAAAATTGGAAAGCTGAATGGACAGTACCGGTGGGGGTGGGGGGGGGTATAAAGGGAGAGAGATTACACACTGACTTTGCACATGATCAAAGTAGAGTGCCCCCTTCTTTGTTGGCAAATAAATGCTCTCAAACCACCATTTGATGTCTTTCCAGATGAATTCTTCCAGCTACTTTTGACCTTGTTCCAATTCTCTTTGCCAAACAAGTAACATACACATGAATTACTAAGGTTGGCTACTGTACCGAGCAGTGGTTACAAAAGACATGGATACAACCCAGTCAAATACAGTACATTAGACACGGAGAATGCTTGTCTGTACCAGGGCAAATTGATGCATTGTTATCCTGAAACAGACTGGAAAAGGATTGGACTAAGGGATGTTTCACAAATTCACAAATTAATTCCTATACATTATCCCTCTCATGGGACACTTTCCAAGTAGCTCCAAATTAATACTAGAGGCCCCTTAGGACACACAGTATTACTGAGCTGAAATGACATGTCTATATTACAGATAAGGACATCTGTTAGCTATGAGTTACAGCTTTATTATTTCCATACTATTCAATAAGCATAAACTATACACGAAAAGAACCATAAAGCCTTGTTAGCAGAGTCGTCTCTATGTTTTCTCCATGCATAAGCAATATAAGTGGTTGCTTAGGCTAGTTGTTATGTCTGTCATTCAATTAGTTAGTTAGTATAGCCAGATATAGGCTGACCTCCAGGGGGCCCTGTTGATTTCTTGTACAGCATAGATCTTCAACATCTCCTAGGGACCCCCCCAACCATTCCATCTATTAGATGTATCCCAGAGCTAGCACACCTGAATCAACTTTTTAACTGTTGAATCAGGAGAGATTGTTCAGGACAAAAACTAAACTGTGAGATGGCAGGGGGGTCCCCAGGAGAGAGTTAAAGACCTATGTTGTACAGTATTCTTAATTAGGTACTATATAATCATTGCACAAGGCACATCAAAATGTGTAGAATTGTTAGAAATTAGAGGCATAAAAGTATCTGTGCAACTGCTGAAATAACATCCTGAAATAACATTTTCATTATACACTCCACCCCTAAAGAGGGGCCCCACTAAAAGTTCTCGTAGTGAAAAATGGAACGACGTAGCAAAAATCAAACCTTTTGAAAGATCATATTCGTTAAACTCATACACAAATAATGTTGAATCGCCAGTGTTATATTTATGATGGAAAACCTCTGGGGTGTCTGCGGGAAAAAAAATTCCCGCAGACTTTTATTGTATTATTCATCCTCCTCAGAACTGTCAGCTGGCCAATTAAGGCTTTATTCAAATAAGTAGTTTTAAAGACTGGTATACTCCATTCCTACAAAAAAAAAAAGCTGCTTTGTATCTTACTACATAAAGACAAGTCAGAAGAAAAACTATTTTTTCCTATTGTAAGTAATTTTATGTCATATCTCATAGACATCTAGAAACACCGGGCAGTTACTCCATGGTGTATTCTTTTGGGGCCCCAGTTAAATCTTGCTCAGGGCAACCAAAAGAATACAGCCGGCCCTGCTTAGGCTATTAATCTGCAGTTCACATGTTAAATTGCAAAAGCTTATCAATATCATTTAACCTACAGAACCCAAACAAAATGAGGCAATGTCTTTTCAACACTAAACGGAAACAGAAGAAGTGGAGTGCTTACCTAAGTTTAAAGCCAGTCTTCTTGGAAACCACAACATTCCTATTGGTCTGCGTTGCTTAACACGAATATGTAAAGTTTTCCTTTTGTTTTACATAACGTTATTTCTCTTCGTATAGTTTCTATCTTCTTTAGTTTCATTTTTAAGAAAAGGCGTCCATTATGAAACTAAAGTTTAGTTCTGCAGCATAGCTTGGTCAATCGTCTCCCGGCAAAACACTACAGCGCGAGCGCAGGGACAGCCAGCATCAACTTCTAGTCACATGACCATTTCTGGAATGCCTCGGTGCACTAATGGGGATGGTGAACTCCGTGTTACTTCACTTTCATGTTTTGTAAATACAGGTCCTGAAATTGTTCGACATCTGCGTGGATTGAAACATTTAAAAAAATATATAACTAGGCTACCTAAAGATTTTTTTTTGTAATATAAGTTCACAAAAAATCTATCCGACGGCATCTCCATAAACCTTAGGCTTTAATTATCCCAACTCTCACCATTCTGCTTTTCAAAAGGTCTGATCGGATTACCCTAATCGAATAGGATTACTTGCAAATAGAATGAATAGAACAGGCTTAAAATTGACTAGATCCAATGAGTTATTTCTACCCATTAAATCTTATCTGACGCCCGAAATAAATTCCGACCACATTTAAAAAATAGGGCTCAGAGGACACTTCTCAGGCTTCCCTTGTAAAATAGGTATTTTGGTGGCATTGGGATTTTCCTGGATAAATAACAATGAAATTGTATTTAAAAAAGGAATAAAATAATGTAGTCTAGAGGACAACAAACTACTGTACTGTATGTAAATCTGTTTATTGCAAGAAGACCCCTGGGAGCAAAATATGACCAAATCCCTCTAAAAAGACAGAGTACTGAGAGACCACTATACCCAAAGGCCCTCACGAAAGAAAATGAGGATTTACAAACAATTTCAAAGACATGACGGTAAAATTACATTGGTTCTTGTTGAAAACTATTAGCGAAGTAGGCCTATATTCTAAATACTGTATTTTTGCAATAAATCTGCTCACCATCAGTTATAATTTAAACATTATAGTTTACAATAGCCTATATTCCCTTCTGATATGTACAGTATAACAACATAATCAAAACAGTGCCTTATGATCAAGAGATACATTAATTAAAATGCACACACACAAAAAGAACTTCACTTACTATAGAGACATGCAGACTAACAGAAATGTTCTATCCCTTTTAAAAGTATGCAAATGGTCTTCTATGTGCCAAAATCCATACTCTTATTGTCTTCCTACCCCCACTGAAAATGTACAAATACTTATACAACCCACTTGGTGTTTTAGGGCCATTCATGTGGCGACAAAGCATCAGTCAGATAGTGGATGGGCCCTTTAAGCTGGTGAAAAGTAAGCCATAGAAATTCTGTATGATTCTCTTCAGAATCTGTATCTCTATCTTCACTTTGGGTTTAAACACACGCTGTGGATAAAAAGCATGAATACAAAGTGGCAATAGTTTTGCTGGCAAAATGTGTTACTGTTTTGGCTCAAACACAAGCAGGATAGCATGTTCCCTAATGTCGTTGAGTTGAGGCCTTAACTAAACACATAAACCTGCATTCCCAAGACGTGTAAGAGTAGGATTACTGGTCCAGAATCAGCAGTCCAGTCTTAGATCATAACGTGAATTCAATTATACTGATAGCTGTGACCTGATCCTAAATCATTACTCTTACCTGGTATTTGACAAGTTAAACAAGCACTGTGTTAGGAATAGAGACTGCATGTTGTGTGAGTGTAAAAGGTTCGCCGTATAATAACTGCCACCATAATTACTAAGAAATATCAAATCTAGCTAAATGGCTTTGAAATTAAACTTATTTTAATGCCCTCTGGTGGCAAAACCAGGCTAGTTAGTGTTCTGATTACTGCACCTGTAAAACTGCTCATTTTTACAATATACAAATGCTGCAATATATACTATATTTGTTATCAGAGCTATAGAAAACATATACATTATAAAGTTATATATTCTTAAATATAAACAACATTAAGTCAGTTTTCCAGTAGTTTGATTATATAATAGGTAGACTGAATCTCAATAACATAGAAAGAACATCAAGCATTCCTTTTACACAACGCCAACTGATATCCTTCAAATACTGAAAGAGTAGACATGATCTGTGAATAAATTAATCCATAAATAAATAAATTGTGATTATGTCTGCTCAGTAACAGTATTTTCCATGGTCCAGCTAGAGAATTTGATTACACACACACACACACATGCGTACACACACATGCACGCACGCATACACGCACACAGACGCGCATGCACACACACGCACGCACCCCCTGCAGGAATGCGTACACAAGTAGACAAACATACACATACATGTACAGTTGCACCCATGTGTGACACAAACACACACACCAGCTATCTGAATGTCCACAGTACTTTTCTTACATCACTATTCTGAAAATATCAACTTTTCTCTTAAAGAAGTAACAATATTGTACTCAACTATTCAACTAATCTAATATTGTACAACAAGATTATATAACCTATAAGGACCTCAATCTTCAGTTCCATACAGCTATATGCTTTACAACAGAAACACTTAGTCCTGTGATTGTTTTAATAAAGTGACGGTGCTGAATTTCAACTCCAGAAATATTGCTTATTAACAAAAACTTCTGGATTTTTGGGGAGAAATATATCCCACATACTTGGTATTTGGAGAAAAATGAACTCAGGAGAAACTGTACATAAATATTTCTTAATGCAAATAAAAAATGCAGAACTCTCCCTTACAGCGCAAAGTTAAGGAATAGAATTCTGGGGAGCGATATGTTGAGTATCTTCTCCATGTCAATATTCTCAAATATGTACAAGCAACACACATGGAATCCTGTCCCACTTTCATCTAATCGTAAAACATCTTAAACCTATTTATGCCAAACATGTACAAAGAGTAATAAAATAACACAATCCTAATGGCCGTTAGCCAATCATCTTCTTTCAGTGAGTTAGCAGCTTAAACACCAACATCGATGACAATACAGTTCCGCTCCTCCAAACCAACGTCTGAAGATCACCTGGCAACAGGAAGAAAACAGTCCCTACTACTTCCTGTTTGGTCAACTGTTGACCTGACGACGCATCAATAACACTTCCTTCCGTGTCTTCTCTTCTCCAACCAAAAACATCTTCTGCTCGTATTGCACCAAAGATAAATTAAAAGTGTATTTCAAAACAAACATCCACGCAAGGGTGTTGCGAGCGGGCATCAATCAAAGATCTTTGCCAAAGACATCCTGCGGGAATGACAGCAGCTGGAAGAAGAGGAGATCAGAGGATTTCACGGCACATGGGCAGATTGACGAAGATGAACACGTTGAACTCGATGAGGACGGAGAAACAGAGGAAGACAGCGTACATGAGGAGGCAGGTGAGGCCCAGTCGGCGGTCAAGCGTCCATTTGTTCAAGTGGACGCCCAGAACCTGAGAAGGAAAGAGGGAATGGAGAGAGTAAACCCAGAACACTTGAGGTGTTTGTTCTTCTTAAAGCACAAAGGATATAATCAGCAGAGAATACTAGTCGGTTAACAATCATTGGAGTGAATCCTAGAACTGGGTTTAGGTTGACCTCCAGATGTGGCGCCTAGCTGTACTCACTGTTAGAAACACTGACGCCAGCAGGAGGGCTACAGAGAAAATCAATCCTCTACTGTTCAGGGAGATCTGAGGAAGACGCGGAGACAAACGCGTTAGTTAATCGGTCAGTCATCCACCGAACTCCGCGGCCACCGTCGGCCACCGCCGGAGCCACACCGTTTAAACACTCACAGTTGAGCCGTAGTCAATACAAAGGGTCTGCAGAAGCCAGGGGAGGCCAAGGCCAACCAGGATATCAAACACATTGCTGCCAATAGAGTTGGAGATGGCCATGTCTCCCAGGCCTAGAGAGGAAAACACATTGCGTTATGACATGGGGGAAATAAAAACACGCTTCACGTTCGGCCGCAGTCGGGTGTTAGCGCCGTGGCGAATCCGGCTGTACCTTGGCGTGCTACGATGAGGCTGGCCATGCAGTCTGGCACGCTTGTGCCCGCCGCCAGGAACGTGATGCCCATGATGACATCGGGGATGCCCAGCGTGTAGCCAATAACAGTCACCTGAAACAAAGCGAAACAGTAACCAGCAAAAGCCAGCCAGTCTGCAGCAAACGTTTCATTTCACTTCTCCCCCTAATCTGCTTTGTCCCTGCTGCCGTCGGCTACAGAGTCTGCTCACCATCCAGACCATGACGTAGGAGAAGCCGGCGATCCAGAGGGTGGAGCTGACGAAGGAGACCATGAACCACCTTTCCCAGCGTTGCTTGGCACAGTTAGGGACGGTGAAGAACAGGAGCAGGCACAGAGGCCAGCACAACAGCCACTTCAACGTGTTACACACGCCAGCTAGGAGGGGGGATACATAATATATATATTAGAGGGTGGGGGGGGACTGGACTGGACTGGTTAATGGGTTTGTAAATTGATGTCAGTGGACTGAAATATATTAAACCACAATCACAGGTAATGTATGGCTTGACAACGACAAATTATCAACAAAAGCCTCAGTGAGGTCACGTGACCCCAGTGAGGTCACGTACGCGGCGGTCGGTAAGGGACCAGGGGTCCTTCGTTGTCGTCCTCTTCCTCCTCCCCACCATCCTTCTCGTTGTTCTCGTTATCCTCGTTCTCCGTGTCATTCCCCGACTCCACGCCCCCCTGACCTCCACATCTCCCGTTCAACCCTCTATCGGCACAGCCCTTGCCGCCGTTCTCCAGGCCCCGCCTCTCCGGGGCCCTGGCGGCCGCGGGGTCAGAGTCTCCGTTGGTGATTCGCTGGTTGACCCGGGTCTCGTTGGTGTTGATGACTCTCTGTCTCTGTACACAGAAAGACGGCGTCATACAAATGTGTGTGTGTGTGTTCTTTGACATGCACGTGTGTGCGCACATGACCGTGACCGGGTCAGCCTTACCTCGTTGATGAGCATTCGGGAAGCCATGGTGAGGCGAGTTCTGGGGGAGAAGTGACTGGTGATCATGATCCTCATGCCGGCCTCAGAGAAGGTCAGCTTATGGGGGTAGGCTGACAGTAGCTCGTCCACCATCAGCACACTGGGCTTACACTGGAAGTTAGCTGCGGCATTGAACAGACCCAAAATGGCCGCCAGGTTACTTCTTCTCTATTCGTTTATCAAACAGAGACGGACAGCTGGCGGGACGGTAGTTCAGGCAAACAATGGAGGTTAGCGATTGTATCGCTAATGGCTAGTCCTTAAATGATTGCATCTAGAATTACAATTGCAAACAGCTGGAGAGCGATAAAAGCGGCTAATTAACTTAATCTAACATGGATGACAAACCATGAAACAAATAGAGAGATACAACCAGTGGGATTTGACCGGGGGGGGAAAGGGGTACTAAGTATATAGGGGCCTAATGTGTAGAGGGGTCCTTGAAAATGTTTAAATCTTGAATAAAGAGGGGAGGGGCCCTCAGAGTCCACCTATGTACAGGGCCCAGACTTTTGTGCCACACCCCAGGATAAAACACTATGGCCCAGCACCTTCTATTGGGACTATTGAAAACAACTATTCGTTTTACTGACAAATTATTAAAGGGAATTTTCAAAGGTCCACCAACATTTTTCATTTTCAGGCTGCATTTGTATCTCCTGTAGCAAACCAGGGGCAGTGTGTGTGTATGTGTGTGTGTGTGTGTGTGTGTGTGTGTGTGTGTGCAACGGCGGAAAAAAACATACCTTTTTTGAGCAGGACTGCGGTGGCGTCGCAGGAGACGTTATCGTCCAGGTCGGTACTGCCGGTCAGACCGTTGGCCAGACTCACCGAACTCTTCTTCCGTCGGTCAAAGTAACGCCTCGCTCTGCCGTTAAATCTTCACACACACGCACACAACCAAGTGAATTAGTGAAAATTCAGTTTGTGTAGGTAATGGGAATTGAGTCAAGGCAGTACGAGTACATGGCCAACAGTAGGATGTGGTATGAATCATTTCTGTAATAATGGGTTCAATAAAATTGCCTGTGGAAGTACAGTACAGTTTTCACCGAAGTATCATACAATTATTAAAAAGTACACTTTACACACACGGCGGTCCCAGTCAGAATCAAACGCTCTCTTCTGTTTTGGTGTGGCGAGCACTTTGTTTTACCCACTACACTGGACCAGTGACCAAATGACTCACACATTTAAGATGCATGAATAACTGTGGGGACAGATGGTAAGACTCAACCACCAGAAGAGGATCATACTCACTTCATGATTAGAATGTAGAAGAGGTACATCACATTCAGGACCACAGACTCCCACCTTGAATTAAAATATCAGGAAAGTCTATTCAAAATACACCACCAGAGAGACTTATCAACTAATTATCAACCAAACATGAATGAAACTAAACTGAGTATCAAGATGGACAGTTGCAGAAACGTACCATGTAACCTCCCCATCGTAGATGAACTGGAAGGAGAAAAACAGTGATTTTAAATCTTTAGGAAAAGGAACGGGACAAAAATTATGACATTTCCCAGTATCTCCCAGCACTGATTGCATAAGCTACGCGGCGTCTTGACCACCAGAGGGCAAGCCCGCTCCACAGCTGTTTTAGCGTGACGCTCTGCTCAGAAAGACCTGTAACTCAGCATCTGTCTAACTAGCCCATGTCAAGTGGAGGTGGGGGGGGGGGGGTAGTTTTTCTCTCGGCAGTGAGGCATGTGCTACGCTCTCAATGCTTTGTGCTTAAAGCTACGACACGTAACCAGTGCTGAATATCATCCAGTGACTCACTGTCATGTCACTCTACTGTACTTTTACCCAGACTCTTGACTCAAGGCCTGCCCTGATACAATGAGCGCGGTCTTGTATGAAGTGTCGTGACGTCGACGACCGCCGCCAGGGTCGCGGTGATTGGGAGGATGGCGCGCGGGCCGCCCACGCGTGACCGGAAACCGTACGGAGGGACGGGTTTCCCGTCCGGAACCAGGGCGATCTGCGTCAGCGCTGTGGTCATTGGCTGGAGTGCCGTGTGAGAACACTGTCGGCACATCTGTGTAGAGTTCACTTAACAGGGATGGTCCATCTGATACGCTGTGTCTCTCCGCCTCTCCCCCCCTGTCTCTTCTCTCCCCCCCTCTCTCTCCTCCCCCCTCCTCTCTCCACTCTCTCTCCTCTCCACCCCCATTCTCTCTCTCTCTCTCTCTCTCTCTCTCTCTCTCTCTCCCCCCCCCCTCTCTCTCCTCTCCCCCCCCCCCCTCTGTAAGGCAGAGAGAACCCAGGTGTTGGCACACTGCTTTTACCCATGTGTTTGTGTGAGTGTGTGTGGCTGGCCACTTACTGCGATTAGGGCTGCAATAGAGATTGTGTAGTACGCCGAGTCTCTGAGAAGCGTCCAATGGGAGAGTTTCACAGCCTAGATACAAAAGAAGGCAAATAGACGCACACAGATCCGAGCCCGCACGCAAGCACGCACACACAACACACACATAAACACACACACACACACACACACACACACAAACACACATGACACTGATTTACTGCAGTCAAGCATTCTGTCAAGACAGCCCTTTATATTGCTGGCGGTTCCGATGGCGAATATAGCTCCGGCTTCGACATCGTCACACTGAGATGCGCAAAGAGCTCTTGACTTGACGTGTACCGATCACACCGGGTAGCTACAGACACGCGGGCAACTCGCACCTACTTGAAAAAGGTGTTGGTGTGCCCATTGATTGTATATAATGATATGCATCAGAGGACGCCTAAGGTACCACACAGTGACTAATGCCTTACCGAGATGAACATTAACATGTACATTAACCCACACACGCTACCACGATGAAAGACACAGCCTACATTCAATCCCTAGCCTGGGCCCAAACAACTTTGTGCTGTTTAGGGACAACATAGAAGCTGGCAAGACTGCACAGACTTACGAAGGACCAGGCTAAACTCGACGGTTTTAATTAAGTGGTTTGATTTTTTTTCACTGGTCCATCGTAGACACTTTCGCTAAGGATCGGGTTTAGAAATGATGTCTGAGTCTAGCCGTATAACTTTGATTGTTCTTAAATGCCCGGATGTTACCAATGGCCTTTTTGAGTGAATAACTCCCAGGATTCGCCTCTGTCCATGTGGGTTGGGCCATGTCATGGCTATGAGATATGGCCCCTGTCAGTGTGTTGCCGCTGGCTAGCCAGTATGTTGCCGCGGACTAGCCACAAACTAATTGTAAAATCATTCACATTGATGAGGAAGGGGTAAAGTAGCTTTTAATAATGACCCCATGTGGATGTCACATTGATTAACATTACAGCTGACGTTATAGCAGCTAATGTTAGTTACTAGACTGTCTCTACTACAAATGGCATCTGAAGTGCTAATGACTAATGAAGTATTTGAGGACAGTATGTCTTATTTCGATGAGTACCACTTCCTTTACGCATTATGGGCAGCGGCTTCGAGCTGAAACACCTGTCTTTGTGAATCGTGTATAATAATGCAGACATGTTTTGTTCACCCCACAGCTCCCTCTGCTGGTGTCTATGGATTCTGTCAACGCTGATTGACTGAGAGTGTATAATAATGTCCACAGGCCTGTGGACTGCAGCTTTTGACATATTTTATGCACAGATGAGATTAAACCCTGAAACATGATAAAGTCTATTTAAGTCCTACTTTGCTCTTTAGATTTTCTTGCAGAAAACCACTGGACCTAGAGGGCAGCTTTCCGACTCTAGATAGAGGCCTATTTCACAATGTCACATTGTTATGAACCTTCAACAGGGTGGAACTGGTGCTGAGAAAAACTGGCTAGTCTAAATTACAATATAAAGGCTGGGAAGTACAACAACAAGCTGAACAAGGTAAATATTTAGTATTACTTCATTACCATGTTGACAAATATAACTACTAGGGTCATGATTTCATTAACTAAGGTTAGAAAAAGTATGTCAAAAAGTATCTAGTAAAGTTAATTGGTTTATCTAAATCACAGGCATAGAAAAGCAGAGTGACAGTTCTTCATAGTGAAGTAATTTGACATTTTATTTTGATTAAAATTCCCCTTTAAAGGAAAGTTTGAATTTCAACAGCGAGCCTCAACCAATCTCGCCCCCACAATAATTAAGTTTACTTTAATACACTGCTTTCCTGCTGTAAGGCCCACACTCTTAAATAATAGAGATCGAATCTCCACCAAGGACTCCCAAACGGCACACTCTCCCCTATAACCTATAGTCCCTTTTTTTAGGTTGAGTTTTGCCCCTTCCGGCTCATTCCATGCGAGCCCTGTCATGTTACGTTTCCGTATGTCAGGGATCCCATCAGGGAGTGTCATGTCTGATTCGGGCTTAGCGCCTCTTACACAGCACGGTGTAGGGATAGTGACTGGGTGAATACATGATACGGAAGTCCAGGAAGAGCAATACGGACGTCATGGGCTCAGTCCGTACGCACCATGCATTGTGTACTGTAAAACCGAAAGGTTTGTATAAACAGCGTTCACGCGGTATGCTACCAAATCCATCCAAGTACCCGGTAATCTCCGAAAACAAATGCTAAACGTCTCCTCGTGATACATCGCTGCGTGAGTTGAGGTTAAACCCCTTCTTTGATTGTGCTGCGCCTACCAGCCCTTCGCTGTTCAGTACTGTGACATTTAGGTCTTTTCAGACCACATGCTGTTCTGAATTGAAATCCTTCGGCATTTTTGCCCAGATAAGCAATACACTTTAAATAATGTGTGTGTCCTGGGTCCTCATTTCAAACAGATGGGTTCTTGAGGATTACATAACTCCGTTTCTTAAGAAATTTGACTATTTTACGGTTTCCCACGGTCGTGATATGCATTAAAGACAAATACATAGTTTAACTTGACGTGCCTCTTGAAAGAAATCTTAATATCTCCAGAGGTTTAAATGGGTAAATAAACAAACCAACTGCCTCAGAAATGAATCTTTATAATTGAGCAGCAGTAGTATCAACAGCAGTTTAGACATTCTATACTGGCATGTCGTTATTTGTATTCCTGGGTATGTGTCCAGATATGGGGATACAGTAGAGCCAGTGTGTATAAGTCATATAACCTACATTTAAATGTATGCATGTGGATTCTGCCTTGCATAGTATTGTGATGCACAGACTAAAACATACCTGGCCAGCAAAGATCCCACACACTCCGATGATACACAGGATGTTGAATACCGCTGACCCCACGATGGTTCCCACCCCCACGTCTCCCTTAGTGATGAAGACACCTGCCGAGAGTACACACACACACACACACACACACACACACACACACACTGTGTGAGCGTTGACGGACAGCTTCTGAGGTCTCAGAAGTGCTTGACAATTAGAAGTCTGTGTTTGTCTCGTTCCACGTGCGCGGTAGCTACAAAGTCATCCTCTGTCTGGGTTGAAGTTGTGTAGACCAATCAAAAAAGCCAACGTGGAAAGTTGTCTTTTAATGTGCCAATCACTCATAAGCACCCAGTCATTAGCTTCTAACTGCTTGTTAAGACAATATAAAAAGGAATAGTTGCTTACTGTTTACGTGGATTCTGTTTAGCACCGTTTACGTGGAAGGAGTGCCTGTGTTTGTAGGGTGTTTCAGTATTACCTATGACAGAAGTGAACAGTTCTGGGGCGGAGCTCCCAGCGGCCATAAACGTCGCCCCTGCTACATCCTCACTTAGATGAAGACGCTAAAGAGACAAAAGAAAATGGGGGGGGGGGGGGGGGGGGGGGGGTGATAGAACAATGGGAGAAAGGGGCAGGAAAATAAGTCGAGACTTGACAGAAGAGCCGCAGCGATGTAGGCGGCAATGCAATGAAAAGTGAACACGTTACACAAGAAGCACACAATTCCAAGATGGTCACTTCGAATAAAGCAACAGGGTACCACAGCTTAACCCTTGACCCTGACCTAAACTAACACCTTTTTCCCATACTGTTCATCATTATCCAAATACGGGAGGTATCCAGTCTATGGCTTCCTGTCCCATTCCACAGCTCAACCCTTGACCATGAATTATGACCCTATAACATTGAAGGACAAACAACGAAATGAGAACATTTAATCAACATTCTGTTTGTCTTTGTCCATACATACCTCACATATCTTCTCCAGTGATGGCACAAAGTAGTCGTCACAAACCAAGGCCAGAGCGATGAACATATACATAGCCTAAAAGGAGACAGGAAACCAACAAACAGTGTTCAAATTGAAATGTAACATGTGGATTTTCTACTAACTTTCATAATTGCATACGGTACGCCCTGTTGTCAATCTCACGTGGTTACATTTGTACCTGAACATCCTGTACCATCACAGCTATTGCTAAGACCTTGCAAGGGAAAATCACAACACATCAATATCAAAACTGCTACACTGATATCAGTTGACAGTTTGTTAGAGAGAGAGAGAGAGAGAAATAGAGATAGGGATAGATCGACTGACAGACAGATAGGAAGATAGGTGGATCCATAAGCACATATGTAAATAGAGAGACAGAAATGCAGACATATAATTGACTGATAGAGACGACTCCATGCCAAAACCTCACAGTACCTTAATCTCTCTCCTTCAACGGGCCCGTGCAGGGTTCGCGCAGGGTTTATTAATTCAGGAAGTGGATAGGTCAGTGGTCATGTATAATCCCAGTAAGAGGTTTGAATGTGGGTGTGGATTGGAATTACATGAGGTCGAATTCAAGTTCAGAGACAACAGATGTACACGCAGCATGCATGGTTGTCATGTTGGTTTAGGACAGCAGCTGTCTCTATCCAGGTGTGGGTGCATGCGATTGCGTGTGCATGCGTATGTGTGTACATGCAGCCGTCACTGGTTCTAGACACGAGCAGAAGTGCTAGTCGTTGGTTGGATAAGTAAGACTGTTTGTTCGGTTTAATTTTTGGGGGAATGAGGGAATTCCAAGGAATGACATGTTGTTGTGACAGCGGACTAATGTTCCCATGCTTCAATGACTGAATGGGGTCACCAAGGGGTAACGAGGATTTGAGGGAGAGAGAGATTAGTACAGTACAGCATTTACCAGATGCTTCAATACAAAGCCTTCATTGACAAATCTGGTCTATCTGACCCGAGTAGTGACCACATTAATAAATCCAACCAAATTAGCCATCCATACCATTGATAATCATGGGTAATATGGTATAACATCATGGGTTTAAAGGGGACTACTTTGTAATACATGTTGTGTAGGGTTGTATATTTACGGTAACCCAATACATCCACAAAAACACTTTGTAACTTCGTTGTCATCTTCACTGCATGACTCATCGTGATTACTATCAAAAATACATCGTTATTTTGCCGTTGAAATGCAGGGTTTGATTATGTGGGGGTTACAAACAACTGTGAAAGTTTTTTTTTATATAGACAAGCCTGACTGGCTGATAGAACGGTCTAGAGTGGGAGTGGGAAGGCTAGGGCCTGTGAATCCAGCCCACGAGCCAGTTCAGTCCGGCCCGAGGTAGGGTTCCAGTAATCTCTCACAGACTAAGTGAGCATGAATGGGGGCCACAGATCTGTGATGAAAGAATGGTTCGCGTGATACAACTTGCAGCAATAGTTCCGGTGTCTTGGACAAAATCCTGGGTCCGCCAGGTGTTTGCAACTTTTGAGTTTCAGAACGGGAGGGGAAATCTGGCCTGTAAAACTTGCTGGTAGTTTTCCAAGGGAGAGGGATGTAGCTCTTCATTTAAGTTTCGATCTCATCTCCTAACACATGTGGACCCCGAAATGAATCAGTCAGTGCAATCCGGGATCCTTGGGGTGTCCCAAAGCCGCGTATGCCGTGGAAATTGCCAAATCACAATTCGGCTGCTGTCTCGAGCACCGGCTAGCTCTGTTATGATCAGGTCAGACAGTTCTTCTAACACGAATCCTGACAGAAAATGTTAGGAAGCAAATTCGATGGAGTGTCCATTTGAATTCAACATTACGTACAGTGAGGGAAAATATTCTTTGATCCCCTGCGGATTATGTACGCTTGCCCACTGACAAAGAAATTATCAGTCTATAATTTCAATGGTAGGTTTATTTGAACAGTGAGAAACAGAATAACAACAGAAAAATCCAGAAAAACCCATCAAAATGTTATTAATTGATTTGCATTTTAATAAGTTAAATAAGTATTCAACCCCTCTGCAAAACATGACTTGGTTGAAAAACCCTTGTTGGCAATCACAGAGGTCAGACGTTTCTTGTAGTTGGCCACCAGGTTTGCACACATTTTGTCCCACTCCTCTTTGCAGATCTTCTCCAAGTCATTAAGGTTTCGAGGCTGACGTTTGGCAACTCAAACCTTCAGCTCCTTCCACAGATTTTCTATAGGATTAAGGTCTGGAGACTGGCTAGGCCACTCCAGGACCTTAATGTGCTTCTTCTTGAGCCAACTGTTGTCACCTTCTCACCAAGCTGCTTGGCAATGGTCTTGTAGCCCATTCCAGCCTTGTGTAGGTCTGCAATCTTGTCCCTGACATCCTTGGACAGCGTTTTGGTCTTGGCCATGGTAGAGTTTGGAATTTGATTGATTGCTTCTGTGGACAGGTGTCTTTTATACAGGTAACAAGCTGAGATTAGGAGCACTCTCTTTAAGAGTGTATGCACAGCCCCATTTCCAGAAATGTTGGGACGCTGTGTAAAATGTAAAGAAAAACAGAATGTAATGATGTACAAATCACTGAAATCCTATATTCAATCGAAAATGGTAGGGTTGAAAGTGAGACATTTTATTGTTTCTTGAAAAATGGCCGCTTTGAATTTGATGCCAGCAACACGTTTCAAAGAAGTTGGGACAGGGGCAACAAAAGACTGGAAGTTGTGTAATGCTAAAATATAAACCTGGAAGAACATCTCACAACTAATTAGGTTATTTGGAAACAAATCAGTAACATGACTGGGTATAAAAAAAGCATCCCAAAGATGATAATTCCTTCAGAAGTAAAGATGGTGAGGATTCACCACTCTGTGAAAGACTGCGCAGGCAAATACAGTAGTTCAACATTTTGCAATGAGTTCGAGGATGTCATTATCTTTGGTAAATAATATCAATAAAATATTCAGAAAATCCGGAGAAATGTACGCAAAGGACAAGGCCAAAAACTAATATCAGATGGCTGTGATCTTCGGGCCCTCAGGTGGCACTGTATTACGATTCTGTAGTGGACATCAATGCACGGCCTCAGGAACACTTCCGAAAACCACTGTCTGCGAGTACGTCGCTGCATCCACAAATGCAAGTTAAACTCTACCAGACAAAGAAGAACCCATATATAAACAAAATTCCAAAACGCCACTGCCCTCTCTGGGTCCAAGCTCATTTAAGATTGAATGAGGCGAAGTGGACTGTGGTCTGACGAATACCATCCATCCATCCATCTTCTCCCGCTTATCCGGGGCCGGGTCGCGGGGGCAGCAGTCTAAGCAGGGATGCCCAGACTTCCCTCTCCCCAGACACTTCCTCTAGCTCTTCCGGGGGGACACCGAGGCGTTCCCAGGCCAGCCGGGAGACATAGTCCCTCCAGCGTGTCCTAGGTCTTCCCCGGGGTCTCTTCCCGGTGGGACGGGACCGGAACACCTTCCCAGGAAGGCGTTCCGGAGGCATCCGAAAAAGATGCCCAAGCCACCTCAGCTGACCCCTCTCGATGTGGAGGAGCAGCGGCTCTACTCTGAGCTCCTCCCGGGTGACCGAGCTTCTCACCCTATCTCTAAGGGATCGCCCGGCCACCCTGCGGAGAAAGCTCATTTCGGCCGCCTGTATCCGGGATCTTGTCCTTTCGGTCATGACCCAAAGCTCATGACCATAGGTGAGAGTAGGAACGTAGATTGACTGGTAAATCGAGAGCTTCGCCTTGCGGCTCAGCTCTTTCTTCACCACGACAGACCGATACATCGACCGCATTACTGCAGAAGCTGCACCGATCCGTCTGTCAATCTCCTGTTCCATCCTTCCCTCACTCGTGAACAAGACCCCTAGATACTTAAACTCCTCCACTTGAGGCAGGCACTCTCCACCAACCTGAAGTGGGCAAGCCACCCTTTTCCGACTGAGGACCATGGCCTCAGATTTGGAGGTACTGATTTTCATCCCCACCGCTTCACACTCGGCTGCAAACCGTCCCAGTGCATGCTGAAGGTCCTGGTTAGAAGGGGCCAACACGACAACATCATCTGCAAAGAGCAGAGACGAAATTGTGTGGTCCCCAAACCTGACACCCTCCGGCCCCTGGCTGCGCCTAGAAATTCTGTCCATAAAAATTACGAACAGAACCGGTGACAAAGGGCAGCCCTGCCGGAGTCCAACATGCACTGGGAACAAGTCTGACTTACTGCCGGCAATGCGGACCAAGCTCCTGCTTCGGTTGTACAGGGACCTGACAGCCCTTAGCAAAGGACCCAGGACCCCATATTCCCCAAGCACCCTCCACAAGATGCCGCGAGGGACACAGTCGAATGCTTTCTCCAAATCCACAAAACACATGTGGATTGGTTGGGCAAACTCCCATGAACCCTCCAACACCCCGTAGAGGGTATAGAGCTGGTCCAGTGTTCCACGGCCCGGACGAAAACCACACTGTTCCTCCTGAATCCGAGGTTCTACTATCGGCCATATTCTCCTCTCCAGAACCCTGGCATAGACTTTCCCGGGGAGGCTGAGAAGTGTGATCCCCCTATAGTTGGAACACACCCTCCGGTCCCCCTTCTTAAAAATAGGGACCACCACCCCGGTCTGTCATCCAAGAGGCACTGTCCCCGACCGCCACGCGATGTTGCACAGGCGTGTCAACCAAGACAGCCCCACAACATCCAGAGACTTGAGGTACTCAGGGCGGATCTCATCCACCCCCGGTGCCTTGCCACCGAGGAGTTTCTTGACCACCTCAGTGACTTCAGCCCGGGTGATGGACGAGTCCACCTCTGAGCCCTCATCCTCTGCTTCCTCAATGGAAGACGTGTCAGCGGGATTGAGGAGATCCTCGAAGTACTCCTTCCACCGCCCGACGACATCCTCAGTTGAGGTCAACAGCTGTCCACCTCTACTGTAAACAGCGTTGGTAGGGCACTGTTTCCCTCTCCTGAGGCGCCGGATGGTTTGCCAGAATCTCTTCGAGGCCAGCCGATAGTCCTTCTCCATGGCCTCACCGAACTCCTCCCAGGCCCGAGTTTTTGCCTCCACAACCACCCGGGCTGCAGCCCGCTTGGCCTGTCGGTACCCGTCAGCTGCCTCAGGAGTCCCACAAGCCAACCAGGCCTGATAGGACTCCTTCTTCAGCTTGACGGCATCCCTTACTTCCGGTGTCCACCACCGGGTTCGGGGATTGCCTCCTCGACAGGCACCGGAGACCTTACGGCCACAGCTCCGAGCGGCCGCTTCGACAATGGCGGTGGAGAACATGGTCCACTCGGACTCAATATCTCCAACCTCCCTCGGGATCCAGTCGAAACTCTGCCGGAGGTGGGAGTTAAAGATCTCTCTGACAGGAGACTCGGCCAGACGTTCCCAGCAGACCCTTACAGTACGCTTGGGCCTGCCGAGTCTGTCCAGCTTCCTCCCCCGCCATCGGATCCAACTCACCACCAGGTGGTGATCAGTTGACAGCTCCGCCCCTCTCTTCACCCGAGTGTCCAAGACATACGGCCGCAGGTCAGATGAGACGACAACAAAGTCGATCATCGACCTGCGGCCTAGGGTGTCCTGGTGCCACGTGCACTGATGGACACCCTTATGCTTGAACATGGTGTTCGTTATGGACAAACTGTGACTAGCACAGAAGTCCAATAATTGAACACCACTCGGGTTCAGATCCGGGGGGCCGTTCCTCCCAATCACGCCCCTCCAGGTGTCACTGTCGTTGCCCACGTGGGCGTTGAAGTCCCCCAGTAGAACAATAGAGTCCCCAGTCGGAGCACTTTCCAGCACCCCTCCCAGAGACTCCAAGAAGGTCGGGTACTCTGCACTGCCGTTCGGCCCGTAGGCACAAACAACAGTGAGAGACCTATCCCCGACCCGTAGGCGCAGGGAAACGACCCTCTCGTTCACCGGGGTAAACTCCAACACATGGCGGCAGAGCTGGGGAGCTATGAGCAAACCCACACCAGCCCGCCGCCTCTCACCATGGGCAACTCCAGAGTGGTGAAGAGTCCATCCTCTCTCAAGGAGTGTGGTTCCAGAGCCCAAGCCGTGTGTAGAGGTGATCCCGATTACCTCTAATCGGAACCTTTCAACCTCACGCACCAACTCAGGCTCCTTCCCCGCCAGCGAGGTGACATTCCACGTCCCTAGAGCCAGTTTCCGTGTCCAGAGATCGGGTTGTCTAGGCCCCTGCCTTCGACTGCCGCCCGATCCTCTTCGCACCGGCCCCTTATGGTCCCTCCTGTGGGTGGTGAGCCCACGGGAGGGCGGCCCCACGTCGCCCGTTCGGGCTGAGCCCGGCCGGGCCCCATGGGGGAAGGCCCGGCCACCAGGCGCTCGCATACGAGCCCCAACCCCGGGCCTGGCTCCAGGGTGGGGCCCCGGCTGCGCCATACCGGGCGACGTCACGGTACTCAAAATGTTTTTCTTCATTTAGGGGGTTTTGAACCGCTCTTAGTCTGACCCGTCGCCTAAGACCTGTTTGCCTTGGGAGACCCTACCAGGGGCATATAGCCCCAGACAACATAGCTCCTAGGGTCACTCGGGTACTCAAACCCCTCCACCACGTTGAGGTGGCAGTTCTTGGAGGGGTCTGACGAATACATTTTTTTAAATTATTTTTGGGAATCATGGACACTGCATCCTCCAGACTAAGGAGAAGAGGGATCATCTGGCTTGTTATCAGCACACAGTTCAAAAGCCAGCATCTATGATGGTATGGGGGTGCATTAGTGCACATGGCATGGGTGACTTGCACATCTGTGAAGGCACCAGTAATGCTGAACAATATATACAGGTTTTGAAGAAGCATATGCTGCCATCCAGACAACATCTTTATCAGGGAAGGCCTTGCTTATTACAGCAAGACAATGCCAAACCACATTCTGCACGTATTACAAAAGCATGGCTTCGTAGTAAGAGTCCAGGTGCTAAACTGGCCTGCCTGTAGTCCAGACCTGTCACCAACTGAAAACATTTGGCACATTATGAAACTAAAAATATGACCAAGGAGACCCTGAACTGTTAAGCAGCTGAAATCCTATATCAAGCAAGAATGGGAATACATTTAATTTTCAAAACAACAGCAATTGGTCTCCTCAGTTCCCAAAAGCTTACACAGTATTGTTAAAAGGAGAGGTGACGCAACACAGTGGTAAACATGACCCTGTCCCAAAATTTTTTAAACGTGTTCCTAGCATCAACTCAAAATGGGAATGTATTTTTCCAAAAACAATAACATTTCTCAGTATCAACATTTGATATGTTGTCTTTGTGCTATTTTCGATTAAATATATTTGCACATCATTGCATATTGTTTTATTTTCATTTTACGCAGTATGTAGGGTAGGCTATCTGTTGTTTTACAATTCACTGCAAATCCTGTTCAGCTGTTCAGACTGAGAGCATTGCTTTGTTCATCCTTTCAGCATTTAATCACCTAAAAAACCTATACCTCATTGGCTTTATAATATATTTAATGAGTGTCACTGAATTGAGCGGTGTCATTTAGTCATGAAACACACGCCCACCTGAGGCTGTCGCCGATGTACAGTGTCTTTAGCTGGCATTGGTAAAATGTTTTAAATACATTTGGTTCACAGCCTTTGTCATTCTGGCTGCTGGAGCTCTTTGTTGTATATATGGTGGATTTGTGCTTCATAGGGTTTCACTGAGAAAAGGGGAGGAGAGCTGGTGGAGCAGGTATGACTACAGTGATGCAGACTGCTATGCATAATTCTGAGCATGGTGTAATAAATGTACAAAACCCAATGTAACCCCTCCTTCCCCTAGCCTGTGTGTGGTAGACCCTAGTTTCATCGGAACTGCCAAACTGAAATAACTGCAATTATGACAGGTCACTAGTTATCAATATATCTGTTTATAGCAGATAGCCCTTATCTTCTTTCTTTATCTCTTGAGAAGAAAACAAGTTATAAGAGTAATGAGTGTATAATTTCCAAATCTGACGCAGCTCTTGAACAAATAGGTTTGGTCTAGAGCCCTCCCATGCAGATGGCATTATGCAGCTGTACAGAAGAACCATCCCATCCAAACAAAATTATTGACATTAAATTATATCTGACTGCCCTGGGCTTTTAACTCCAACGACACCAGTAACCTTACGCCTAATCTTAACCCTCAACTGACACCAAAAAACACATATTGGTTTTCATCAATCTTCACATATTTTGACTGAGGATTCTGGGAGAATCCAACCTATTTCCACCAAGTAAGTGAATGTTGGTCCTGGGTTAGAGACCACTAGAGACCACCTGTTACAGGTCAGAAAGCAAATCCTCTACGTGATGCACCAGCCTGCTAGGTTGCACTGGTTTCCATTCCATTACTCTGAATCTCTGAAGAAATACAGCACATCTAACAATACAGGAGACCCGTCATTCTACTTGCCCTAGGAATGAAATGGACTGTATAAATATAGTATACATATTATTTATGTGTTTTGAGTTCCCCTGAAGCAAGGATAGGCAGGATGTAGGATGTCCATCCACGCACACCAACCGTCCATTCATCCATCCGAGCCCATTGATCCTTCTCCTTCATCTTCCCCCACCACACACACACAGAGTACACACACACACACACACGCACAGATACAGGCAAATACACGTGTGCATACACTCCCTAATCACATCGGCCTCCTTCCAGAAAGTGTTCACTAAGTTTGACGGATGCTCCCTCTCCCCCTCTCTCTCTCTCACAAACACACACACACCCACACACTCACTGAAGTCCGTTCTGAAATCTGGTTGTAATTGTGGGTGTATTTCCAGCAGACAATAAATAAAGTGCCAGCAGTGCTGACAGGACCCCAGCTAGTGTAGAGAGAACACCCACACCCACCCAAACACACACCCACACCCACTCACAAAGATATACACACACACACACACACACACACACACACACCGAGTTGGCAGGCGTAAAACTGTGCAGTGCCTCCCCAGATGCTGTGTGCTCTTGTGTTCTGCCTAGCGGGATAGTTTGGACTCAGGGGCCATTTGTTTAGCCTTGGACGCGGGCCCGCTAGCAATTAGCCATAGATTGTACTGTGCACAAACACCAAGCCAGCTTAGCAACCCAGGGAGGCTGAGAGAGAAACGGTGCAATTCGTTTTTCAACTGCGTTGTTTTGGTCAACGATGGTCTGTCGTCTTTTTTTTTTTTTTAACAAGAACATGAAGGAGTTGGTTGCAGTTTTTGCAAATGTGGTTGATGAGAGACAAACACACTCATAAAGACACACACACACACACACACACACACGCTCAGAGACTTAGTGGGAGTAAAGCAGAGTTAACTCACACCCAGGACATGTAGAAGCACCGCTCCGCGTGTTCTCTCCCGATGGGTGAACAGATCTGTGGGGAACTCGTGCAGAGCTGGAAGAGACAGAGACACTGGGTTACACCAGAAACAGTGTCTGTGTGTGTGTGTGTTCTGATGCCTGTCCTGTGAGGTCAGTGCTACTAGCTGGCTAGAAGAGGACACACTGAACTCATGTGAACTGACAAGGGCCGGCCCTGCAGCACCTAGCCCAAATGTGTGTGTGTGTGTGTGTGTGTGTGTGTGTCTCTTTTCGTTTGTGTGTTCGAGTGTAGCTTTGTTTAGCTATCCTGTTGAGAACCTAAAATTCCCCAAATTCCACACAAGAATAGCATAAAAGTAAAACATTATTTTAAAAAGTCTGCGTATTGGTTCCATGACGGCAATGCTATTATAAGTAATGGTTTAGAATTAGGTGTTACAGTTAGGGTTTAGGAGGTAGGGGAAATTAATAATAGGATTTTTATTGGGTTAAATGATGGACACACTTATGGGTGAAAACGCACACACACTGGGAATAGGTAACTGTGTCCAAACTTTTGACTGGTGCTGTACGCGAGAATATTTGATTTTGTCCAATAATGTGAGGTTTTCTTCAACCATCCATCTGGGTGTGTGTGTGTGTGTGTGTGTGTTTGTGCGTCGGTCCGGGTATGTGTGTGTGTGTGCCTGTGACAGTCCCGCAGTGTCCTGCCTCCTGTGAGAACTTCCAGAACCACCGGAGGAGAGGAGATGGAAAAAGTGAGAGTGAAAGAGAGGACAAAGAAAGGGCAAAGAGAAGAGACAAAAGAGTAAAAATAGAGCCTGAGAGGGGATATGTAGGGTGAGCAGGAGGGGACATTCTACATGGACGGACAGCAAAGGGGAAAGAATACAACAAGAGCTTGTAGCTATAGCTCCCTTATTGGGAATAAAACGCAGAGAAAGTTCGGGGGAGAGAAATAGAGTGACCGGGAAAGATAGAAAGTGATGGGGGAGGGCGAGGGCAAAAAAAGACAAATGGAAAGAAAGACAAAGAGAGATGGGGAGAAAGAGTGATAGAGAAAGAGGAAAAAAAAACTGAGAAATGGACAAGAGCCAATAGAAAGTAACGAATAGGAGACAGAGTAAAAGAGGGTAAAAGAACCTTTCACTCCACACTATTGTTCCCTCTTTCCTTCCTTCCATCCTTGTCTCACTCTCTATTCATTCCCCTTAGCCAGTGCAATGACAGCCTGTTGGCCCTGAGCTAGCAAGAGTTGAAAGATCCAGGCCCCTCTCCACACTCCTCCTCTTCCTTCATCGTCCCACCTCGTCCACCAATCAACAGTCTATTCACAGGCCACTGCTTACAGCTGTTCCGGATTTCACCGTGTTTCCACTGGAACGGCCAACCAGACAGTCAAACTGTTGCTAGCTAGTAGATAGTTAGTTGCTTGTACCAACATTGCTTCGACTAATGCTAGCGAACACACTAGCAACCAAGATTTGTATAAATAAGCTAATATAGCTGAAAAAGCTGTTGGTTTCCAGAGGGAGGCAAGTGAAGCTGAGTGGGCAGAACCAAGCGCAAGCTAACAAGATTATATTGAGCAATATTGGCCTGCTGTAGCCAGTGAAAAGTCCAAGAAGTCAGTTCACCCAGTACTTCTTCAAAAACAACTAGTCCCCTGTCTTACATACTTTACTTTTGGGAACAGAAAACTGTGTTGAGATCAGCAGTTACATTGATGAGAAAACCTATATAACATCAGCCCAGTTTCATCTGTCTCCATTGACTTCCACTGCCTGGCCACTCCCCCCACACCTAAAGAATTAGCTCATCCCTCCCCAACCTTTAACCTTTCCGCGCACCCATTTACCGCAACACTAACTGAACCATTCCCTCACCTCCGTTTGCTCATGTGGACGACCTCTATTAACCCTTCACACACCACCCCGCTGGCGTGAATCATACCGCGCTGCCTCCAAGTTTGTCCTTTCCAGCCACTCCAGTGGCGGTGTAATCAGGCCAATGCAGGGCGACGGGTACGGCTTCGCTCCGCTCAGCTCGCCAGTGTGAAAAGGCTACAAGCTACATGTAGCTTTCTCGTGACCCAGTCGCAGCACATCCGTCTGTCTGTGTACAGGTCAACCACATGGCTGACCGCAACAACCAGTGAAGCGTAAACACACCGGGAAAAAAGACGGAACAGAGGACTCAGAGCAGAGGACCCAGAGCAGAGGACCCAGAGCAGAGGACCCAGAGCAGAGGACCCAGAGCAGAGGACCCAGAGCAGAGGACCCAGTGCAGAGGACCCAGTGCAGAGGACCCAGTGCAGAGGACCCAGTGCAGAGGACCCAGTGCAGAGGACCCAGTGCAGAGGACTCAGTGCAGAGGACTCAGTGCAGAGGACTCAGTGCAGAGGACTCAGTGCAGAGGACTCAGAGCAGAGGACCCAGAGCAGAGGACCCAGAGCAGAGGACCCAGAGCAGAGGACCCAGAGCAGAGGACCCAGAGCAGAGGACCCAGAGCAGAGGACTCAGAGCAGAGGACTCAGAGCAGAGGACTCAGAGCAGAGGACTCAGAGCAGCTGGAGGACGGCGGTCACGCGTGTGATGGCTTGACCCATTTTAATCATTTAAAAGTACAGCATGCACAGCGAGAGATTAAGAAGAACAGAACTTAAGATGAGTAAGAAATGGACAGAAAGATGTCCAAGATAATGGTCCCATCCCCCTACTAATGACAAGATAAAAACCTATTCTGCTTTTGCCTGAAACTGAGTGTTACTGACAAGTTCAAATTGTAATAAGGCAACTCTCACCAACATAATTGCTTTGGCATTTTAAACCTCTAGACTATGTGTGTACAGTTGTGCTCAAAAGTTTACATACCCTTGGAGAATTGTCAATATATGTACAATTTGTAAAGAAAACATGAATGAGCAGGAAAAACACGTCTTCTATTTCTTATATTTTCATAATTTTCACAAGATTCCCCAAGCTGTGTCAAGGTGTTGTCGGACATATTGCAACCAAGCTTTGTTGTGGCATTGGCACAGTAAAGACTTCTTACAGGCACATTTTTGTTCAAGTATCATCGTATTGTGCTCCTTGAAACAACCACACCATCTTTTTTCCAGAGCAGCCTGAATTTCTCCTGAGGTTATCTGGTAACTGGGTTTTTCTTTGTATTCCGAACAATTCTTCAGGCAGTTTTGAAATCTTTCTTGGTCTACCTGACCTTGGCTTGGTATCAAGAGATCCCAAATTTACCATTTCTTAATAAGTGATTGAACAGTACTGACTGGCATTTGCAAGGCTTTAGATATCTTTCTATGTCCTTTTCCACCTTTATAAAGTTCCATTACCTTGTCATGCAGGTCTTTTGACAGTTCTTTTCTGCTCCCTATGGCTCAGGATCAAGCCAGCTCAGTGCATCCACGTGAGAGATAACACACTCATTGACTATTTATACACAGACCCTCATTGCAATTTAAAAAGCCTTTTATTGCCATTTTCACCTGTGTGTGTCACCTTGTGTGTCTGTAAAGGCCAAACATTCAAGGGTATGTAAACATTTGTCATTTGGGTGATTTCTGTTATCATTCTGATTTAAAAATGAGCCAAACAACTATGTGTCAATAAATGGCTTCATATGATCACTATCCTTAAATAAAATGAGCATAATAATATCAATGTTGTCCATAGGTAAAGGGGTGCGGACATACATCTTTTCAGGGAGCTCAGGATTCCTGGTAATCTCTTGGCTTGGACCGCAGGAAGCCACTCTAAAAGGTATTACATTTGTTCTAGTACATCTCAGTGCGTCAAACTTAAGAAACAGTTGCACATGGGATCTTTGTGGACAGGTGCAGCAGGAAGTGGGGAAGAAGATGGGTGAAAGTGGGGGGGGGGGGGGGGGGCTTGAGGAAGCAGGGCGGTCTAAGTGTGGTTAGAGGGGTTAGCTGTGAGAGCATGGCGTGGCAGAGGGTACCACAGAGAAACGTGTGTGTGTGTGTGTGTGGAGTGTCTTGGAGTCTGCATGCCCAGGCGAATGCCAAGTGCCAGGGGGTGGATGCACAGATGCAACCAGCCATGTCCATCATTACCATTCTGCTTTTAACCAAAGAACCACTATGCCAGATTCTAACTCGTGGCCAAGAAAAGACACTTTCGAAACTTTGAAATTACCTGACGAATGTCAACAAATTGTTTAAAAGCAGTCCTATCTATTCCCATTGAAGGAGACAGCACCTGATTATTATGTCATTTTCAGATCTGCGTCACTCGGTTCTGTTGTTCTCTGTGTAAGAATATGACGTAGCAGGGGACATTTCAATGGCAGGGACCTTTTAATGGCATGTAGCCTGGACATTTCAATAGCACACAAGACGCCTGTATTTCAGAAGAAAAGGTACAGCTGGCTTTTTCATAGTCCATTAAGAAGGTACAGTGGGCATACTGGCGAGTTTTCTCCAGGATAATGACAGAGGAGGTCAGAGAGAAAGAGCGAGGGAGTTAAGGAAGGTAGAAACAGGAAGTGAAGAGTAAAAAGGTTATCTTATAACCGAAAGGAATGCGGTGGATTGCCGGTGGTGGTCTTCAATCAAAAAATATACTGCATATAACCTACCTTGTCCTCAATCCTATATGGCACATTCACACATCTCTGGAATTACAAAACACCCACTCACGTACGACCTTCAACATATACATGATTACTATTAGTAAAACCCATTATCACCAGTAAACCATCATCCAGGGATGTTTTTGCAAAAGCATAAAGAAGTAATGTAAACGCAGCCTATGTAAACGTAAAAGGTTTTCTTTAAATCTGTTGGCATTTCGCAACTGATTACAGGCGCATACGCCACCACCTGATGGAGTGTATTTCTAATAGATGCAACCAAACTCTTTTTAGCCCTCTCCTTGGAATCCTGAGCCATCTCAATGAATCGAGCAAAGTCAAGGGCTTGATGATCAGTTGACATGTTGATTCAGGTGAGATAGTCGATAGCTGTGGAATATATCTAATCCCTGTAGGGCTGGGGGTCCCCAGGGGCGGTTTGAAGACGTGTCCTACAAACATCATTACTTTGATCCCCACATTCAAAAAATAAGCCTCATCCCTGTCCAACCTCTTTGATCCTTTCATAAACCTTTCCATTTCTACATATAATTCACAGTATAATTGTACATTCTCTGTCATTTCTTTCATCATGCAGTACATCCATTACATATTCCTGTAGCATTTTTATTTATCTAATTGTAGATAATCCTTTTTGTTTTTTCATCCCCATTACAGTGTATAGTCACTCATACTGATTTTCTGTGTTATAATTGTTTCCCCATATTACTTTCATCCCACTGTTGAGAAATGTATGACATTTTTGTAAGTATTACATTTGTCTAGGTATTTCTTTATCATTAACTCCATTTGCAAAAACATCATACCTGCTGATGTTTTTCATTCAAATTTATGTTTGCATCACATTTTAGCAATTTAATCGTCGCTGGTATCCAGAGTGACTTACAGTAAGTACATACATCTTAAGTGCTGCTTTGTACTCTACAAACGCTATAGAACATAAACCTGCAGGAGCGAGTCATTGCCTTGATGTAAACAGAGAATATGGGTATTGTATAGTGTCACGTCAAGGTTGTATGCACTCTGGGAGGGAAACACAGTTGTCAACCATGATGGACATGTCCTGCAGCGGACAGGCCTTCTGCGGACGAAGAGTAGCTCAGCCTTGTCAAGGCCAAGCTTGAGGTGTTGGACCAACATAAGTGGAGATGTCAGCCAGACACGCAGAGATGCGTGTTGTCACCTGGGTGTCCAAAGGGGGAAGAGAGAAAAAAGGCTGAGTGTCATCTGCATAGCAATGATTGACAAGGCCATGTGAGGATATAAGAGGAGAGGGCGTAGGACCAAATCTTTGGGAACACTCAAAGTAGTAAGACTGTTTTTTTTCCTCTCATTGACGGTAATGCAACTCGCAGCATGGAGTTTTGCTATGATATGCAGATTTCACAGGTAAAAACAGGTACAAAATCATCATTAAGTCATTCAATTAAGACGCCATCATAATAACATGTTTACCATTACATGTTCAAATCCCCAGGGCCAGAATCATCCAATCATTCAGTCGGCCTTCACTTCAATTTAATTTAATCAACTTTACTACTTGTGTTGGACAGAGTGTTAGCTAGCAACGTAGCCAAGCGCTGGCAAGCTAAGGCAGCAACCCACTCCATAGCAACCGTGTCTCTGTTCCGAGTGAGTGGGTTTAACTCACACAGAGAGAGACACATGACTCGGGCCAACTGTGTCTCCTTCAGAGTGAGTGGGTTTAAGTGGCAGAGGGAGAGAGGTGGAAATAACAGACATCTTTAACCTGGAGGGAATCACTACTCACTAGAGCACAGTACATTGGCCATTAGCCTTGTGTACAGGCCTGCAGACCAAGACAAGGTTGGCCGAGAGTGCGGCTGTGTGTCTGTGTTATGTTCTGATTTAACGTTCGATTTAGAAATGCAACGTGGCGAGGGTTTGTTGGAGTGGTAACGTACATCGTGGTCCTGGATTGCCTTGAGTACTCCACGTGTTTGATTTAACTGACCTGGATGAGCAGGTGAGTTGAATTCATGCACTCGCCAATCTGATCGACTAGTTGGCGTTTAAACTAGCTAACCCTAGATGAAACAAAGGTTGAGATTCCAAATTACTTTTTTTGCTCACTCCACCAAACACTAAAGCAACTACAGAACACAACTTTTATTTAGTTTGAGAGCAATTTCTAGCCAACAGTAAGAACATAAAATGATGAGCATCTACTAAGTTTGTTGCAACCTCCGTTGCATACCTTATTTATTAACAGTTTTTAGTATTCATTACTAGTTAGTATCATTCAACCCGGCACGGCAAACAAAACGATAGCCAGCCTAAACAAAACCTGCACTGTTTTATTGTGGACGTTGGATACATCTTCATGCCATTGACTTAACCAAATAATCTAGCTAGCGTAAAAACATCGCAAATGTGCCTGAAGCTAGCAGTCTGTCAACAACAAAGCCTTCTGGACCCAGCTGTGCTGAAGATGATGTGGTTTCTACACAAGCACAATAAACTTCCTAAGCGCACTGCATTCTATGGTTTTAGTACGCTCTCTTGGGTGCTCTTGGAAGTTCACTCTTGAACGGACCGGTGAATGCAAGTACGCCTTTTGAAACCCAGCCAAAACCCTGCAGTACCTGCGGCACATTCCAGGCACAGGGTTGCCTGCCCCCTGCTGCATGTGGACAGATGGATGGAGTGAGTGTTCGTTATCAGACTACTTTCTACTGTTTGCAGAAGACACAGAAAGCACATATGCTTGAATGCCTGGGAGAACATGTACACAGTGGCATACATGTTTTTGGCTATAGGTGAACTATGGTTGGTCCATAAAGTGCATCGCTGTTTTCATGTCTATGCATTACGTCTTCGCGTCATAAATAAAAACAATAACACTATTAACTGTAATAACAGCATTTTCTCCATGACTCCGTTGAACCCATCCATAAAGAGCTGAGTCTTTCCATCATATATCCCTCTCTACCTTACACTGCTCAGCCCTGCTGCAGTGGCCAGCCCTACTGGCTATTACACACACGAATGGACGCGGAAACTGGTTTACGCACGCACGCACGGACGCGCTACACACATGAGACGCAGAAAAATGCCTTGTCATTCACACATCAACACTCACATACACGCGCACGCGCGCACACACACACACACACACACACACACACACAGCCAGTCTCTTCGCAATCACACCCCAGCAGTCTCCCAGTGCACTTCTCACTAAAGCTCAATCAGTGGCGTCAGGGCATCAATCAGCAATCAGAACACAGTCAGTTGCTCTCTCTATTTCCCTTCCTCTCTCCCTCTCTCGCTCACTTCCAACCTACTCCATCTCTCCCTCCCTCCCTATTTTTTTCTTTCTTTCTATCCCTCTCCCTCTTTTCTCTTTCTCTCTCTGCCAGCCATCATCACCGGTTAATATCCTGTACAAAGTAAGCCAGTTTGATTGAGCAAGAGGTGTCTAAACGGAGCATTGTTGTTCAAGCTGTCTGAATGTTATTTTTCCACGATTAGTATCACTCATTCAACTCTCTCTGTCTGTCTATCTGTCTCTCTTTTGGTCTCTCACGCTACACTGTTTCAGTATTTTCATCCACACTATTTTTATATCTTGGGGGTAGTGTGTGTGGGTCTACAGTGTGTGTGTCGATCTACAGCGTGTGTGTAGGTCTACAGCGTGTGTGTGTAGGTCTACAGTGTGTGTGTGTGTGTAGGTCTACAGTGTGTGTGTGTAGGTCTACAGCGTGTGTGTTTGTAGGTCTACAGCGTGTGTTTGTAGCTCTACAGCGTGTGTGTGTGTGTAGGTCTACAGTGTGTGTGTGTGTGTGTCTGTGTGTAGGTCTACAGCGTGTGTGTAGGTCTACAGCGTGTGTGTGTAGGTCTACAATGTGTGTAGGTCTACAGCGTGTGTAGGTCTACAGCGTGTGTGTTTGTAGGTCTACAGCGTGTGTGTGTAGGTCTACAGCGTGTGTGTGTAGGTCTACAATGTGTGTAGGTTTACAGCGTGTGTTTGTAGGTCTACAGCGTGTGTGTGTAGGTCTACAGCGTGTGTGTGTGTAGGTCTATAGCGTGTGTGTTTGTTGGTCTACAGCGTGTGTGTGTGGGTACCGTACATGTGTGTTTCTGTGCGTGTCTAAGATATTAAGTCGGCTTGCATGTCCATGAGTCTCACGGCAGTCGGCATCTTTCTCTCTCTCACTCACTCTCATTTATTTATAACAGCTCTGAGACGAGGGATGAAAAGGTGGAGGGTGAGAGAGTGACGTTCAGAGAGTCTTTAGAGAGATCAATCCATCCTGCAATCTCTGCAGTTTAAATATAGAGCCCTTCATCCATCCTTCCTCCGTCTCCCTCCTCATCCCTTGTCATCCCCTCTGACGCTCCACCGAGAAGACAGAACTCAACGAACCCTGACGCCAATTCGACATATTTCACACGGTTCATCACAACTTATATCTCCACGCGCACATCCAACGCGCGCAAACGCGTGTGCAAGTATACCCAGAGCAGAGCACGCGCACTCATTAAAATGGATCCGTTACAACAAGTGAGCTGGCTGTGAAGGTCCTTATTGCCATCTGAGAGTGTGCGAACAGAACACGTCGTCGCATTGCTCTAATGGGTTCTTTAAAAGCAGAACATCGTGTGTGTAGTTAGGCGCGGTAGCTGCTTCATGGCCGTTAATGGTTCCATTACGTTTGTTAGGGGATTCACGATGTCGATGACAAGGTAATATATTCATATTGTGTTTGGATTATTCAGGGAGGGCTGAGTGTGTTAGAGCAGATACTGTACATGGTTGAAACTACGCTCTTCCATATGGGTGAAAAATGGAGCGAGTTTAAAGTTGCGTACATTAGGTGGGGAGTTTTTGCTGGCCTCTTAATCTCTTAGTCTTTTTGATCATCCCCAATTAGATAAGACAAATGACAAATGTTCCAATACAAACATGACAACCATCTAAAAAGGACACACAACATCCCCTGAAAGCAAATAACAAAGAGTTGGGGCTAGAGACAGAGAGAAAGACAGAGAGAGACACAGAAAGAGACAGACAGAGAGAGACAAACACAGAGAGACAGAGAGTGCGATAGAGAGAGAGAGACGTTCCGCTGTCTAAGCAAAAGAGCAGCAGTTCCAGATGAACAAGATAACCCAAATATTCCTCCTTTCCTCCTAGTGATGTCATCTCTCCTGAGCCGAGGCCCGGGGTGCTTACGTAACGCGGGGCAACGCTCCGCACGCTCCATGTTCTGTGTATCCGCACTCACTCTCCTCACTCACCACGACAGAATTCTTTTAGGCTGTCGTCGTGGAAACGAACAGGGCATGCATGCTGCTGGAGGAGGGGTCTGGAGAGGGGCAAGGGGATTATGTATAGTCATTTGGACGGGGGGGGGGGGGGGGGGTTGAATGTGGGGAGGGGGGTTATTACGAAAGGGGATGTGAACCAGTGGTGAGCTGATCTGTACTGGTGACTAAGCAATAAGCATGTTGTATAAGTGAAATAGAGATGAGAGAGAGACATAGATGAGAGAGAGATGAGAGAGGGAGACATAGATGCGAGAGAGAGAGAGAGACATAGATGAGAGATGAGAGAGAGAGAGAGAGAGAGAAAACTAAGGAATCAGAGACTGCATAAGACAGTAGGGACAAGACAGAAAGTGTGGTGATGGATAAATATGATGTTTTACCATGACATGTTATCCAGAGCAGCTTGGGTTAACACAGTGTTAAGTGGCTTGCCAAAGGGCATAATGGCAGAATATTTTCCTTGTCGGCTTCGGGATTCAAACCAGTGACCATTTGGTTAATGGCCCAATTCTTTAAAATTTGATGCCCCGAAAACCTGATAGAAAGTGGACAAAAGGACATTTAAAGGAAAGACCAAAAAACACACTTAGGGTGGTACTCTTTGACATTTAAAACATTTTGAAAGACAAAACCCAATGTTTTTTCCTGTTCTACAAAATGTAATAGTTCAATACGTCAAATATAATCACCCTCCTTCAGTTGTCATTTGTCGCCTAAAATCATAATTGCAGTGTTACTCTTAAACTTAAAGAAGCAACAGAGAGAGAAAAAATATTTTGACTGTGGAAAATCTATAGTAGAAAGTAGAGAAAGGGGCCCATGTTAACATTACATTACAGCCGTGCTTTTCAGATTTAACAACAATACAAAAACTTTTACTGACTTTTGCAGCAAACCGCCAACAACCAAACGTGTTTTGCAATAGAGATAATCATCTAATTTCATTCAAATCTACACATTTGGCCAAGAGGCAAAAAAAATGAAGAAATGTTTGGATACCAACATTTCCATGTTAATTTATAACATCTGTGTTATATTACACTCACTAAACATATTCCATAATATATTCTGATCCTCTCTGCCAAAACCATCTAATCTGTTGTAGATATAATATGATTCTAAAATGTTTAATATAAATACATACATAAATATCTGGCAGTGGACACCCCCGCGGTACCTTAGTGTACCCCAGTTCAAAAACCCAGGCAAAAACCCCAACAAAACGTAAATGTAGGACTAGTATCGTGTATTCAGTTACTGTTTTGGGCATACTGTTGAATGCGTACACCAATCAGCCATAACTGTATGACCATTGACAGATGAGGTGAATAAAACAAACAATCTTGTTATCATGGCACATGTCAGTGGGTGGGATATACACTCACCTAAAGGATTATTAGGAACACCATACTAATACTGTGTTTGACCCACTTTCACCTTCAGAACTGCCTTAATTCTATGTGGCATTGATTCAACAAGGTGCTGAAAGCATTCTTTAGAAATGTTGGCCCATATTGATAGGATAGCATCTTGTAGTTGATGGAGATTTGTGGGATGCACATCCAGGGCACGAAGCTCCCGTTCCACCACATCCCAAAGATGCTCTATTGGGTTGAGATCTGGTGACTGTGGGGGCCATTTCAGTATAGTGAACTTATTGATATGTTCAAGAAACCAATTTGAAATGATTCGAGCTTTGTGACATGGTGCATTATCCTGCTGAAATAGCCATCAGAGGATGGGTACATGGTGGTCATAAAGGGATGGACATGGTCAGAAACAATGCTCAGGTAGGCCGTGTCATTTAAACGATGCCCAATTGGCACTAAGGGGCCTAAAGTGTGCCAAGAAAACATCCCCCACACCATTACACCACCACCAGCAGCCTGCACAGTGGTAAGAGGGATGATGGATCCATGTTCTCATTCAATTCTGACTCTACCATCTGAATGTCTCAACAGAAATCGAGACTCATCAGACCAGGCAACATTCTTCCAGTCTTCAACTGTCCAATTTTGGTGAGCTCGTGCAAATTGTAGCCTCTTTTTCCTATTTGTAGTGGAGATGAGTGGTACCCGGTGGGGTCTTCTGCTGTCGTAGCCCATCCGCCTCAAGGTTGTGCGTGTTGTGGCTTCACAAATGCTTTGCTGCATACCTCGGTTGTAACGAGTGGTTATTTCAGTCAAAGTTGCTCTTCTATCAGCTTGAATCAGTCGGCCCATTCTCCTCTGACCTCTAGCATCAACAAGGCATTTTCGCCCACAGGACTGCCGCATACTGGATGTTTTTCCCTTTTCACACCATTCTTTGTAAACCCTAGAAATGGTTGTGCGTGAAAATCCCAGTAACTGAGCAGATTGTGAAATACTCAGACCGGCCCGTCAGGCACCAACAACCATGCCACGCTCAAAATTGCTTAAATCACCTTTCTTTCCCATTCTGACATTCAGTTTGGAGTTCAGGAGATTGTCTTGACCAGGACCACACCCCTAAATGCATTGAAGCAACTGCCATGTGATTGGTTGATTAGATAATTGCATAAATGAGAAATTGAACAGGTGTTCCTAATAATCCTTTAGGTGAGTGTATTAGGCAGCAAATGAACATTCTGTTCAAGACATTGGGCAAGCATAAGGATCTGAGTGACTTTGACAAGGGCCAAATTGTGATAGCTAGACAACTGGGTCAGAGCATCTCCAAAACTGCAGCCCTTGTGGGGTGTTCCTGGTCTGCAGTGGTCAGTACCTATCAAAAGTGGTCCAAGGAAGGAAAAGCAGTGAACCGGCGACAGGGTCGTGGCCAAGGCCCATTGATGCACGTGGGGAGCGAAGGCTGGCCCGTGTGGTCTGATCCAACAGATGAGCTACTGTGGCACCAGGATGCCCCTTGGGAAGGAGGCAAGCCGGCAGAGGCAGTATGATGCTTTGGGCATGTACCACCTACCTGAGCATTGTTGCAGACCATGTGCACCCTTTCATGGCAACGGTATTCCCTGATGGCATTGGCCTCTTTCAGCTGAAAAACCATGCCACAAGGCAAAAATGGTTCAGGGATGGTTTGAGGAACACAACAACGAGTTCAAGGTGTTGACTTGCCCTCGTAATCCCCCAGATCTCATTCCAATCGAGCATCTGTGGGATGTGCTGGACAAACAAGTCCGATCCATGGAGGCCCCACCTCACAACTTACAGGACTTAAAGGATCTGCTGCTAACGTCTTGGTGCCAGATACCACAGGACACCTTCAGAGGTCTAATGGAGTCCATGCCTCGATGGGTCAGGGCTGTTTTGGCAGCAAAAGGGGGACCTACACAATGTTAGGCAGGTGGTCATAATGTTATGCCTGATCGGTGTATATTCTAAGCCTCTCTGGATAAACATTTCTGATTAAGTCCCTATCGTTAATTATCAATTATCATGGTATCAAATTCTGAACATAATTGTTTATGCTGTGAAGCCTTATTATAATCTATTAAAATATGGGTGTCATTGCGATGATAAATATCCGCTAAATACCATGCTAATGACTTCTTTGCTAACCAGCTTTTGCTCACAAGATATCTAGCAATATAGATTTACTATATCACTGCAGATTCACAAACACCCGCACTCACACATGCCTTAACAAACGCACATACTCTACACACTCCCGTGCACAAACGCACGTATTCCACTCACACCCGCGCACAAACATATATACAGCACACACACACACACCCCCGCACACACACAAACACATACACACATACACCTATCACACATCAGCAACTGCTGGAGGCGACCATCCAATTATGAGTTAATTTATTCACCTTACAGTCAGTGTATAATTGTGTGTGCATGCGTGTGTGTGTGAGGACGTTTGTTTTGGCATCTCGCACTACTGGATAATTATGTGCAGCGGGAGATGTTGTTTTTGTGTATGAAAAAAAGCACACAGAGTACAAAAGAAACCCCCATGTGACAAGGTTGGTGAAGCCACATGGTTTTATCCTAGTGTCTTTAATTGCTTGGCTTTGAGAGTTTGTTATCGATGAGAAAAATGAAGCGATTGAGGAAGTGAGTAGGAGGTATTGAGAGGAATGGCTACTGGTTGAGGCTTATGTGTTTGAAGAACGTCTTTGAAAGGAACTGAGTCTGGTTTACTGGAACTGGAAATGAGACTATTTGTTTGAAAGGGATTCAAATGGGGCTAACTTGGCCGTGAGGTGAACTGAAAATGTTATCAGCAGCAATGCATCTCCTCACTCCCGTCATAGGTGATCTCTATTCGGTCTTTGAAGGGATGCTAAAATCTGAACCAACATTTTCTGTATCGTCAAAACCGAGATCTAACCGATGAAAAAGGATTTAGAACCATGGAACACCTGTGCTCATAACGGAGCTAGTCAAAGGGACTTGTGCACTGAAGACGGAACCGAACCAGGCGCTCCAGAAATACATCTGTCCCTAGCCCCTTGTTCCTGGTTGATTGAAGAGATAGGAGCGGCATCATGTGTCAAGGCACTGGGCTAGATTCCAACCTATAGCGTCACGTTCACACACCGTATGCACTTAACTACTAGACATTTAGGCCATTCGTTTCCTCCGTTGATTCAACACTATGGACACAATACAGATTCACTGTATGCTTGTATGGCCGGTGGATTAACAATAGCCTTAAATAACCCTAAAGTAGGCCAAACCCCTTCAAACCGGACATCCATCATTTTTTGTCCTACACACGTGCACACCCACGTGCGCGCACACACACACACACACGCACACACACAATACTTTTCACTGGGAATGGAGAGAAGGGAGAGTAACGTTTCGACTGCAGAATCTCAGATGGTGTCAGCAGAGCTGCAACGGCATTGGTGATTTGATGAGAAACGAACTCCACCCTAAACCCTTCATAATACACCACTTCTGAGCCCTGTGGGAATTGGGCAAAGGTATACAAAGTGCATGGGGAATAGGCTGCCACCGGGGACCTAGATTTCTTTTATTGTAAAAGAGTCAAATGAAATGACGGAGCCAGAATTACACACGGTCCTGGTCAAACGAAGTGTGTTAAAGAGGGAGTAGGGTTTACCTACTCTGGTATTGTCCTTGTCTGGTATTGTCAAAGTGAAACGTTTAGAAATACGAGCCGGAAGCACCGCTGGTTAAAAATTGCCATACAAAAATAGATGCTGAACTTCAGCCCTGTGCACCATATGGCCCCGCTGCAAAGCATTCTGGGGAATTGACTTGATGCATTGGGGGAATTAGAGCGTTGAGAAAAGAGATTTGGTGTTAATACAAGGACCAGGAAGAAGTGTTAGAACAGCATGTCCTATAATTCTACCTTAAACGTAGGTTTTCAAAATGGATTGCTAGCTCAAAAACAAAGTTATACACCTCATCATTGCACACTCATTACCTGATGTTAAGTATGACTGGAAGATATTGGGTTAAACAAACAACCAAAACAATAATTAAAGCTGCAAGCAGCATGTCCAGTTTTCAGCAGTTTACCCACTGTACCATCATACAGGAAAATTTGACATTTCCCCATAATCAGCTCTTTCCCCTTAGCCAACTTTCCAAAACATCACAAATAAACTATGAAAAGAGGATGCAATAGGTTGTCAAAGTATCTTTCACAATTTTCAGTGATGTTTACTACTTTAAAATACTACACCTTTGGAACTTTTGGTCAAATCCCACTAAATCTTAAAATATATAATATAGGCACGATAAGCCAATGTTTTCACGATATGCGCAAAACGTTTTTCCCATGTAACAGTTCCACCTCTAGTCCAAACAAAAATATGATTTAGAGTTGAGTAACATTTATTGAATGCATGCTCAGGTATAGATTTCCCTACTCTAAGTAAAATGATTTAGGAGATATAAAAACATGGACTTACAGGATTTATAGTAACTGTGTGGTTGATCTGAAACGGCTTGCACACATGGTGTCTTACAATTTTTTTTTATTTATTGAGATCTAAGTATCTATCCCTGATTTATAAGCATTTATGATGTTAAACCCTGCCAAATTGAAAATTCACTTATTAATGGTAGACAGTATTTTTTTTCATATTGTAGTCTGGAAAATATAGCACTTTAAGAACCTCATCCATATATGCTACATGCCATGTTACAAGCAGATCATTGGTCATTCTGTCTCTGAGGAGTAGGGATGAAAATTATTTTTAGAAAATTCCAAATAAAAACATCCTACAGACCAATGTGTGCGTTGTATGGAGGCGGACCAATGTACCAAATTTTACAACTCTACGTAAGACAGGTTGAGGAGGAGCGTGAGCTTTTGAATATCGGTTGTTATAGTTCCACCATGTGGCCAGTTGGCATGTCATTGCATGGATTGGTGTAGTGCCATTCACAATTCTACTGAGATTCAGCTTATGCCTTACCAACTCACAGAGAATTAGCGTAGCCAGTTCAGATAGGAAACCATGTGGTCATTGGTCAGTGACGTACCAGCAAAATACATACATCAGATTTCATACTGACTATTACAGAAAAATCTGATTTCATACTGACTATTTGGCTATTATTATCATCAGGTTACTCACTTAGTCTGATTCACGCCGGTCTCTCCAGTATGTGGGTGCAAACCCACCCACCACCCCCGCCTCCACCTGTTTCCCACCCACTACCCCCGCCTCCACCTGATTCACACCCACCACCACCCACCTCCACCTGTCACCCACCCACCACACCGCCTCCACCTGTCTCCCACCCACCCCACCCGCCTCCACCTGTCTCCCACCATACCTGCCTCCACCCATCAACCACCCACCACCCCCCGCTTTCACCTGTCACATACCCACCACACCCGCCTCCACCTGTCTCCCACCCACTACCCTCACCTCCACCTGTTTCTCACCCATCACCCCCGCCTCCACCTGTTACCCACCCACCACCCCTGCCTCCACCTGTTTGTTCCTGCGCTGCTAAAACCCTAACAGCAAAACCTTAGGTCTATCAATTTTGGATTATAATGATGTTTAACCTTGCATTTCCTGCCCCGAGGGAGCCAGGCTCATGCACATGGTCGTGTAACGCGCTTGTACACGTGGAGGGTTCGGGAGCCTCCTCTTCACACGTGCTCAGCAGAAGCTGATGTACAGTGACACGTTGCGTGTCGTGACTGTAGTTACCGTGCTGGGTTATGTGACATTAAAGGTCTTTCACTAACCGTGGTGAGACAAACACCCACTCACCAACACAGAAACACACCAACCAACACACAAGGGGAGGACCAACAATTTAGTACCTTTTTAAAAATATATATTTTTTACTAAACCCCTAACCTTAACCTAACCCCATTAACCTAACCTTTATGCCTAAACTTAACACAAACCCAAATTCTAAACCTAACCCTAAACTTAATCACAGGTCAGATAAAGACCAGGTGAGACCTACAGTATATAAACATTAATTGAGATGTATGTATTGGGCCTACTAATATTATCGCATGGAAGGAAATAGTTGATATAACGTACTTTATGACAACATTATTTAGTTTTGGTTGGTTAGTTGTCGGCTTGACTCAACACTCCAAAATCGAAAAACATTCCAGCCCCACCCACCCAGTCCCCTCCAGCCAATAAAAGTCAAAGTGGGCTTCCGAAATGAAATGTCACATCCACCAACAGCCAATGACATACGAGTGAATACACATTAAGTGATAACTTACCTTGGAGTTATAAAGGAAGTGTTTGTGTGTGTGTGTCCACGTTTTGGAAGAATTTTGTCAACCAGTGTGTCCGTGATGGACTGGGATTGCATAACTAACAGTATATCAACTGTTGATATAGCGAAAAAGATAAACTAACATTTTTAAGATGCTCTTCTTCAAAAAATATAACCACTCTAATATAGGAACTACAGATGCTCAAGAAGTGAAAGATCTAGATTTATTTTACTTTTATATAGCTATTATGACAGACATACATTTGTAAGAAGTGCTCAAGGCAGCGATTAAATTAAGAAGTTGCAGAACATTTTGAGCTACTGAGTGGAATAAAAGATTACCTTTTCAACTGAACATGGAGTGTAGTTACAACCATTACCTCCTGAGCTGTGCACTGAGTGTAGTAACAACCATTAACTCCTGAGCTGTGCACTGAGTGTAGTAACAACCATTACCTCCTGAGCTGTGCACTGAGTGTAGTAACAACCATTAACTCCTGAACTGAACACTGAGTGAAGTAACAACCATTACCTCCTGAGCTGAACACTGAGTGAAGTAACAACCATTACCTCCTGAGCTGAACACTGAGTGAAGTAACAACCATTACCTCCTGAGCTGTGCACTGAGTGTAGTAACAACCATTAACTCCTGAACTGAACACTGAGTGAAGTTACAACCATTACCTCCTGAGCTGAACACTGAGTGAAGTAACAACCATTACCTCCTGAGCTGAACACTGAGTGAAGTAACAACCATTACCTCCTGAGCTGAACACTGAGTGAAGTAACAACCATTACCTCCTGAGCTGAACACTGAGTGAAGTAACAACCATTAACTCCTGAACTGAATACGGAGTGTAGTGACAACCATTACCTCCTGAGCTGAACACTGAGTGAAGTAACAACCATTAACTCCTGAACTGAACACGGAGTGTAGTGACAACCATTACCTCCTGAGCTAAACACTGAGTGTAGTAACAACCATTACCTCCTGAGCTGTGCACTGAGTGTAGTAACAACCATTAACTCCTGAACTGAAAACTGAGTGAAGTAACAACCATTAACTCCTGAACTGAACACTGAGTGAAGTAACAACCATTAACTCCTGAACTGAACACTGAGTGAAGTAACAACCATTAACTCCTGAACTGAACACTGAGTGAAGTAACAACCATTAACTCCTGAACTGAACACTGAGTGAAGTAACAACCATTACCTCCTGAGCTGAACACTGAGTGAAGTAACAACCATTAACTCCTGAACTGAACACGGAGTGTAGTGACAACCATTACCTCCTGAGCTGAACACTGAGTGTAGTAACAACCATTACCTCCTGAGCTGTGCACTGAGTGTAGTAACAACCATTAACTCCTGAACTGAACACTGAGTGAAGTAACAACCATTAACTCCTGAACTGAACACGGAGTGTAGTGACAACCATTACCTCCTGAGCTGAACACTGAGTGGCATTACTATCAGATCATCCATATTCTGATATAAATAGTCAGGGCTGTCAATGTCTAAAATATCTATCTAATGAATAGAAGAAGAAAACCTGCAAACACAGTAATACACAAAGGGTCCTGGTTTGGGAACTGCTTCTCAACCTACTGTTGCTAAAGACAGATGAGTGTCTCTATCTGAAACTACGTCTGGTGAAAGTCTGCAGCATTGTCAGGGACCACACTTTGTTCATTCGTCTATCATTAGTCTGATTGGAATTGGATTGAAGCATGGGTCTCATAGTAGCAACAAATAACATTTGTCTGCAAGCCATCAGAAAGCTGAACACTTGACCTCCCTGACCCCCACTCCTTAACTGCTCACACACACACACCGTTTTTAAATACTCTACATTATGTTAATACATATCCTGCGTTAATCTTAGCGCCAGTTCTGTTAATATTATAATTTATTGAATTATTATTAATATCTTTCTAGAATTGATGGTTTGTGTTGTATATCCTGTACATCAACTGTTAAAATGTGTATATAATAAGCATACTAATCTTTCACTGTATCTAAACATCTACATATGGATTAACTGCCACTCTGACTGCCTAAATATCTATATAAGTAATGATTGTGCTGAACGTTAACTGTCTAAATATCTATATAAGTAATGATTGTGCTGAACGTTAACTGTCTAAATATCTATATAAGTAATGATTGTGCTGAACGTTAACTGTCTAAATATCTATATAAGTAATGATTGTGCTGAACGTTAACTGTCTAAATATCTATATAAGTAATGATTGTGCTGAATGTTAACTGTCTAAATATCTATATAAGTAATGATTGTGCTGAACGTTAACTGTCTAAATATCTATATAAGTAATGATTGTGCTGAACGTTAACTGTCTAAATATCTATATAAGTAATGATTGTGCTGAACATTAACTGTCTAAATATCTATATAAGTAATGATTGTGCTGAATATTAACTGTCTAAATATCTATATAAGTAATGATTGTGCTGAACGTTAACTGTCTAAATATCTACATAATAATTATACTGAACTGTCAGTCTGTCTATTGAATATCTATAAAATGACATGTCCATAAAACCCATGGGAGCTAATTAAGTTTATTTGCCGAGGCAAGTGCTCCCAACGGGTTAGGTCAAAAGGAAATAGGTATTGACAGCAAGTCACCCTCCCGCTCATTGACTCTATCAGGAACCCACCACCTTAGATGCCAAGAATCCTAACCTATCCGAAGATGAAATAAGCAAACCTGAGACAATAATCTCTTAGGAAAACACTATTCACCCCACAAAGTATCTGTGACACGAACCGACTCCGAGACACTCGATGTACAGCAGGCTCCAAATTCTGTAACTCTGTCCCCCCAAAAGTACAATCATCTCGCAAAGGTTAGACACTTCCTGTTTTCGATGCAGAATGAGTCCACGAGCGATTAACACTGTACTGATTCATAACCCCACGTCACCCCACCCGGTACTCACAAGGAATGTGTAATTGTGTCAGCATTTCTAACATGTCTAGAGAGATGTGTCTTCAGGCTCTTCTGATCTTTATAGGGATGAACGACCCAAGAGCAGAGCTGAACATCCCCTCAGTTTCCCCTTGTCATTTCCGTCCACATGAATCTTTAAAAGGTGCGTGGAGGGACTTCCATAGTAAACATCAAACATCTTCGGTTCTATAATTCAACGATGAGGAAGAGAGAGAAAGGGAGAGGAGGAGGCGAGGGAGAGAGAGAGAAAGAGGAGGCAAGGGAGGAGGCAAGGGGGAAGAGGAGGAGGAGGTGAGGGAGAGAGACACTCAAGGCTTGAAGGGAAAGAAATAGATATGGATGGAGAGGGCTGAGGGGAGTCTAATGAGAGAAATGAAGTCATAGATTGAAGAAGTGAGAAAGGAATTTATAGAAGTAAAGAGAGACGAGAGAGCCAAACAAAAGAAAAATACTTTTATGAAGACAGGAAATGGAGAAAGAGAGAGACGGAGAGGACAAATTAAAGAGATAAATGAATAAAGGGAGGCAAGGGAGAAGAAAGAGAGAGAGTGGCGGCACCGGGAAGCTAATTGCTGAGATGGATTGGCCCTACTCTCATGAGGAATGCTTCCCTCCACATGCAATAACTGCGTGGCTTCTGCGGTCGGCACAAACTACAGTACCACAGCACCCCTTTATGAAGTATCCCGTCATCTGGAGCTGTTGTTGTTGTGTTATGTCAAGCCCAACCTCAGCCCCCCTCAAGCATCACAATATCCAACGGTTCATTTCTCAAAGGAAGTCGGCCCCTCGGAACAGACAGGTCATCATCGTTGTGAATTTGATTAGCCAACCTGGGTTCAAATACTGTTTGAAATCACGGCAGATATAAAATCTGCTCTTGATCCATCGTGCCAGACTTGGTGGGACCAATGGAACAGTCCAAAAACGTCTGACCCCACCAATCCGGGGCTAGGGAGAAGGCCGCAGTTGAATGTGAACAATTTCAAATACTTGTTGAACCCAGGATGTTTATCCTGATGTTCGAGCTGACAATAATAAGTAGTAAGAGGGGGTTTGATTTGATTAATTAATCAACTGCACATTGAGTTAGACGAGCCGTAATCTCTTCTAGTGAGCCTCTGGTGAAAACTGACAGGAGTCCTCCTAAACACCAGCTCAGGTATATAGATGCGCGCGCACACACACACACACACACATCTGGGGCATCATGCTGCAATTAATCAATTGTTCATCCCTGCCTCCTGGGGGTGTGAAGCGCGAGTGCACACGCAGGCACACTTCAGAGGGAAGCCCTGATTAAGTCATGGTCAAAACAGTGTGTGTGTGTGTGTGTGTGTGTGTGTGCTGGAGCTGGAACACCTCCGGGAGTAGAGGGGACCCGTGGAGAGAGCGGTGTGCTGTCGCAGCCACACACACTGGCTTGGTCTCCTCCACAGCTGCTGAAGTGTGTATTTGTGCGTGTGTGTATATGTTCCCATTTTGACACAGCACGATACTGTGCATGTTTGACAGTTATGTCTAGAAAGTAATAAGTAAATGCTGGATAGTTGCTGGATGGTGTACATAAGGGACAAGTTATCCGAGATGAGAAAAAAAATAAACCCAACAAAGATTGGTTAAGTCTATGCGAAACAAAATGGAGGAGTTGGCCTTCAACAGACGAGTTGAATAACTGTTCTAATGAAAACCATGAATGTTCCCCGAGACCAGAACAAGGTCTAGCACAGTTCTGAGAACATGCTCAAATGCTGTTCTATTACAATATTCCCGACCTTATGGTGTTAAAACCGTGAAAGCCCGTTAAAACAATTACATCCTGTATAAGATGTGCCGTGAACATAAACAGTGGGCTCATAGCCAGAGGATCGGGCGTCACGGACGGTGACCCTGGCACAGTAAGGGTTAACGGCTTAGGTGAAGAGTTGATGGAGCGATTTCTCGCCAGATTGGTTCTGGGATCCAGTTCAGCAAACCTTTAGCGGCAGGTACCAACGCTCTGGTACCTGCCGCCCCCTCAACCTGAGGGCATCACCAGAAACCACTAGAACAGTGATTCTCGAACCTCTCCTCAGGGTTCTCAACACATTTCACACATTAACTAATTATGGAGGAGCTTTGAACGATCTCCCCTGATTCACTGTGTCATGGGCTTGATAAGTACTTGACAAGATGAATTAGGCAAACTAGCTCTGGTGTTGTTTGGCTGAGCTGCCCCAAGGACAGGTTTGACAACAACTGCCATTAAAGAAATAAATGGCAGGCCAAGTACTTCACTACGGACAGTTCCATCATAAAACACAGTTTGATTGGTTTTTTCTCACCTTTCTTTAATCAGGTAAGCCAATTGAGAGAAAAAAAATCTCATTCACAATGACAACCTGACAAAAGGCATAAGTATTGCAAGACAACATTCGGTTACACAGAAATACGAGAAAAGATATTATGCTCAGTGTAATCAAGAGGTTAATAAATTACTCATCTCAAGTTGAGATGAGGAGATCCTCATGAACACGACCTATGAGGTGTTCCTCATGAATACGAAGGGAACAAGGGTGACCACATGAGGCGATCTTCGTGAATACGAATGGAACAAGGGTCACCACAATGAGGTGATCCTTGTGAATACGAAGGGAACAAGGGTTACCATATCAGGTGATCCTCATGAATACGAAGGGAACAAGGGTTCCCATATCAGGTGATCCTCATGAATACGAAGGGAACAAGGGTTACCATATCAGGTGATCCAGATGAATACGAATGGAACAAGGCTCACCATATGAGGCGATCCTCGTGAATACGAATGGAACAAGGCTCACCATATGAGCTTGCATAAATACAGTTGAGAAAGGTACTTAGCAGGTACAGAAAATGAGATAACGAGACAAACTGTGCCTGTTTACCTCTCAGAGCTTGTAGCAGCGGCTGGTTCCTTATCGTATTTTTCAGCCCTATTCTATTATTTTATCTTCTCAAATATTTGACTTCCTTTTGTGACCTGATTAAAAAAAAAAAAAAAAAAAATGTCATTGCAGACACACAGTGGGGTTTCTGGGAATTAGATTCTGGGAGGTGGGCGTATGGATATGTGTGATGGTGTATGGGTGTCCCGTATATGCATATGCACTGAGCACTCTCTAATGTAGATACAGAAAACCACAGGCTTGTCCTCGGACTATTAACAGATGAACAGTGATTCAGTTTACAAACAATTCCTATTTTTAATGACTTGAGAGTCATGATTTGCTTTTCCTCCGTGACACATTCAGCTTAGTTGTTCATTTGACCTGCTGGACGCAATTATTTCTGCAGCAGGATAAATATGCACTCCCCCGTTTCAGCAGAGTCGCAGGCATACTTCGATCAACAACTGAGGCGGTGCAGAGAAGAGAAACTAAATCGCATGGTGCAAGAATGAATCCGATGGATTGATTTTTGAATGATACCTATTGACACAGCTTTGAAGAAGCAATACACAGGCTACAAAATGAGCCTTGACTCAAGACTCAAACTGGCCAAGGAACAGCACTGTGCTAATCACCTCGGCCTGGCATAGCCGAGCAGCAGTTGATCAAAAAATTATTTAAACCATAACAGAAAGGAGGGGGTGTTTATTACATTTAGAAGCTTTTAATTACATATTTACTACCGCATTTCCTACCAAAAAATAATAATTTCAATTATTCAATAAGTATTACTTTGAGACTTTTCTTGCAATCTGCAGTACATTTCTAATTAGCTTCTTGCTCATGGGTAATGTAACGCCGGTGGGTGAATTACTCTCTCTTTGTGTGTGTGTGTGTGTGTTAATGAAATGTGGGGATCTGTTTTGAAGTAGGAGAGCAGCGGGATGTCGGTGGCAGAAGCAGAACATTCAAGCGAGCGTTCCGCGGGTACTTCAGAGGAGTGGGACCTCATGCTAAGCACCATCAAGGTTGGTATTGTACGTGTCCAGCCTTGCTGCTGGGGGCCTGCATCTCTCACACAGACATACACACACACACATCAGCCAACCTTGTTACACTACACGGCTAGCATTTTCCCAAAAGGTCAAATCAAGACCTGACTCACTCTTAACATGAACACACACAGACAGACACACACACACACACACAAACACACACACACTTAATTTGCCTTCACAGAAAACACAACTCCTACATGACATTGTGAGAAGGGGCAAAATAGGTTATTGTCCAACCTGCCTGTGTGTGTGTGTATGTGTGTGTGTGCGCATCTTTAGAGGAGAGCTCATTATTTAGTTCAGCCTCTCCCTTTATCCAAGCTCACCCCAGAGACCCGACCTCTTAAATGCCTGCTGTAATTTTAACAAGGCTAGTAGAGGTGAGCTATAACAGGCAGGGAGAAGAGAATAACTTGACCTCTGACCCCTTTCTCCCTTTTTATAGACGACAGGGGTAACCTTGAGGGAGAAGGATGAGAGGTGAGATGGATGGCAGCCACTTTGCTTAACGAGCGAACGGAGGCAGGGGCGAGGTGTCTTAGTGGATGACGATGTGCGTGTGGGTGTGTGTCTGTATTTGTGGGAGTTGTCGTTGTTGTATAGATCAGGGTAAGAAAGCTAATGGAATCTTTTGGCTAAAGCACTACAAGCCACAGCCATTCCTCCCGCCTTTTGCAAGGTTAATTCCAACCCAGAGTTTAACGTCAAATGTCCTCCATCCAGTGATAAATATAGACACTGGACTGGATAGGTCCTTCTATGAGAGGATGATGATGGTGGAAGTCCATGACGGTGTATGAAGGCCAATAAGGACGGTGGTTTGTCAACCTCCAAGCAGCACTCAGAGGTTCAGGTTTATCAAAGGGAAATAGAAAGAGTAAGCGTATGCAACTCCCTGTTAAATGTGAAACTCTACCTCAAATCTTCCTTCACATTCACTGGATTGTTTAAACACTCTAGAGGAGGATCTGAATTGAGGTCATATGTTTTATCAATGAGTCGATCTGCAAAAAGTAATCCCATTTGGTTCTCTCTAAATAGGCTTCCACTGTATGGCCGCTGGACTTTCTTTATAGGGGAAATCAGGTCTAACAAGCAAAATACTTGAAGTATCCCTTTAATAAGTGTAATAGAAAAGAGCATAATGTTTAGTTCAAAGAATACTTCAGTATTTTGGGATTTCAGAATTTCCTACATATCCAAAGTCAGAAGAATTTGTGAATGCCATTCGTTGCCTCTGTGTACAATCTGATGAACGCGGTAAGTAGCAATTGGTTAGATATGAGCAAACGCAAAAAGATTTACACAGGTTACTCTGTGTTGGACACTAGTCTGCTCTTCTCAAAACCAGGGAACAGGTGTTCCCAACTTCTCAAAACCAGGGAACAGGTGTTCCCAACTTCTCAAAACCAGGGAACAGGTGTTCCCAACTTCTCAAAACCAGGGAACAGGTGTTCCCAACTCCTCAAAAGCAGTGACAGTCAGTAATAATTTGTCTATTTCAACCCGCAGTCTAACATTAGCCTACTTGTACAGTAAAGACTGGACAGGCCAGACTGTGAAAAACCAATAAGCCTGTGGGATTAATCCCTTCGGAGGAGCCTACATGTCACTGCTTCTTACATCATTTCTGACACACTGCGCCTTGCTTTCATCGGACGTGTCATTTGGGAAATTAGCCTATACCCACTTCAACGCTACGTAGATTTTTTTCTGGCCGTGTGCCACATGTAACCTACACACCATTCATCCCTCCAGGAGCGCCGGCTTGAACCGACAAGTTGCTTACTGATGATGACATAAGAGGTCGCCATGGAAACTGGGGACTTTTACTTTTCAGACATGGCCATCTCAGAGAGAAACTGCAGGGTCCCAGAATGTGATTTAGAATACGTGTGAAAAGTGCTGAAACTATCAGAAACATGGTGTGTGTGTGTGTGTAATCTACAGTAGGCTCATGGGAATCCATCTGACCCAACAGCCTGTAGTTACCCCAGTTTGTGAAGAGAGAGAGAGATATGAACAGAGAGAGAGAGGGATATGAATAGAGAGAGAGGGGGATATGAACAGAGAACGAGAGGGTTAAGAACAGAGAGAGAGAGGGATATGAACAGAGAGAGAGAGGGATATGAACAGAGAGAGAGAGGGATATGAACAGAGAGAGAGAGGGATATGAACAGAGAGAGAGAGGGATATGAACAGAGAGAGAGAGGGATATGAACAGAGAAAGAGAGGGTTAAGAACAGAGAGAGAGAGGGATATGAACAGAGAGAGAGAGGGATATGAACAGAGAGAGAGAGGGATATGAACAGAGAGAGAGAGGGATATGAACAGAGAGAGAGAGGGATATGAACAGAGAGAGAGAGGGATATGAACAGAGAACGAGAGGGATATGAACAGAGAACGAGAGGGATATGAACAGAGAACGAGAGGGATATGAACAGAGAGCGGCGAGGAAGAGAGTGCTGGAGAATATGGGCTGTTATCTTTCTTTCCTCCCTCCCTCCATCTCTGCGCGTCTCCTACCAGGTTCGGTGCAGTTTTTCTTTTCCTTGTGCTCCTCCTCCAGACTGCTGTTCATCTCCGAAGAGTCCATCTCCTGCAGCAGCCTCCTTCCTCCCCATCGCTCCTCGGCGTAGGTGGGGGACCTGGATATGTCATGGCCTACAGGACACAAGGTGAAGGAGAAGCTTGTGAGGGGACAAGTGAGGTCATTTTATTTAGGGAGCCTTGTAGCTAAATGTTTTTGCAAAACCGGATGTTACCCAAAGCCCCCCTCCCAACTCCCCCCACCATTTGTCTTCTGGAACTAACGCTGGTAATGTTTTCTTGTTAGGTTATTCTCTTCCTTTTAGCACTCAGTTTACTGATAGCTGCGTCATTGTGGTGAACCCTCTACCACTAAATTCCACCTAGCTATATTAAGTGTGCACTAACTCAAAATTGCTCTGGATGTGTGTCTTTTAAGTTACTGAAATGGAAAAGAAAATGGATAACAATGGTTAATGAAAAGCAGCATTTTGTCCACTGTCTTCTGTTTCGAGGCTACTGAACATGATGATTTCATGGCTGCGTCGTTGGAGGATGTTTAAGTTATTTATATCAAGTTGTTATGCGCTGACAAATAAAAACAAAGGGAAGGACTTGGGGCAGAATACATTGTTTGGAATCAGTCAAAATGCCACTTCTGAATAAAAAGCACTTCAAAAGCATGGTACAGGCTTCCTTCATTTTCTTCTGAACCAGTGCGTAACCTTTTCAGCTGACTAACCCCACTTTTGAGTGACATGAAAGGGAAGTGTTTTGAATGAACACCTAAAGGTATTCAATTGTCACAGAGGCACACCTTGAATATGACAGGACTGCTCCCTGGCATCGTTCCACATTGATTCTGAACTCACAGGGCTGGCAGCAGGGCAAAGGCCATTGCGTGCCTTCCCTCTCACTCACACACACAAAGAACAATTACTCTGTCACTGCCTGCAAGGCTTCTCCGCTGAGCTCCGAAAACACAAAACACACACACACACACGCACGCACACGCTGAGCCCAACTTCATTAACCGGATCATAAATAATCAACATAGTTAATTGATTGTCGGGTATGCTGATTAAGAGTCTCAGAGTCGGGCACACAATGGAGAGGGGATAAATGCATTAGCTAGCTGGAAAGTACATTTTCTGATTGAATTCTTTCTCTCCCTATCACACACACACACACACACACACACACACACACAGACAGACACAAAGACAACGCATTCATCTATTACCAGGATAGGCAGACTGGCAGCACAGACACACAAATCATGAGCATATAAAATGAATTTCCATACACAAGCACCAAACCATTGCTCCTCGTTTGAAACGAATATACAACGGAACACAAGTGACGGATCACCGAAGACAAACGTTGACTTGAACAAGACAACTCGGCGTGTATTAAAGTTTTAAAGTTAGAGTGCTTCGTACGGAGTGGTAGGGGGAGAGAGCAAGAGTGGACAGCCTCTCTTTAACTTGAAGAAGTGTATGTAGTCAGTAATACCCAAGGGTGCCATGTCCTGATTTCATCTGAGCTGCAATGTACAACATCTGAGCTTTAGAGTGCAGGCTATGCCTCTCTGATACACAGCTAGTTGGGTTTCATCAATATCAACATTTTATGAATTCCAGTGGATGAATTCCAGTTGATGAATTCCAATGTAATCTGGATGATCAGAATTCTCTAGGTTACTGCAATGCATGGAATCATTTTCAGAAAATCATTCTCAGCCAGTGGCTTAAGGACTACACGCAGTTGTAACATCTGATGATTGTTTTCTCAAATTAGAGGCAAAGTGGGTCTACTGTAGCCTGAATCCTGTGACAATTCACTGTTACAGCAAAGGACAATACTACAGACGACTTTTCTCCAAATTCATGAAGCTCACAATAACCACATCCTGCCCGCACATATCCTGTCCACCAAACCGTATGTGTACGTTCATCATGCAACCTTGTATCGTTACAAAACAAGGTAACAAAACATCGGACATTCCTTATGAGCTAGCCTACAGCACATCCATATGGAACTCCCACTTCAGCATTCCATTCCTCAATGTTAGTTGATACCCTCACCTGCGTTTTCCGCAAGGTAGGATAACCCCTTGACGAGGAGAAGCATCCCACCCAACAAGCATATCTGGATTAAAACCAACTCCTTTCGCCTTTTCCGTCTTGCTTTGATCTTTTTCTGGTTGAGCATCACTTGCGGTGCACGATTCCTGCATCGGACGCCAGCGGAATCCATCCTTGCTGCGGCTTCTTCAACGTCCATGTAGCGGCCGAAGTGAAATGAGCAGTGGAGCTCTCCGAGAGTATTTAACACAAACGCCGACAAAAAGTGGGGGAAGGGAGGTCTTGTAAAAGTTTCAAGTTGGTATGTGTGGACTGAGAGGTTTGTATTCCCTTTGAAGTGCCAAGGTTTGGTTCTATGTCATATTATATTTAAAATGTGTGCAATAGTAGGACGGGCGACAGGAGCGCTCCATGGATGCGCAGGACATTGGTGGCTCGTGCGCAACCTGAGAATGTTCACTGATGTGATGTGATTGCAGGATGCTGTGTCCGACAAGAGAGCGAGAGAGTGAGTAAGAGAGAGAGAGAGAGAGAGAGAGAGAGAGTAAGAGCAAGAGATCAAAATTGCAAGCTGTTTTGATGTTGAAATTGCCTATCAGAGTGTAGGGCAGTCATTTGTTCAAAGTGCGGAAATACACACGCCTCGCACTGCCCTCTTCTGGGAAAGCTCTTTTTGTGTGATGTTGGCATTGGTAGTCTCAATGATATCCCAATTACATAAGTTAGCATTAGGATATCTTCAAGTTTTCCATAACGTTTTTGGTGCAAAGTGCAGGCAACTAATATTTCTAACCTAGAAAATGCGTCCGTACCCTAATCCTAGGCTACAGTCTATATTATTCATGAGACCAATTTATGCAGTGCTGTTTTATTTAACATACATGTCTAGCTATGTCATCAAATAAGATGACATGTGATTAACCTTTAAGTGTACAACATGCCTAGCTTTACATCATCTATTGTATATCATTAGATATATATGTTATGAATAACTGTCTTCAAGGGCTTTATAAAGTGTAAATTATATCCAACTTTTCCTCCAGTCAAAGGTTTCAGGCCACTCACAAATTATGAAGAAAATCCAAAAGACTTCTATTTATAATTTCAGGATAATGAATGATTTTTGGTCAGTCACCCTTGATTGCGAGGTTTGTTTTCTTATAAATAGCACTGGAATTTTTCCAGCAAGAGTGGAAAAAGTGGTCAGGGCTCTAGGCAACCAGGTTTCATTGTGCCTCTTTTAACCCTTTGAGGCAAGGATAGGATGGATGAAAATGAGAATGTAAGGGAGAAAACACGAGTGAATCAGAGAAAAGTAAAGATGGCAAAAGACAGGAAAACGGAAATAAAGCAACTGAAAATTGCAACAAACTGCTAGTACTTTATGTGTCTAAAGGCTCATTCTCTCAGCTGAGTCTTGTAAGCTGCCCGACTACAAAAGGAAGAATGCCATTTTGTTGTATTATACACAACATACTTGTCATTTACAACCCAGATGTGATGTAGTGCCTCAAAAATCAAACCTCCAATAGATTGCCCACAACCTGTTGAGAGGAATCCTATTCAACCTGGGCACATAGCTTTTTTTTCGGTATACTAAGTAAGATGAATTCCCAAAGTCTCCGAGGTGCACAAAAGAAAAGAAAGAGGGGGAGGAAAAGGGAAGGGGCAACAAATTAAACCCAGTTAAATTGTTTTTCCATAGCCAGTGGGCTTGGCAAGGGACTGGCTCGCACACACAAGATGCAAGATAAAGCCTCAGAAATAATCAAGACACAAACTCAAACATTGTAGCAGTCTCAGATGTAGTGAGAATGCCTGGAATTTAACCCACTTTCCCATGTCCAACTGAGCAGACACCGTGCTTAGCCTCCGGATCCCACTCCACTACTTCCTCAGCTCAACGCTCGATGCTAAGGAAAGAGCAGACCTGTTAACAGAAAAACACTTACACCCCAAAGGTTATCCCCAAAACCCCACTACAACCCAGAACTCGACGTCAAGCAAAACAGAAAAACACACATTTATATGAGGACTGGCAAAATGGCCTCACTAGTCATGACAATGGGTTACACACACTGGAGAGACACAAACTTGATAGAAACACACACACACAATGTATATGTATGGAGGACAGAGTGCACATACAACATGGTAATAAAACATGGGGCACTTACACAGAGGTGGAACTAAAAACACACGCCCGCGCGCACACACACACACACACACACGGAGTGTAGAACAGAGCCTCCTGAAACTGCAGTGGATCCAGACATATTTGGGTCATGTCATGTCTTCTCTCTCTTACGAGGTCTCCTGAGTAGGCCTGCTGTGGCTGCCTAGTTTCCTCTGGTTCCACCCTCAGCCGTAAAAAACACAGGAGAGAAAGAAATCTCACCTCAGCACTTCATGGCGCTGGGAGGGAGCGGCGTCCCACGTGGACCAGGAATAGTCCCAATGTGGACTTAATACCAGGGAGCGGTTGAAGGTATTAGTGGTCAATGAGTTGTAGATGTATTCATCCCTTTGATTAATGAAGAACACACAATCACACACACACACACACACACACACACACACACACACACACACACACACACACACACACACACACACACACACACACACACACACACACACACAGCAGAAGTCCACACAGGTTTTTTTAGTTTTTTTTTTTATCGTCAACTTTTATAAAATGACCACGTTTACATTCAGATCGACTAAACAACAACGCATTAAATAACGCCTGTGACATAAATATATATATCAAATGTGCTGTCCTCAAGTCGAAGGGCTACAAAAGTAAGGTGAGACCGTCCCCCCCCCCCCCCCCCCCCCCCATCGCACATGGATCTGTCACACCCTGTCGCAACGCCACGGTCCACAATGCTGTTGGTGAAAGGTTCCGGGGTCTTGGGGGGTACAGAGTACATGTCTGATCATGTGCCACAGTGCCAATGTCGTCGTGAAAGTTTCGTGAGAGAGAGAGCCCCAGGCGGTCTGAAAGGGAGGGCAGTCCGGCATCACTCCTCACGCTCTACGTACATTAAGTCCACCGGTCCAGGGTGGGATCCCCCCCCCCGTCATCGATAGGGCAAGTCTGGAACGCAGAACACATCATTTAGAACACATTCATACAGTATACTCCACATCAATTCACAGAACGTTCTTTAGCGCATTTTGTCTTGCGCATTAGTTCATTTGTTTTTGTCTTCCACTCTAACAGAGACTAACCTGGTAGAATGGAAGATAATAAAAACACTACATTAGACACTGTCTTGGCAGAAGTAGTTGTAGTAGTGGTAAGAGCATGGGGAGGGGGGGGGGGGGGGGCAGGTAGTATCCTTACAATAAAAGTACCACAAGAACATTTAAATATTTCTAAAAACAACATTGTGGGAGTGAAGGACACAGGGGAAGAGTTGTCCCAAAACCACTTTAATTCCGAGACGCACACTGGTGCTCCCTGAGCAGACCCCGGGAGAGTCCCCCTTTAAAAATGCAGCCAAGGAACCGAGGGAGCGAGAGGAGAACGGAGAGGAGCCCTGCCCTCGGATGACACATCTACCTTCAAGTTCAGGTCAGAGCCCCGCTCGTTCCGCACGCACAGACGTAGAACCGCCCCGCTGTCAGTGAGACATTTAAACAACTCTCAATCTGTCACGCTTTCCTTTCCCTCGCCCACTCCCTCCCTCGAACGGTCTCCCTGGCTCCCGCGCTCCGTCGGACAAAGTGGGCTTATGTAACTATTTCGGGGAGACCTTGCTGATGTCAGGGGGCATATTAATCCGAACTCTCCCTCTTTCTCGTTCCCTTTCCCTCAGTCTCAGCAGATACCGCCAGAGAGAAGTAGGAGTCACAAGGGACGAGAGGTGTGTGTGTGCCCCATCAAAATGGTGAAAGCTGATAACGTTTCCTACCCTTAATGAAAGCCCATCACGTTTTGCGGGTTGGGGCTAGAGCATGCTAACGTGAACACCAGAAAACAAACAAGACCTTAAAACATGCCAGTCCTCACAAGGCTACTGGCCCTGACGGCATCCCTAGTCACGCCCTGAAGACGTGACCCGTTGAGAGGCTGGTGGAGGACCACGACGCCTCCATGGTAGTTACCACACTGCCCTAATCCGCCTGGACAAGGGGAACACTGTTCACCTCTCGCCTCACAAAATGTCCGCGTTGAAAGCGAGTAAGTGTGGCATAGCCACGGTCAGGGGAAACGGCAAGCCTCAACTAGCTCGGTAGATAAAAGTATATTGTGCCCTTGAGCAAGGCACGCCTTCGGCAAGCATGGAGATCTGGGACTGGTCCTCCGCAAAAACGTGACTGACTTCCTCACAGGCCACACCCAGATGGTGAGATCCTCGGATTACCCAAGATAAAGGGTCGCACAGACCTCCACGTGCTAACAAATGGCACCCGGACTGCTGTTAGGTACCGAGATGATCTCCTCAGACCCATCATCAAACCTTACTCTGGTGCAGTGGGCCCTGGGTTCCTCCTGGTGCAGGACACCGCCCGGCCTCATGTGGTAAGAGTGTGTAGCCAGTTCCTGGATGACGAAGGCATTGATGCCATTGACAGGCCCTCACGTTCCCAACACCTGAATCCAATTGAGAACCTGTGGGACATTATGAATCGGTGCATCTGACACCGCCAAGTAGTGCCACAGACTCTCCAGGAGCTCACTGATGCCCTGATCCAGGTCTGGGAGGAGATGCATGTCATCTTCACTTCAAAACTATTGACTGATAAATGTAACCTATTTAGGAAGATTATACTTTGCAATCATTTATTCCTGAAATAAAATCAATGTATCTGTAGACACAATAGGTACACCCCTACTGTAGCTTCAGCAGCTGATGATTCCCTGTTGGCTGAAATAACTTAATGTAGCTGCTTCTTGTTACTGTCTACTATTCTATTGCATCAACTGGGTGGACCTTATGCGCTTTCTTACATGAAAGTCCCTCCCCAAAGCATTTTGATTGGATTGAGATCTGGGCTTTGACTCGTCCATTCTATAACTCTCCTTTTTTGGAACATTCTGTTGTACCTTGGCTTGTTTTTTTTAAGATCATTATTCAGTTGCAAGATCCATGTTGGGATCAGCCTCAGCTTTTTGACAGATGGCCTCACATCCTCAGTTATTAAGGGCAAAGTCGTAAGGCAGACCATAATGCAACTGCCTCCATGCTTTATAGTCGGTATGTGGTTCTTCCGTTCAAAGGCAGCGTTTCATTTAGCCAAACATCTAACAGCCAAACATCCACTCCTTTAACGCACCCGTTCAACCTTTTTGTGTTCCACATTTTGGAGGGTATAGTGTTGTTTATGCAGCTGACATATGGCATGTTAACTTACAGACGCAAAGTTATTCCCAGACTTCCCGGTTTGCAAACACACAACACAGTCCATGGGGGCGCGGCAGATGCGGGCCAAATCACTTGGTGACTCAGCTGTTCCAGTAAAAACTAGGAACCAAACGCTGGGGGGCGGACAAGACAGAGCGCTCTAATTCGGAGACCATTGCAGAAGAACTCTTTCTGGATATTGGAGCACAACGTCGACCGTAACTATGCGGGAAACTACGGACACACAACGATGAAGTACACACGAATGTGAGCAAGTGTCACCTTGAGGCCTGTAAGGTTTTTAGAACCTAAGGACGATGCAGTTTGGCACAAGGCTGCTGTGTGTGTGCAGTCTGTATTGGGCACGTGTGTAGTGTGTAAGTCCCTCTCACTCTCAGCTCACCCGTTCGCCCTAGGGCTCCCTCTCTGATGACACGTCTCCGTCCGCTCCACTACTAGCGTTGGGGTCCTGCCCTCGGGGGCGCGGGGTGGCCCTGTCCCTGCCTGACTCCGATGGGCCTTTGGAGCGAGTCTTCTCTTTTCTCTGCTGCAGCTTCTCCTGCTTAGAGAGCTGAGATGAAAGGAACGAGAGAGAGAGAGAGAAAGAGAGAACTCGTTAAGAACATGACACATGAACTGACCTCGTGGATGAGCATGGCCTTGCTTCCACCCTGCTTTCTCGCTATGTATAGCAGTAGAGCAATCGGCTACCTGAAAACGTATGTTCTCAGAAGAGACTGAACAAACTAAAGAAAAGACAGAGACGACCGTGCAAGACAGATAAAAACAGAGGAATATTTTGATCTGGTTTGGGCAATATAAAGCGATCCTCTTCAGGTATAGCCACTTCATCCTCCCATATAATATACCTTCTCCGTCTGCTGTAATGTGCAATTTGTTTGTGAAGAATCTATAGCAGCAGCTATCTGCAGAAGCTATTGTATTGTTCTCTCAATGAAACAGCACAATACCAGAGGTATAAAACAATGAGCTACTCCTGAAAAGCACTGTAAACAAAGCTGCAGGCTGAAATTTTCATGAGCGCCACAGGAAATATTTATGACTTAAATGTCATGCTTAAGCCACAACGTCCACAGAACACTTTATTATTTATGGTGAATACGCGGCAAACGACAGAACAAAAAAACATCAAGTTATCCCTGTACAAACCCCACCAGACTAGCTATAATCACCAACTAACGTATGACAAAAGATAAAACAACTGCTGTAGAAATGCACATAAAACAGAACGATAGCTAGAAACACACAAAAAAGGCACCTTCATACTTTTCCCTCATGTCTCTTAATGCTAGCATCCTAGCCGTGCTTTGAGTCACTTGCAATTGCTGGATACTTCAAACGTATAATATTATTTTCACATTTTGATTTGACATTCTAATCCAGGGTGACTAACACACATTAAGGAGCGCACACTTGTTGTACCGAAAGTAACTTAAATCTTTTGTTTGATGGGGAGGATAGAGGGGAACAATGACAACAGGAAGCTGTGGATGATGAGGTGCCCATAATTGTATGAGATCAAGATTAGAAATGAACCCAGGAAACCAAGGTTAACACCCCTACTTAACCTCTTAGGTTAATTGCCACAGGTACTTCAGTAACCACAGAGCTAAGACATGTTTAAATTCCCATGGAAAGGATGGCACCCTAAAACAGAGCAATATCCCCTTCAATGGACTGGGGCTTTTGGATGCGATCTGTAGACTTCATAGGGAGAAACCAAAACCTTTTCAGCAGCATCTAATTCCCCAGCAGAAGGGACCAACCAGCAATCCCGTCTGACTATTTAACCCACCCCACCACCCCCAGGGCTGTGCAAACAATTTGTCTTTTAGTCTCGAAAGCACCACACTTACAATCAGTGGCCAGAAATCCTAGAATTCATCTTTAACTGTGTGTGGGTATGACCGCAGGCCTGCATAAGACAAACGCTACCACAGCTACTGGGACAGCCTCACTATATGGACAACAGCCTCACTATATGGACAACAGCCTCACTATATGGACAACAGCCTCACTATATGGACAACAGCCTCACTATATGGACAACAGCCTCACTATATGGACAACAGCCTCACTATATGGACAACAGCCTCACTATATGGACAACAGCCTCACTATATGGACAACAAGGCACAATTCAGTGTTGATGAAAATAATTCCCTTTTTCATGTTTTCCTATTTAAATGTAATTTTGATTTGTGGATTCAAATAAAGCATTTAAAGTCTGTGTGTGTGGTGTGTGCTTGTGTGTAAGCCGTTCCCTCAGTTGAGCAATGATCCTCTGAGCCCTGGCATTTACTCCCCTCTAACTGCACAACAACATCCAAAACAGATGAGATTAAAATGCTGTGGACGGCTGCTCACTGGACAGAGCAGTCTGCTACACACACTGATGAATAAATAAAACGACCATATCAGGCGGCTCACTGAAACAATTCGAAAATGTGAAAAGACAAGTGTTCGAGGAGAAGAGGGATGTCCCCTGTCTCTTCACAGGAGGCTATTTCGAGTGGGTCCTGACTGATTCTGGCTAAGTTTGGATCATGGAGCCGTAGCTGAAAGGAGATGTGGTGGTGTAACATTCATCTAGGCTTTCTGTCCTTACAATCCCTCAAATGTTACACAACAGGACTAGGAGATACTGTGGAGTCAGCAGCGTTAACTAAGCATGACTTAGGCTAAGCCTAGTTCTTAAAGCATGTTCAATGTAGAATTTAGAGGGAGCAGAATTTATTGTGGGACAGTATAGTCTAAGCATCTCAGGAAAAGTCTTAAGAATCCTGTTAAAACGTGTTTGAAGACAAACTCTGAGCCATGAATAAAATCAAGTAAAAGTTTCTCTCAGCTGTTAATCAAAAATGTTTTAAGTTTAAAGCAGGGACGGGCAACCAGAGGCCTGCGACTACAGTTTTTTCAGACCTCTGATCAAAATCCTGTAACAACGTATAACAATGAGTACAACAAATATATACACAATTTCATAATTGTCCCACTTACAAATTTTAAATTAATACATACACAATTCTAAAAAGGATTAGCCCCCTTTCAAAGTTTTTCAAACTAAATCTAATATTAGAAACTGAGTAACCAAACTAGACAACATCTTTATGCGATTTTCATTTATTTCTATATTACAAGAAGTTATGAAACACCGTAATCTCTCTTTTAGACTCAAACTGACTATGCTACCTAAGAAACAATGGCCCTCATTCATGAAACGTGCGTACGATCCAATCTGATCTAAAATGACCATCATTATCACGAAAAACAACAATCGTAACAGCCTCAGTAACAACAACCACAATTATAATCATAATAATAGGCAATATGAAACAAGATGACGAGGAAAATAATACATAGAAAACGTACCACAATATTAAATATTGTATAGCTACCGTAGGCTATTACTGTATTATTTATTTCACTTTATTCTGCATTTTCGCTTATTTCTGTGGTTCATGCATTTGTAAGGTTTGAAATGCCTTTGTGTATGTAATGTGCTAGACAAATAAACTTGCTTTGCCTTGCTTTTCCTAAGTCACTCAGGACGTATCGACATACTTGGAGATCATAAATGGTTGTTATAATTTCTGTGGCTGGCATCTTGATTAGCTAACAGGTCTTACATTTGACTAGTGAGAGGATAAATAAACCAGTGGTTCTGGGTCGAGCAGTTACCCTAATGATGGCAGAGCTTGCTTTTTTAAAGGACTTCGGCTCTGGGCTTAGACACGAAAGTGTTCCGTAATTGCAAATTTTGTCATGAAGAATGGTTAACTAATCGTTTCAGGCTATTATTTATGTATATCTGTATGTTAATAAGGACAGGTGAAGGGCATTCTCGCATCCACTTCTTTATCCGATTTACCAATCTGTGAAGACATCTACTGCCCATTTTGACCAGGTGCGACAGTTTCGTGAATGACACAGAGATGATAGTCTCTCCCAACGTTCGAATCTGAGAAGGTTTCATGATTGAGGGCCAATGACTGCAACCAAATGCGTCTTTCACAGTGATGTTGAGGAACTTCGGCCCATTTCTCCATGCAGAACTGCTTTAACACAGTGAAACTGGTTGGTTTTCGAGCATGGATTGCTTGCTCCTGCAACAACATCTCACTTAAGTTTTGGTCTGGACTTTAGGCCATTCTTAAACTTAACATTTATTTTTCCTTCAATTATTCAGATGCTCTAAAACAAAGCAGAGTTCATGGTTTCTTTAATGATGGCAAGTTGTCCATGTCCTGATGCTGAAAAGCATCCCTAAACCATGACACTGCCACCATCCTGCTTAACTGTTGGTTGGAGGTTCTTAATGTGGAACATTGTGTAGACCCAACTCAGGCCTGATGTTTACCATGGCATTCAGACACCTGACCATAATCTCCATCATTCGGTTCGATTAACTAAGGGGACAATAAATTATTCACACCCGAAGACTGCACTTTTGATTACCTAGCACACCAAACAAATGAAATATATTTTTCTCTCAGACTTCCTCCATATATTACTACAATCCACAAAAAGGTCTGAGCACATTCAATGGGAAATATGTGCAACAGTGCAGAAAATCAGACAGGGGAAAATACTTTTTCACGGCACTGTAACTAAACTGCTCATGACAGCCCATAAGGTCTCCAAAAAATCTGTTAGAGGCTCTAGATGGAGCTCATGCCTTTAGAGGCTTCACACATAGCTTTTATCTTTTACCCATAAGAGTATGAGTAAATTTGTTTCAGCCCTTATAACAAATTCTCTACTCCGAGATATTTTGTTGATGGGCCAGCCCGCAAAAGCAAAAGAAAGGAGAAGCTCTCATTAAAATGCATTAATTTTAGTTTAATGCTACATGGCTTAAAATATCATATTTTCATCTAATGATTTATTCTACCTATAATTTAAAAGGATGCCCGACTTGAGATGTGTGTGGTACATTGTTCAATAAAAAAATCCTGTTTACTACATGTTTTAAGCAACAAAGTTGAATCTGAATCTGTAACTACTACTGCACAAAACTGGCATGGAATTGTCTGCTTTGTACTATAATTAGTGACTAGGAAAAATGATTTGCATCATTTTAGATAGGATGTGTATATATGCATAATCTATAGATGGAACATGGAATATACATAGATAAATTAGAATACCTTGATTATAAAAAATCAAATTACAGTTTCAAAGCGAGTGGTTATCATGACACGGCTCATACATGACATAAGATAGTACACGATTTGATTTTCAGAGACCCCTTTTGGATCAACATGGGCCACTTTTACTAACAGGGGTAAAATCTGGTGAACTCAAATGATTATTCCAAGCAATATAACAAAGCCAATGTTTGAAATGCTACTATGGTACTTGTACCACATGGCATTAACTTAGGAAACACTTACCTAGCATGCTTCACCAGCTGGCTATGGGCAGTTATTTAGATGGATAGCTAACCATCGCCTTAATTTTACAGTTGGACTGTCATAGTGCGATATTAAATGACTTATTATATAGCCAGGTAGCATAGATTTGATAATTTTTATAGCCCCCACATAGCAGTTGGAGATTCTAGCAAAGCACATGTAAGTGAATGGGATTTCCAATATTTCGGAAGCTGTGGTAAACAATGTCAATCACGATCCAAACCTGCCTTCCTCCATAAGAAATAAAGCATTCTGCGTGAACTTTTCAGTACTTGGGCTGTACACTGTACATCGAAACCCCTATTCCACTTAAACAGCATTTATTTTCGCCGCCGTGTTCTGAGTCTCCCCCGCAGAGTGCTGTCGTCATGGTTACAGAGTGGGTTCGTTCACAGGGGGGAGGGGGGGAGGGGGCACACCCCTGCGTTGGTGACAACCCCCACCTACCGCCGGTCCCTGACCCCAGCCAATCAATTGTCCAAAACACAAGCACCTCTTCAGAAAAATGACACGTCTTAACCCAGAGTTAACGGTCAAACAGCAAACCAGAGACGGGACAGATCACCAGTATCGAGCCAAACTCAGGTGGACTACAGTATTAAGACAATGTTCAGGGTGTCTCGGTTAGAGGGACCAGCGAGCCGCAGTTCTACATCAGCCTCATAGATATAGCTAGGCTAACACCTCCCCCTGCTGGATGGTCGCAGGATAGTGCTAGTTGGCGGCTCAGGGGTTAGGGAGTCAGGCTTGTATTCGGAAGGTTCCCGACAAGATCCGTGGTCGCTGTGTCCCTGGGCAAGGCACTTTACGCTACTCCGGGGGGACGATGTCCCTGTACTAACTGTAACTTTTGGATAAAAGTGTCTGCTAAACGACTAAAATGTAAATGTTAGTGTTTAGAAAACCTCTGGTCTCAGCCATATGATTTCTTCACACCACGGTAAGAGCCAACTCAAAAGCAGCTTAATACCACAGACCTATGAAACAGCTGCCTACAGGAGATAGCTCATTTACTGTACCTGTCTGGGGTCCGTGGGAGCAGAGGGGGACACCAGCTCGATAGTGACCGGCCCGTCATTCTGGATGTGAATCTGCATGTAGGCCCCAAACTGCCCGTCTAATAATATAAACAAGAGGGTAATTAAGGCTTACTTTTATGACCAACATAGTTCAAGACCAATCCAAACACGCATCGAAATAGCAACACAAATGGCAACATTCAAAACTCCCCGTGCATATTAATCTTTATGAATACTTACGCAATCAATTATTTTCTGCTTGCAATACATTTAACAACACGCTGATTTGATTTTCCACTTTGACATTATGGAATGTTTTGGGTTGAGCAGTGGCAAAAAACTCTCAATAAAATTCATTTTGACTGAAAGTTCTAACACAATGAAATGAGGAAAATCCAAAGGGGTGAATACTTCAGAGAACCACTGAATGAGTTGGCATTTTGGTAGAGCAGGGACTTCACAGGTAGATGCAAAGGAAGTTTAAACCTAAATGCTCCATTTCGTCCAGGTATACTGAGATTTATTGCACCATCTGCCCCCCAAATCCGTTTCAGGATGGCATGTCGAGAAAAGTGCAGAATCATCTAGTTTCTCTCACTCAGGGGATTGGACGGTGGCAGCGAGAAGACTAATTAGGGGCCTTCTATCCCAATACAAGCAGGCACACAGTGTTCCTCCACGACTCCAGCTCCCCAGCGGCTCGACCCAATTCAAGAAACACCATCGCCAACTACGACCTGACAAAAGCAAACCACATGAACCTGGGTCCACTGCAACCCTTAATCTGTACACCATACAATAGAAGACTATAATTGAATAACCTTATGGACCCAATTCATTATTCAACTTGGCTTTTTTTTTTTAAGTTGGATGTGTTAAAGGGGATGGGCGAGGGTGTGCCCCAAAGCAACACACCTCACTGGCTAATTTCACTTAGGAAGGCGAGGGGCAGGTGCTATCAAAATATATATTAATGAGCCTGACGTATCGGCTTCATGTTTGGTCTCCGCCATTGCGTATTAAACAGGAATACCACCTAGCCAGGAATGACTACCTTGAAGATAGATGTGAGACACCAATTTTGAATCCGCTTTTTTTTTTACACTAATTTACATTGAAAAACTGCATGTGGATAAAATGTGAGAGTGACCCTATACTCTGTGCTATTTCCCATCAGAATGAATGGCCCTATATAACATAACCATGGTCAACCTCTAAGATAGTTTCTTAATTTCCCAAGCTATAATCAGTACTTTACAGACTTTACAGACCAAGGTGTTGGTGATTTTGACTTTCTGCTATAAATTTGATTTACTACTTTGCGTGAGCCATTTACTATCCATTAAATACCCAAGACAATGGTTCAGGGTTCCAAAAGGTGCACACAAATGGTATTGAATGTTGTCCCGGCTGAATCGGAATGTTTGTGACTTGGCTCAAATTGTGACTTTTAACAATCAAATGAATCTTTTTATTAGTCATTTTCTTTCTGGGGCGTCTTATGAGTGTCCTTTTCTATACAGCCACAAACTGCCTACGCAGCAAAGTATCCTCAACACTATTGGGTCACCGCGTGGGATATTCCTTTCAGTGGCAGACTATATTAGAAACTCTATACACATCTCATCTTGCAGTGTTAGCTTGTGATGCTCACACACACACACCTGCGCACACACCCACGCGCACACACCCACGCGCACACACCCACGCGCACACACCCACGCGCACACACCCCCGCGCACACACAGCCTTGTATTAGCACCCACCTTTGATCATCTCAGGCTTGTACGTTGTCCTCATGTGTTCCAGGATGTTGTTGTAGAAAGGCTGTGCCAGTTCTGCAGACATGGCTGCGTGGAAGTCAGGCTTGTTGCCCTTCAGAATGCACTGCAGGGTGAACTGACTAACACAGAGGACTTCATACTCCTGGTCCATGACACTTTTGCTCCACGCTCGCCCATTCTCATCCTCAAACAAACGCAGGTTGAGGATCTTGCGCACCCTGAAAAAAAAAATAAAAGCAAAACGATGCATATTTTGTGCAAATTACAAAGTTATTAGGATGAATACCAAATAATAGCACAATGAAATTTTAGTTGTAGTCTTACTATAAGCTTTTACGTATATGTATCTTGAGTGTATTCATAGGAACCTAATTATGGTCTAGTTCATTTCTTTTGTTCTGTTTCAAATTATTTTGCAACGGTTTCATCCGTTTTTGCATTTATAAATACATCTGCGTATGTGAACAAAGGCAATTTGTTGTGGACATATTTAAAGTATTGGGGCAGGATCAACCCACACTCACATGTAGTCAACATCCTTCTGTGTGTCCTCAATGGATATGCCCAGGAGTACACACAGACCTCTGCCTATTGAGCTGATCTGCTCCTCTCCCACTGGAAAAAGGAAAGAACGCAATCAGTAATCATGATCTACATTGCAAATATGCCTGTCAGCTATTCAATGTTCCAGCCCACACTTGCAAGAACTAGATCACTACATATAGTACAGAATGTAGTAATGACATCATCTGAAACCTGTGAGACAATGAATGCATGGTATAGAGGACTTGGCTAGTGTAAAGACAGCGCGATCTAAATAATTCCAAAGTAATCAATAAACGTCAGAGCACTGCACACAGCACTTCAACCCGGTAAAACAAAAACAGTGACACCATTGCTAGAAAACAGGTTTTGTATTTCACAGCAACACTGCTAGCAGGCTAGCTAGCTACGTTAACAATAAATGCCTGTGTTGCCTGCAACCTGCCCCGTCGAAAATAAAGATTTGTTTTACCGAAAGATGAATTGATTATGAAATGAATAATATAATAAGTAACTCACCTGACACGCTCGCTTTCGTAACTCTTTGAATGATAGCCTTCATTATTTTGGTTTGATGCCTTGCTAGCTATAATCAATCGGATTGGAATGCTCAGTCCGTACACATGTATTACTTCCCAGTCCAAAATATGCCTTCCAGTGTAGTCAGCGGCACCTAGTGGACCTGTAGTTCATTACAAATTAGTGGAAAACGAAACCACTTTTGGCTAGCAAATATGCGTGCCACAAACCCCGATGAAACGCACCCACGATAGCTACTTTCATATTAGCTATAAGTTGTATGGAAGTTTATGCAATATAATGTTCATACATTTGTTTATACAAATGTAAATACATTTCAGAGCTTCATCACTTCAGTTTATTTTTATTTATTTTTTAAATCAAACTAGTTATTAAGCCTAAAACACATTTGTAAACCACTCTGCAACACAAGCACAGTTTAGTTCTACTCAAATTCTGTATCTTATCCAGCCTTTTCCACTCGAGCATCAAGCAAATTCCCTTTTACAGAAGTGGATCCAGAAAAACATTTGTAATACAATTGAGTTCAAATCCTGATAGTAGCATATTGTGCTCGTGTATCCCACAAAGGACAGTGCAAATTGGCTTCCTGCCACCAAGGGTGAATGTTTAGGATGTCAGACAAGGTGGTCTTGTGTCGTCATGCTCTAGCACTTCTTTGGCAAGTCGGGCTGCACTCTCAACTGTGGATTTTTGGCCAGAGAATGCACTCTAATCGAAGCAGTTATGTACCAGAAAATACCTACTGGCTGAGCAAGCAGAATAGATTGGCGAGACATTCAAAGGCAGAGTAAGTCAACAGAGGGAGGATAGGAGTGGAGCGTTGAGCAAGGAATTTGGCAAGGAACTGAAGTTTTCAAAATGTTGGAGTGGTCGGTCATCTGCCCCGTTCCAATTTCGCTCCGTTAGCCAAGTCTCCCGTTCTCGCCGCCACCTGCTGGTATAGACAGACTGCACAAATGGGCCACTTAACTAACCTCTTCCTCTCTGGCTTTAATCAACACAGAAGACAGCAAAAATGTTGCTGTTGCACTTACAGATCAAAAAGTGCAAGTGACGTCAAGCATGTGTCAGTTCAAATTACAATCACTGCTCATTGCGAAAGACAATCAAGGCTCCTAAGCAATGCAAATGAGAACATCTGTGGTAAGGAACACAGCTTATTACTGGAATATATCCTTACCTAAAAAAGGGTAGGCAGACACTCTCAGAATACATTTTGAGCAAAATTGGAGACTTTACAGATATTGTAATTTCTAAACACACAGATTTCCACTTGAAGCATTTAGCTACACAGTTCTGAAAGTCCATTACAGTCTATTTTTACACCTGTTGGTAATTATTTGGTGCGGTCTTGGTTGTCAGCTGTTGCAACATCCCCTCTGAGAGAGCTGAGAAAATTGGAGATCCTTGTAGAATAAGGAATAAAGTTCTCTTTGTATATGATGGTGGTTTTCATGTGGGAAGTCTGGATCTTCACTTCTCTGGGATCAGGAGGTTCTTCCTTCTCTTTGACTCCTGAAATGAGACACAAATGTACATAAATATTATGGAGCATGCAATTTTGTCATTCCATCAATGTACATTTGTGCTGAATGCTTAGACATGTATTCTTAAGTCCGACTTGAGCTTAGTTTACAATACTGGGGATTCAAGCCCTTCTTTTCGCCCAGCTGGTTGACCAGCTGTTGAGAAAACTGAAATCCCCAATGATAGTTGAAACTGTGGATGATTAGGTGCCTATCACAGTGTGATTGGATGAGCCTGATGAGAAAAAAAGCCAGGACACCTGGGTTACCAGACATATTTTTACAATAACTGCTTTGGGATCTGTTGAGACCACAAAGTCAGGACATCGGTTTCACTGGCACTGATAGCAAAGAAAATGTACTTCAAATGTCTTAAATGAAGAGCTAATAAAACATATGCAAAAAATGATTTAAGGTCAGCTTAGAAACTGATGTCTTGTTTAGAATGTCTCTCTTTTGACTGTCTCTGCACAGCAGTGCAATCAACTCATGTGATTTGATACATATTCAGATGACCCCTCTTTCAATTCAATTGGGCTATTGTCATATCTTTCACGCAAAACAGTTCGCATATGTACTGGACTTTGAGAATAGCGTTCTCACCAGATGCATTTTAAAATATCCGCTAGTAGCCCAACTGGTTCAGTTTATAAACCTACATAAATAATAGATCAACACATTAAGCTTATCTAAGAAATATAAAACCTACTAATTGGCTAATGTCAACTACAGAAACATCACATTTAAATTAGATTAGAGCAGACTTACAAGCAAGTAGTCATAGCTGCCTGTACAGCTGTAAAGCTAGTAGCTTACCTGGCTTTTCGTCATTGCGCCCCATGTACTGATAATATCCGTATGTGCCCAGCATTGTCCATATACCAAAAGCATACAACATAGACACTCGAACATTCCACTTGACTATTTCTTTAATTTTCATTTTTCCCCCCACGTTTTGTCTAGACTATTGTGAACCATGGGGTTATATTATGAACTCACAAGGACGCGGCCATGTTGGATTCATCTTGATCATTTCCGGTGTAAAATAATGAAATACTAACTATACATACATACATACATACATACACGTAATTCTTGATGTGTACATTATTATTTACGTATTATCATTATTATTTTAATGCACGTCACACTTTTAAAGAATTTTATAGAAATAAAGCAATCTGAACAGCTGACTACGCTAGAAGCACCGCTTCTTTGTTTTTTTCGCTCTCTTTCACAGTTCATTTTTGTTTTAATAGAACAAGTGAATACAGTCATGAAGCAAAATCATTATCGAAATACCTTCAGTTGCTGGTCATTGTTTTCAGGATAGTTCATGAAAACAATTAACTGTTTCTTTGATGAGTCAAATAGTGTTAGCTGTTTAACAAGACGGGAAAAGTCTGGATTTTAGCAGTCTTTAGACACCAAAGGGTTTTAATGAGACACTAACATTGTACGCTATTTTTTTTTACATTTAACACCCTGGTGGGGCCAAAATAATTTATATCTCACTGTAGCCAGGAAAATAAAGTTTAGACATTTGGATTGATTTTGGGTTGTTTTCTAAAACTGTAAAAACATCCATCCTTATCATCAGCCTTCCTTTATTAAAAATGTTCGGGGTGGGGAGGTATCATTGCCTGCAACATAACCTAATAAATGACTTCAAGTAATCTATTTACACTAAAATAGATAGATTTACCTGGAAATCAATTTCACAGAACTACTCTGGGGTTCTCGAATTCACAATCAAATTTGCACTTTGTACCCTATTGCCACCTGCTGGACATGACATCACAAGTTTTCGTCAATACATTTTGTTAATGAAGAAGAATGTCGTACTTTCTGACTTTTTTCAATACATTCCAGTGTCTCGGGGCGGATGTTTTTTCAATACATTTAATTAAAGAAAATATGTACGTGCAAGTTCTTCTCAATAAAATGCAATACATGCTAAAATAAAAATGTATAAAATCTGCTCTCTTAGCCCGTAGGCCCTATCCTAAAACACAGATGTTTTTCTCAAACACGTTATGAAGATGACTCAGATAGTTTCATTTATTACTTAGGACTCGCAGGCACTGTAAAGGACAAATATAAAGTAACACCTACAGTTTCAACATCAGTCCAGTGACAAAGTGCAGAGAAACAGTTCAAGATTTACAGCCGTCCTAATAAGACTGTCCTTAGGCACATAGTATTTGAAGATTTAAAATCAGTGATTCATAAAATAACTCCTCAAAATGTTTAACCCTGTACCTTCTTTCACAACTTTTAAGAAATGTATTGGATTGATCCATAAATAAAACCATTTTGTTTTGTGTTTTATGGAAATACTTGAGTTAATCTATTACTCCACTCTAACTATTCATCTTTTCTAACGTACTGTTTGTTATCTTTCAGAAACATTGAATACTAAACTAATGTGAATAGTTGTGGTACAGTTGGTGTCAGTTGTATGGACATTTTGACCCACACAACATTTTGGCAAAATAGGTTTCAACTCACAGGCTGCTTGCAAACAGTGTCCACAAGCACTTGAAATAGATTGGAAAACATTTCTGTATTTGCCAAGAAAGGAGACAAATAGGATCAATACATACGTATGTTTGCAAAGGAGTACAGCATGTGTTGGAGATGGCACTACATCAGCACCAATGGCCATGAGTTACCTATTCACTTGGGATTCATGATAGCCTGAAACTATGTCCTAAAGCTGGTTAAAAATGTAATGTTCAAGGAGTACCTTTGCCAGCCAACATGACAGCGCTGAGTGATGTTGGCACCTTGACATTATACATCATGACTCAGAAGATCCCAGCCTTGGCAAGAACCAAAGCTGCCATTTGCTTAGCGCATCACTTGTTTTGTCAACAAATGTCAGCTGCCAGAGAGATCACAAGCAATCTTTGAATCCATTGTGGCATGTTTGTTTTTCACTGAACATAAAAGCTGTTTATTTATTTGAAATTTGGCGGCCAGTTCATGTTTCAAGTATGAAAAAACTCTTGAGATATGTCATCTCGTTTGTACAAATGACAAGAAACTACCAAATATAATAAAAACAATAATGAATTACCATAGCATGTCAAATCCTTTCTAGTAATACAAATATTAATACTCAGAAAATTATACAAATAAACCAGAACTTAGTTTATAAAAACAAAACAATAAATACATATCTACACTACATTATTTACAATTCTAGAATTCTCCAATTTCTATTAATTATAACAAAAAACTGTTTGTTCTCAATATTTGAAAAGAAAAATTACTTTTAAAAGTAAGCTATTCCAATCATTTGTGCCTTTATATTTTAAAGGTGTTACTCCATCCTCAAGATGTATCTTTTGAATTTGAAAATATTGCTGTAGTCCAAAGGAGAAGTGTAGGTTTGTCCTTTCTCTATAATGTCTTAGAAGTGAAGAGTGGGTTCACATCCACAAAACAGGCCTGCCTGTACTGGAACATACATGTCTAAAATGTATTTGCCTTTGGGTTAATATTTTGAAAATTTTAATAAAAGCTGTAGTTTCACCTTGGGCTATAAGTTAAAACAGTTAATCTTTATATTGTGGACAGTGACGTGACAGCTCAGTATAGCTCACTCTTGGGGGGACTCTACCAATCAACCAGTTTTGTTGTTGTAAAAGGGGCAAACCTTCAGTGAATGTATAGGTATGATTATGGATTAAAGATGTGAAATCAAAATAGGAAATAATTGTATGTACTTTTTTCCCCTATATTTTCCTATCTTTCTGTCACTAAAGAATTCGACAACTCATTTCACTCTGGATAAGTTACTCAGACTTGTTCAGACAACTTGGATAAAATACACATATCTTAAATTCTTAAAAAAACAAGACTTGGCTAAAAACCTAATGTGTCTTTTAAGAAGAAATGTGTTTTCAGCTTAAATCCTAAGAGATAATTGGTTCTCACAAACATGGCTGGAGACACAAAAGTTTCTTTGAAAATTGTTGTATTGGCTAAAATATCTGTCTCTCAGCAATTTTTCTAACAGTTAAAGTGTACTTTTTGAGGATTTCTAACCCCCTTTTCTAACATATCCAATTGTCTCTACAATCTTGTTCCAACCCAGAAATGGTAAAACAGCAGGTATTTCTTGAAATATATATATTAATATAAAAAACAATACACATTCTCTGTTTGCCCTGCCAAGAATGCAAGCAGAGCATGTTTATAGTTTTTTATTGAGCTTCACTGGATATGAACAGAGGCCATTGTGCAATCCCATTTCAGGTGGTCGTCTGAGCTCTGAGGAAATGCAAACATCAGCGACAGGACTCACTGTCTTAGCAAGGCTCAAGCATGTCAACAAATGCCTGCACACGAATACGCATCCTCATATTTTAATTTCATTGAGAAGCTTTGTCGGTAATTGCCCATTCTGATTTCTACATTACTTGTAATCATGTGTTATAAAAATGTTGTGATTACGGTGTATTTCAATAAAAAGCGAGGATGTTATGCATTAGTCACTGCGATGAAACCAAATGGCCATTTGGATACACTGTGTGGAATTTGATGCTAACTTCATGATTCCTTTGCAACTAAAAATAAACGTTCTCACCCCAGTTGTACAGCATGGCCATTTGAGTAACCTAGGTTTCCAGAGAAACAAAACATCTGTGAGTTATTGATTCACATCTCTCAACATTGCAACTGTGTAGTCCTTATTGTGAACTAAAAATAATGACATTTATTTTGATCTATGTATGTTTTTCTGTTTCAACTTGTAAGTTTAAAATCCATTGCCACTGAGAACAATACATATAGCAACCGAATAACCCACAGTGCCTTCTGGAAATAGCTAATGGACAAGATTCATGTATTTTATTCAGAACATTTTAAATTATTACTCAAAGTTCAACCATGTCAGCTCATTCACAATATTTCATCTGCCCACAGATGTCAACTCTACTTTTCCTTTCTTACCCCTTGCTCTCTAATCAGAGTGTCTGTCACAGGTAGAAGTTACAGCCCCCCTCTAAGCTGCTGTGTTCCAACTTGTTGCTAGAAGCTATGAGTCAGAAAAGACTAATACATAAACAGGCCAGGCACATACAACGTGTGAATGCCCGGACCACATCCATAGTGCAGCAAGAGAGACTGCAGAAGAAGACAAGATTGGTGTTGCTGTCAAATCATTTTCTGCGAGGAGAGAACAGAGGAAGGTAATTTCAGAAAAACAGACTGAGAGGTAGACTTTACATTATTCTTTCCACGACTGAAATGGTGTACTGCATGGTGTATTGCATGCTGACAGAAATGAATATAGCATCAGAGTAGTCCTTTTATGTCTCACATGTGTAAAGTTAATCGTGAATTAATTGCGTGTCTCCGGAGAAACGCACATTCTTTCGTGTGCATCAGTCCATTTTGAAGTGCCAGTGATTTGTTATTGTAGTTTTTCCATACCTTTACGTTCTTTAAAGAGATACACTAAATCAACTGTTGGCTGTTGGATGTCTCCACTCAGTAATGTGCAGTTGTGAAAGAAAATTAGAGTGTTGTTTATGTTAATAATTTTTCGTAAACACTGAAGCTTTAATGCTGTAACACCTGATATACAGCTACCGTAGGTGCCTCACTAATCCGTCTCAACAACTTTCACTGCGACGCTCGAGGAAAAAGAAAAACAACTGATTCAACTGGTTTGAGAGTGAATTAGGCTGCATTTTGGCAGGCAGCTCAGAACTTTTTTACCCCACAATTATTTCTCAGATAAGCTCATTCGCTATGAAATATGCTAACGGTAATGTAAATGAAGCCCTAGTGGTGATTGGATCTGTAGAAACTCATTGAGAGTTTGAATGTTATGTGTCAGAATTGACCCATTGTTTATGAAATAGTGCTAAGTGCTTTTGTCCAGGACCCATGTGTCCCACCTCAGCTCATTGTTTCCGCCCTGTCTGTTGTCTTGGCTGTCCCAACCTTGGGGGAGGACAGCTCCATCTCATCTCAGCCCAGTCAAAGCTCTTCTCTGTCCTGGCACCTCAATGGTGGAACCAGGTGCCCCTTGAAGCTAGGACAGCAGAGTACCTGAACATTTCCTGAAACCCCTCCACCTTTTGTAAACCCCACTACAGAAACCCCGCCTTTTTTTGGTTGATCAAAAATACGTCGTGATGCTACTTAGAGGTCATTGGCCATTGCCAATTTAACCTGACACCTTAATGTGCCGTGTGGGGTGTGGCTACATTATAAAGCATTTAAGTGTTCATATTTATTAATTGAAGCTCAGAGTTACAAAGACTCCAGATTAGCCTTTCTAGTCACTGTAATACAAATAAATCAAAGATATTGAAGCATTCAAGTAATACATTTATTGTGTCTAAATTGAACTATTTGGATAATGAGGATGATATGAATAGGCAAGACAGCCAACAGGGAAGCCATTCCAGTCTGGCCGTGTTCATATTAAAATCACCCTTCCATTCAGTTATTAAATATGCATTTACATCTATTTTGGTGTGACGGATGTTTGTGTATTGGTTCCTTTCTCATGTTTCCTCCATTCCTAGAGTACATTTTTTAAAATTCATAATCTTTCCAGTCCACACCATCAGCCAATGACTTCCCATACAAGAGAGACTGATGTGCCCGATGTTATGTTACTCTGTGTTATGCAATGCTACGCTGTGCTTCGTAATACACATAATGATTTCTTTGAACTTCGCTTGGCCTTTGTCAATAGCTAAAATAAATTTTTCAGAAGGTTTTTCAGAACCCAGGTCTGATTTCAGTACCCTTTAGTTCAAAGGAAAATCCTTGAGGCATTTACACTAAATCACTGGTCCTCATAAAAAGAGCTGTCTTTTGTAAGCAGAACACAGTAGGCTATATAGTATTACCACACCTCCGCTTACTCAAGGCCAGCGACTGAAATCCTCAACAAATTCTTTGAACTTTCTTTGGAATGTTTTTCTGAGAGGTCAAGGGAGCGAGAAAGTATTAAAATGACATACCAGTTACAAAGTCAGACAAGAATCTTCAGTTTGAAATCTCCTTTTGTGATTTTACATTTTTCGTTTTCTTTTGCATGCATCAGTGTGAATATTGTTTTTCAGTAAAAAGCAATACATGTTCTGGTTTGAAACAGTTAACATGGGATGGACAATCTAACAACAACCAAGATTGTCAAAGCTGGTGGCGGTGGGGGCACTGGTGGCAAGGGTAAGATATCACTGCATATTCTGGAGAAAAAAAAGACAGATTTTATTTTGCCTTGCTTTTTTTTTTGGCTTTACAGAATTTGCATTTGAATCCAGACTGATGTTTTGGAACGATTCACACAAATACTCATTAGGGTTTTTACAGTCATGTCCTCAATGGCGAAATGTTATCTAGAATAATAACGTTTATTTATATCGCACTTTTAAACACAAAATATTTCAACGCATCTCAAGATGCCACCTAGTGGTCACCAGACAATATAGCAGCGCATGGTTCGGTGTCAGTCATACTTTCCAATTACCAACTCTTCATAGAGATAATTACACATCTTTATGCCATGAATACAGTTTACCATGATAACCATTTCTGAATAGTCATTTATTTTTTTATCGTAGTTGTCACTGAAACAGTTACCACAACAAGCCGGTTGACATCACTGCCTCCAAGTGAGTAGTATTGTTGCTAAATGCTATTCATACACATGCATATGATAAGGTAATAACATACAATGGCGATTTAGCCTTTATAGTTCATAAATATATGACATTTGAAATGATTGATTGCATATATATAAGGATATTCTCAGTAGGTCTGGGCCCGTGTTCTGAAACTCTGCTCTGACCAATGCCATATTTCTCCATCAGAGGGCACTACTAGTTCCGTGGTGTCCAGTCAAAAGACCGTGTCCACCATTAGCTCTTCGAGTGGAGTCGAGAGGAAAGTCATCAGTCAGTCACAGGGTGGCGGCAGTAGTCATGCTCTAACATGTAAGACCTCGCTGCTCAAGACCTGCCTGGACTTGGCGCCAGTTAAAAAAAATGCCACTCCATCTGAAATGTTTTTCATTTTTTCTTCTTTTCGCGGCGCGGGCACAAGACTGACCCAGCTCTGATAGATTAACCGCTATATCTGTTCGATGACCTTTTAACTTGCAGATTTCATTTTAAAGGTCACCCTCCTTGTCTTTAATGGCCTCTCTTCTCACTCCCAGCAACTTCAGGAGGCCTCTCACTGACCAGCGGAGGAGGAGAGTCTGCCACTGCCGCCACAGGTGGAAGCAGTTCAGTGCTGGTTTCCTCATCTTCCAGTAGTTCCCCCTTTGTTGCAGCCAGGTCCGGGGGCGGAGCAAAGTCTGAGTCCGGAGGGGGATCCATCAGCAAATCAACCGCCATTACTACTGTGGAGTCTGTATCCGTTGCTTCTTCAGGGGCCACTGGCCAAGCTTTGGGGTTTTCAGGGGCATCGTTCGGGGCCAGTAAATCCGGTGGCCCCCTTTCTGTCTCTGTGGGTGGTCTGAGCTCGAGCTCCAGTTTCGTCCCTGGTTCCAGTTCTGGCTTTGCCTCTAGTTCTGGCACCGAAAGTGGAGGAGGGGGTTCTTCTAGTGGCAAAATGTCGTCCGTGGGCTTGGGCTCTGTGAGCGTTTCCGCGGTTACCAAGTCCAACTACAGTTCGTCTGCAGGGGAGGGGTCAGGGGGCGGGAGGAGAGGTCGAGCTCAGGGGTCTCTATCCTCTGCTGTCAGCTACTCCCCCAACACCTTGGAGAGAAAAAGTATGACCACCCGCTCCGTGGCCTACGAAGGTCAGTTGCAAGTTCGAAGGGTAACCCTATTCATGTACTGTATTTAAACACCTTTCCACTTGGTAATGTACACAGTAAAATGTATAGGGCTAGGAATTTTTTCGGACCCCATGACACCCCGGGCCGGGCCTTAAGATATTTCCTGTTCATGTGATGTTTGCCATTGTGATCAGGTAAATCTTCTGGCCTTACCCAAGGACCTCCGGTGTTCTTCAGTGCACACATCAATCAATTGCTGCAGCATGTCTTTAGTTATCACATGAAAAAGGCAAAGTAATTAATACATGTTTTTTTTAATTCAGGATATTCCAGTGAAAATTCCTCTCCGGAGTACACAAGGAAAGAATATGGTAACGATTGATTTGAAATGCTGGTCTCCGAAAGTATTTCAGGTCTATGTATACAAGTAGGTTTATAAAATGTCCGACACGTTTTTCATTTTGATTCAGCCGTGGCCAGTGCAGCTGCCAGTCCATCCACCAGAGGTCGGGCTCATAGCAGAGGTACTGTACAGTCTCGTACGGCACAGCACCTCCAACCAGACCACAGGCTACTAAAGATTCTCTGTATTTGAATCAGGTGGCTGTATTTGAATGAAATATATTTTGACTCACTACCCAAATGGTTTGATTCTGTTGTTTTATTCCAGAAAGTGAGATCCGTTGCAGACTCCAGAGTGCCTCACCCACCTCTAATCGATGTAAGTCAAACGTACTGCCCAGACCGACCACACACGTCAGTTACCCGCCTGAGCGCTCTGGGAAAAGAAATACAGAGAAGTATGATAAGATTTAAACTAATAAAGACTCACTCAGAGAAAATGCAGGAATTTGGCCTTGAAGACACTATGTCATACTACAAAAGATGAATATCCTCGGTTGACCAAAAAATATTCCGCCATAATTGGATATGCAAGCTAGATGCAAGCGACACTTCATTCACTTCAATTCATCAAGGCCTTCAGAGATTCTACACAGTGCCGACACCTGGCACTGGAGCTTGTCCTTGTTGTCTGCAGGGACGGAGCTGGATGACGTGAAGCGTCTGCTGAAGGGAAGCCGTTCCGGGAGCGTCAGCCCACCTCGCTCCCCCGCTGGTACCCTCCCCATCCCCAGGAAAGCCAACATGGAGACCAGGACTGAAAACGCCCCGTCAGGTAAAACAGACTCAAGAGTGTCGTCACAATAAAAACCCGGCAAATAAGTAAACAGTATCTAATTGCCACCTAATAACAGCATTTCAAATTGAATAAGTACTTCACGACGCAAATACATAAACATGTGAGTAGTAAGGTCTTAAGTAGGATAGTGAGTAATGAAGAAACATGCATAATCACCACTGGATGGTCGTCAAACAAGTTAACCCTTTCCCTCCCTCGCAGGCCATTATGAAAGTGCCACCCTGGACTCGAGCGCGCCCTCCTACGTGTGGTCGGGTTCCTCTGCTGGAGGCTACGGTTACCATACCAACCCTGTGAACCTGTCCCCCACCTTTCAGCATGCGCCCAATGGACTGACAGGTTACGATGAGACAATTTCAATTATACTGTCACAGTTTTCTGTAGTTACAATGTTGTGATTAGAATAATATATTGAATAGGACCAATAGAAACAAATTGCAGTTATCTGAACTTAATGACATCATCCCAGAGACTCTGTGTACGACTGCCCTGGCTTAGGCTAAGAGCCAAAAAGGCAAATGCTTGAATTCGCTAGATTGAAATGTTTGCAATAAAAATAACATGGAATGAGCAAATTCCTTTTCATTTTCTCATTAGCAGTTACAACAATGTATGTCACCACAGTTGTTAATCAGTCAGGGTGTTTGTTTCTCAATGTTTCAATGGTTACAGGACTTCAGAACAACATGGCCTTCTGTTCTCCATCCATGAACTCTGGACTCTCTGCATCCAGCACTGGTACAAAACTCCCTTAATTATCAGTACTTTCTTCATGGGCTCAACCCAGTACTTACTCTCATGTCCTGAAATGTGCAGTCAATACTCTTAACCTTAAGGTAATTGAAATCCCAGGCATATCTCTCTATTTGGTCCTTTCAAATGTGTGAGCAGTAGTGAATGGGACCGCGTCTTCGTCCATATGCTATAACTTGGCGGCCATATTGGATTATGTACACATACCGTAAATGAGGCTAGCGTGGCATAAATCTAGACATTGCCTTACAAAAGAAATTCAGGTAGATGGAACAGGCACCTGAACACGTGGGTGACTACGGCGGCGTATTCAGTGGTTTCCCTACTTTGTCTGACTTCAGTGTACGGCATGCAGAATAACCTCGCCAACGGCAATGGCGGCGTCCTCGTGGCTAATGGAGTCAGCGCACAAACAGGTACAGGCCGAGCGCGCATGGATCACGATGATAGTGCTACAATATTAACTGCAGACAGTTACATTCGCCTGCGCGTGTCTCTTTCTGTTTTTTGGCCAGTCTACGGTGTGCAGAAGAATGTCACCAGTACCGGAGTGTCCACGTCCCCAGGTGCGTGCGGGGTGAAGAAATGCAGATTGGAGTTTTTATTTGAAAAGGTGACGCATAGGCCAGTGAAATTGTCTTGACCAGACGGTGGTTTTGATTTTCAGTGGCCCCCAGCAGTCCTTCGGGTGACAGCGTCTTCGCCAAAGACTACAAGTTCCTGCTGTTGGAGAAAGAGAACGCTGCAGTCAAGAAAGAGACAGAGAGACTCATTACGGCCAAAGACACCGGAAAACAGTTCTCCCCTGCTGTCACACCTATTGGTACAGTAGGCAACACTGAAGTTATTAAGGAATTAGGCGGGCAACATTTTGGACAAATTTGACATCATTTCCAGGTTTTCCGGAAATTCTCATTGGGGAATTTCAGGTTCCCAGCATATTCAAGATTTTCTTTTATTTCTGGAAAAGCATCTTATTAGAGATTGAAAGAAATGCGTAGATGTAGGATAAGTTTAATTGAATATGCATATGAATTACCAATTGTTTTTTCAACTAGAGGAATCTTCCAAGGGGAAATAGTTTGAGTCCTAACAGAGAGGGCCGGCCCTAGGCACAAGCGACATAGGCGGTCGCTTAGGGCACCCAACCTCTAGGGGGCCCCAGTCCGCTAATGAGACCTGGAAAAATAGGCAACATTTTGCTTAGGGCGCCCAACAAGCTAAAGCCGGCCCTGCTAAAAGATGTTATATATTTATAGCCCCTGGCATACTGCGCACTGACTGTGTAAGCCTTTGACTTTCAGGCGTGATGTCACTAAGTTCATTAAAACATTTCAAATGGTGTAGCCTATTCAGACGACTCACTGAAGAAGGAGAAGAAGAAGGTGTCCAGCTCTATGGAGACAGCTACAGTCAGAACTACAGAAACTGGCGGTAGATAACGACACTGATTAAATGCATTATTTGATACAAATGCCAACCTCAGCTCGACCCTTGTTAATAACACTCTGTTACCCCCTATTCTGTTTGAAACTAAGCTGGGTCCTTGCTGAAAGTGTCTACGAAAGACAAGGCAACCTACGCAGGTACTCTATAATACATTTATCTTACAATTACAATTGTTACGGCCCCGGATGGCCCAGTGGTCAAAACTGCTGCCACCAGGACAAGAGTTTTAACATTATTCAATTCCAGGCTATTGCTAATTCAACACACCCTCATATACCTACCAAATTGGGTTTTCTTTGAACTTGTATGACCGTATCGAATACCTACATTCAGACATCCCCTTCCTGATGCCCTACTGATGTATTCTTGATTTCTGCGTCTTCTCAGAGATCCGTAAGGATGAGTCCGGAGGAGGTCTTGGCTTCTGCTCCTGCTGCTCCTGGTGGAAGTGGCTGCTCGGCCTCCTGTTGGCTCTCCTGTTTCTCCTTGGGCTTCTCGTTGGACTAATCACCCTGGGTAAGGGAGGACGACTGGAGCCCTGGTTTGATGAATCTGCTTTTTTTTTTGTGTCATTGTGATTGGTCCATTCATCTGTCTTCCTCGTCCTCTCTTGCTCTTCCTTTTTTCTTCCTTTTTTTATTGCCACTCCGTCGTGGTGCCTTTTCATCTGTGTCTCGATCTCACAGCTGAAGAAGTCAAAAATCTTAAAGCTCGCGTGGATGTCTTGGAGGGTTCCTCCACGTCTTCCTCCGCCCGCACCAGCCGCCTGTCCTCCTCCCCGGACGTCAACGTCATAGAACCCCTGAAGTCCTCCTATGCAGACAGGACGCGAGGAGCCGTCGTTGGCCAGGGCCAGGACGCTGGAGCTCTGGACACGACAATAAAGCAGATAGTCAGGGATGAGCTCCAGTCCGATACTGTGCGAGGTACTGAAGCAGGACTTACAGTGTGCACAAGGTCACACTTGGGATTTGTACATTGAGGAGGGATGTTGTGATCAATTTGCAATTGAAGGCAATTCATTCAGGAGCTTGAGTAAAATCACATTTAAATAATTGCTAACTTGTCTTTATGTTTTCAAGTTTAAATTTGTGTCATTCTGGAACTGGGGGCCTTCAGGCTAAATTGATCCCACCCTGACGTTGGATTTTTCAACCAATAAGACAAAGCCTTTCGATAAACCGTTAGAGGACTGTGTGAATGTTTTTGAAAGTATGGTTGATTTGGGATTCCGTGTTTATATTGGCCAAATGTCATGTTTTTGTTTCCCAGCACAACTTGCGTACTCAATGAAAGGAGAGAGAGGAGAGCCTGGGACCAAAGGTGAGGCCGCATATCTACTGTACTGCATGGACATCAATCATCAATTGATGGATTGATACAGTACAGGCAGAGCAGGTTATGTCTTATTGATGTACATTTTAATTGGTTTATTCCAGGGGATCAAGGTGCTCCAGGAATCAAAGGTCAGCCAGCCATTACTATACCTATTTCTTGTTAATGACACCATACTGTACAAATACTGTACATGTTAGAATGGAATTGAGCTTTCCTTTATTTATTCATTCCTTTTTATAGGTGATAATGGTTTCCCTGGCCTACCAGGTAAGAACATGAAAAATTGTGCTTTATTGCAGAGTAGTTACGTAAATTATACTTTGCTTAAGCAAACTGATATTTGACCTCTGGTCCTTAGGTCCTCCAGGTCAGATGGGTCATGAAGGACATGAGGGCCCTCGGGGACCCAAAGGAAATGCAGGTAATTGTTAAGGAAACAATATCGCATGGTTGTGTTTAAAAAAATAAAACACAATAACAGGGCCGGTTAAACAAAGACAATGGGAATCTTTACAACAATGGAAGATTGTAATGATAATCTAAAAGGACAACCACAATCGACTGGGCTTCAATCTTTTAGCATTTTTTGCAGTGACAGAACCATTTTAAAATTGATTTATTGTTCGGTGCTATCTAGCACTTGAGTAAGTAGGGAGCAACTCCGATCCTCTGTAAACAGGTGAAGCTGGTGCAGAGGGCAACCCAGGGCCGAGGGGCCGAGATGGGCCCACTGGGCCACGTGGTGAGCCAGGTCCCCAAGGGTTTGGAGAGAAAGGCGACAAAGGTATGTTCATAGATGTATCTTTTCAGCTTAAAGAGGACGTTTACAATTTTTGCGTATGGCCTTATTTTAACACTTTATGTGCTTGTAGTAGTTTTATTTCTATATTTTAAAACTTGAACACATTTTTCATTTTTGAACTAGAACATATTTGGCAAAATTTGTATTTGAAATTAAAATGGGTGATTACGAATGGAAGAATGTATTAAACTTGCTTGGAGTTGTTCACAACTGAATAAATGTATAAATCTTTTGAAAAAGTTATTCTATTTGTCCCATCAGTTAAAGCGATTGTATATATTTTGGTCCATAACACCCAGCTCGACTGAACAGACAATTTGATTTTATATTCCACTTACACTGTGTTATGCCATTGTGGGAAGAAGTCAAAATGTGTCCAGTGCATAGACATTATGGAGAATATAATTTGGACCTGAACTGAGTAGGTTTGGAAAGTTTTGGGGCATCCTTATAACCTATTTGGATAAATATTTATAATGCTGCGTTGTAGTAATCCAATGCAGAATGTGAACATCTTCTCTTTAATAAACAAATACAAACAAAAACAAAATGCTTTGAGGATCACTTACAGGTGTAGAAAGCTTGAAAATCAATAAAAGCTTAAATCCATCATGTTGATGTATTCAAATTATTCTTTTCAAATCTCATGTTACGTATGTTATGTGATGCCGTAGGTTCTCCTGGAGAACCTGGAAGCCCTGGACCTGCTGGGCCCAAAGGTAAGATGAAATGTTACCATCAATGGATGAAAAACAGTATGTCTAGTGTCCATTTCTGAGATACATCAAACCAATATTGGGACTGTAACTCTTGGTGACTCTTGGCGACTTGTGTTTTAATTTTGTGTCTTCCAGGGTCAGTGGGCGCTCAGGGTTCTGTGGGTATCCCAGGTGAGTACTCATGTCGACCATTGTAATGGAAGTCAGACACAGCAATGGGATTTCTAAAGTATGTGACTTTTCTTTAGGTAC